>NW_016690181.1:10450193-10813419 GCF_001604755.1 Lepidothrix coronata | reverse complement strand
GTCCTCCCTTTTTCATAATGGAATGACAAGAGGATTCCTGATCTAGGAAGAATCCATTTAAAATAGATTTAACACCCCCACCTCCCCAGAACATCTTATTAATTCTCTGATAATTTGCTATTTTTATGCAAATATACAAAAATATACTAAGATAACCCTTCGAGCCTGCGCAGTGGATTTTTTAGGTGAGACACAGCGTGCGCTGAACTGAGCCCACCCTTTAATCCTGAGGTTCATCTGCCGGGGCCAAGCAAGCTTGGACAGTGGCAGTGAGGGTCTCAGAATGTAGGTTTGTTTAGAGTGATCTTCTCTTAGATGGATTGCCTCACAGGGCTGAGGAGCTCCATCTGCCCGGGGGGCCGGGAATCAAACCCGGGTCGCAGCGGTGAGAGTCCTGCACCTTAACCACTAGACCACCAGAGGCCCCATACTACTAAGATGATGCAAACAAATCCTACTACTTCTGCAAACCTGTGTCTTGTATTGTTAATGTGAAGACACACCACTTGAAAAGTAGAGTAAAACACATTTATACTTTCTTGTTTTAAATATTTTAAATGTAAAAATAACCCCAAACCCTAAAAAATGTTCTATTTTTATAGTTTTAGTTTAATTTTCAAGGTTTCTCTCAGCCTGTAATTTTCTTTTGACTTCTCAGCAACTTGTACTTCCTATCAGAAAAAAGAATTTTAAAAAAATCTGTTTGTTCAGCAGCGTTTTAATTTGTTTTCTGTTTTTGTATGAAAGGATTGGGATCTGTATTCCCTCATATTTAATTGTTTGGTATCCTGTTGCAAAATTACTTTGTAGCAAACAATTACAAGTTTTTTGTTAGCTAAAGAGGAATAAATCAGAAGCTCTGTTTTACTGATCTCTAATGCACAATCCAATTGGAGACACAACAAGTCCTGGATGAAAACTTGCTCTCAGAAGAGTAAATCTGAGAGCTCTCTCTGAATGGCATGCTTCTGGGATTCACGTCTGAATCACATTTCTTATATAGCCCCTTGCAAAATGAACTTGTGGGAAAGGGATAGCTTGTCACTAATATGACATCATTTGCCTTTGAAAGCCAATCTGTGGAGGTTCTTGTGTGTGGGCTTCCTGGAGGAATATGCATAAAGCACACTATGTCTGAAAATCACTCTAAACTTCACTTGTGCTTGCCAGGCAGCTGAGTGGCTCAGTGATTCTGCAGTGGTTCAGCTGGCTCCAGGGGAGGGTTATTTAAGGGAACTCTTTCTCAGTTACCGCTTCTGTTTACAAAGGTTCAGTTTCATTGGACAGGGATGGGAGCCAGGCCTGAAATAGGCTTCACTGATGAAGCTTCTCACCTGGAAATCTTGCATGTCTGCAGTGGCTAAGAAATGAAATCATGAATCTTTTAAGAAAAAGCACAGCTGATGATTTCATGTAGCAGAGACTGTCTATTACAAATAGTTGCAGAAATCTGCTGTCTCTGAGTGCTTGTCCAAGTGCACAGGCAAGGATTCATTTATGTAAGTTGTGAGATTTTAGGAGCAATTCCTGCTTGGTCTGCCCATGCACTCTGTATTTCCTCCTTCCCTAACTGGTAAAGTGGTGCTGTGAGATGACTTGTAGCTTGTCCTTCTCATTATTAGGGGTTTAAAATGCAGCTTCGTTTTTTGTGTCCAATATAGCTTGCCCTGTCTCTATATTTTATACAGCTAGCATTTAATTTAACTGAAAAGCTAGTAATTCAGGGAGTCAGAGAAAACCTTTCACAGTTTGCATCTAAAAACCAAATGTCTTCATCTTTTTCAGATGAGCATTTAGTAGACACAACTCTCTTTTACTATCTGACAATTTTGTCATCCAGTTGCAACAAAATATCTCAGTGTGTTTACTGTGATATGGTATCAAACCATCTCTCTTGTGAGATGACTTCTTGGATCCTCTATTTTCAATGTCAGCCTTTTCATAAAATCACAGAATCTCAGAATGGTTAAGCTTGGAAGCAACCACTGGAGGTCATTTAGTCCAGCCTCCCTACTCAAGCTCTAAAGCACATTACTCAGGATTGTATCCAGACAGCTATTGAATATCTCCAGGGAAGGAGATTCCACAACCTGTCTGGGCAACCTGTGTCAGTGCTCTGTCACCCTCACATTAAAGAAGTTCTTCCCCATGTTCAGGTAAAACTTCCTGTGTTCCAAAAGGTCGCTCATTCTATTGCTCAGCATCACCAAGAAGAGCCTGGCTCTATGCTCTTGACACCCTCCCTTCAGAAACTTATAGACATTGATAAGGTCCCATCTCAGTCTTCTCAAGGCTGAATAGGCCCAGGTCCTTCAGCCTTTCTTCACAAGTGAGAGGCTGTACTCTCCCGTCCTCTTTGTTGCCCTCCACTAGACCCACTCCAAGAGCTCCGTATCTCTCTTACCTGGGAAGCTCAGACTGGACACAGCAGCCCAGGGGCTCAGCAGGGCTGATTAGAGGGGCAGGATCGCCTCCCTCAGCTTGCTGGCAATGCACTTCCTGGGATACCATTGGCCTTCTTGGCCACAGGGGCACACTGCTGGCTCTTGGACAGGTTGTTGCCCACCAGGACCTCCAGATCCTTCTCCACAGAGCTGCTTTCCCCAACCTGTATTGGTGCATGGGGCTGTTTCTCCCCAGATGCATTTGCCTTTGTTGAATTTCAGAGGGTTCTCCTGTGCCCACCTCTCCAGCCTGTCAAGGTCCTCCTGAAGGGCTGCACAGCACTCCGGGGTATCGGCCGCTCGTCCCAGCTTTGTGTCATCAGGGAACTTGCTGAGGAGGCATCTGCCCCTTCACCCATGTCCTTGATGAGTAAGTTAAACAATACTGGGCCCACTATCGAAACTTGGGGGACACCACTAGTGACAGGTCTTCAACTAGACTGTGCCAGTGATCACAACCCTCTGAGATCTGCCATTCAGACACTTCTCAATCCACCTCACCACCTACTTGTCAAGCCTGCACTTTCTGGGCTTGCCTGTGAAGATATCATGTGAGACAGCATCAAAAGCCTCTTTCACCTCCTTTAAGACTTGTCGTCCTTAAAGGCCACCAGTATGGGTAAATAAGTATCTTGTCTGACTGCCTATATTGTATTTTGTTGTAACCACTTCTTGGATGAAGTGTTATGCATAAAGTACTTTGGGACTTTCATCTGAATCATGACAGGAGAATCTTTCTGATAGATTTACCTACAAGCAATACCTGCAGGACAGTGACACAGTTACATACTTGACTTTTAGATATGTTGTGTATCTTCTCCCAATAGCTTTTTGGATTTATGTTCTGTGATGTTTGCACATACGTAGAAAAGGGGCAGGAGTAGAAGTTCTTATCTGCAGTAGAAAAGAAGAAGAAATAGAGAAGATTTTGGCTGTACCCTGCCATCGGGAGGCAGAGTAGCCAGAGTGCAAGTACTGAATGAATGGTAATTGATAGCAAAAGTGTCTGATTTCACAGAAACAGTGCCTCAGCTTCCAGAGTGGAATGTACACTGGGTAAGAAATCTCAAAGATAGGAGCTACTAAATGGCAAGTAGTCCCTGTCTTTGATAAGTATGTATTAATGCTCATGTGCTAAACATACTAGCATATCTTAATTTTACTACCAATAATTCCTTCAAAATAAAGTTGGCAGTTTTCTTCAGCACTGAGTTTGTTTCCTTTTAGTAGAAAGGGATAAAACTGGTTTTGAAATCTAACTTTAGTTTAAAATGCTATTGGAATCTATCAAAGCTATTGTGACTATTTGGTTTTCCTGTTTTACAGAAATAAAGGAGGAAAACATGCTGTCTTCTACCCAACACTGAAGGTAGGTGTCAGTTTTTCACACCAGAGGGCTGTAAGAGGACAGAAATGTTTACTTGACTTGTTGCATTATTGAGACATTTCAGAAAATGTTGAACTGAGCTGAAGCTTTTGTGAAAGAAGTTTGCCCTTATCTAAATGTTATGTAAATTGTTATGATTCAAAGCTTCAGGTGCCTGTACAAGAAAGTTGTTTTTTTCTTTCTAATGCATCATGGGGTTTTAGGATCTCTGAAGGTAAACCATGTCTAGAGATAAGACACAATAGGAAAAAATAGTGCTGTGAGAGGATCTATCAGACACATTGTTAACAGATTGTCAGACAAGAGACCAAAGAAATTTTCCTTCTCATCAGGTTAGCTGAAAGCTTGGAGAACTTTTGCCTTTCTCTGTAACAGGGTCCTGATTCTCCCTATCAGCCTTTATCACCATGTTTTCTTCAGTTCTGTTTCTGTGGAATATATTTCAGTGTTTTGAAAACTTAGGCATTTGGCCTTACAGTCCTTTGGCAGGTCATACAATTTCTGTCTACACAATAGTCTGCGATATACCATAATACAGAATAAAATGGTTACTTGCAGTCTTAGTTCCTAGGAAATTATCTTTAGATTTTCTCAAATTAAACTAAAGGCAGTATGTTAAGCTGCTGCTGGCTTTTCCTATTGGAGGGGAATTGCTTCTGTAGTGAAACTATATAATATTTACAGAGAACAGAGACATTTTTTATGGATAAACTAGTGTGAAATGATCTAAGTCTCTGTTTTCCTGAACAGGATTGTTATCTTAAAAACCATTAGTACAAGGATATTTCCCCTCATCAATCTAATTTGGTGGAAGTACCATCACATGTGGGATATTAATTACCATGTCTAACTATGTTCTTCCTAGTAGTACCTGTCTTACAGTGTTAGAAAGTTTCATTGTGAGCATACCAGCAAAAAGATAGATTGTGCTGCATGCTGTTATGCTACGTTCTCTTTGGCCTTGTGGAAGGATTTCACCCTACCCTTGTCAGTAACGACCAGGTTAAGAGCACTCACTCCTGTGCATTCCTTTCACTATTTCTCCCCTATCAGATACTCAGCTGTGGTGGCTGGTAAATGCATGGTTCCATTTTCAACAGGCTTGTACTTAAATATTTTGAGATTTGTATGCTAGGGCAAGTCAAAGAATTGTTCATGTGATGATGATGATCAAGATGTTCGGGAAACACTGAATTTTATTACCCCATGATAAATGTGTTTCTTTCTCTTATTAATGGTGTAATCACTGGTAGGTTGCTCAAAAGTAGCTTGTTAAAGATTAGTTAAAAGCAGCAATGAACACCAGGCCCAGTGGATCTGTTAAAGATGCCTTGATACTTTATTCTGTTTTCCGTGAAAATTAGTTTTAAACACATCCCTAGTGTAAGTAGTTTAAACAGTGCAGTGCTGCACTTCAAAGTAAGAAAAGCTGAAAGCAAAAAGGTTGAAAAATAATTAGTTTTCTTGTTTGAACTGAAAAAAAATGCAGAACATGAATTGTGGCATTGCTTCCCTTGTAAAACAAATGGCTAAACTAACTCTAGCTCAAATAGAGATACTTTTCAATATTATCTCCAAGAATCTCTTTAAAAGAGAACTGTGTTAATATAAATTGTGACTCTGTCCTGGGAAAAGGCAAGGGTAGGTAAGAGATCTTGATGGTATTTGACAAGTTGTTCTGATTGTCTTTAGTGATAAAGTTTTATTTTACCCCTGAGACATTTTTGGGAAGAGTTAGAATTTCTGTGCATTGTGAAATGATAGCCTAAATTAGAATAGTCCTTTGCATAGTTCATAAATCTGATTTATTTCTGTGGCATTTTGTCAATTTAGCTGGTGATCTTTTATTAGGTCATTGAATTAACTGGTACGATTAACTGTCTCTTACTGAATGATTGCTTGCTAACCAGAGAGTATTTGAAATACAGACTAGGCTTTTCAGTACTTGCTTCAAGGATAGATGTTTTTAAAAGGTCTGATAATGGCATGAAGTCATGGCAGTATGTAGTGTCTAATATCTATGATGTAATTGCTTTATTTGTCTTTGTCTTAGTCCATCCAGTTGCGCTTAGAGCTTGCAAAAGAATTGGGCACTGGAATATCCATCTGGGAACTGGGACAAGGCCTGGACTATTTTTATGACCTGCTTTAAAATGAGAGATGATCTGAGACTTTATTTGCTTCACTGAGGCTCCACCTTCAATTAATTTGGGTATCCTGGAGAACTGATTTTTAAAACATTTTTTTTGTAATTTATATAATATCTGTATTAAACTTGCATTTTTCCCAATAAAGAACCTTTGCTGATTTGCCACACAGATGTGACTGTTGGTATTCGATAAAATTCAGAGTAAAAAAGCAACAGAAATTTTTCTTAAAGCTCCTGAATTCAGTGTCATTAAAACCAGACCAACATAGCTGGATGGAGTCAGAGTTGAAAATATTTTCTGAAGTGTTTTCTACAAGAAATACAATGAGCAAGTTGATGTCATCTGATCAGAGTTTCAGACAGAGATCTCTCAAACAGCTGCTGGTAATAACCAAAATAATGAAACAAATAAATCCATCAGATTACGTCCAGCAAATTTAGTATCTGCTGGACCCTCTGCATCTTGTCTTCTGATAAGGTAAGTGAACATAAAACGTCGTGGGAGAGACCAATTAGAAGATTCTCCCTCAAACTGGTAGAAAATCAAGCACTGACAAGCTAAGCTGTTAGTTCTGTTTTTTCATGTTAGTAAATTCCTTAAGTAGTTCAAAGTCACAGTAATCTCAATTTATGACTTGTTTCTAAATCAGTTCTTTTACAAGAGATGCTCTGTGATCTCTCTATTCTGCTTAGCCTGCTTAGTGTCTCAGTTTACAGTATTTAGCACTAGAGCATGATGCATTAGTGGCTAGTTTGTGGGAACTGTAACATTTAGCACTAAAGGCTCTTACACTAATGATTGATTCCATGGACATGATGGATTCCATGTCCCCAATACACAGAGCCCCACAGCAGCTCTGACAACCCCTAGGTGCTGTGAATGTGATCAGCATCTTTGTGCATGAAGCTGTCATTCTTTAGTTGTACACAATGTTTCTTTTTTCTCCATAATATAGATTTTTTTATGAACCCAAGAGCTGTAACAACCGATCAGTTTAAAAAAACAAGCCAAAAAATTTGTGTCCCTGCTTTTTGGTCTATAATATTTGTGTTTGTAGAAATACACAGGCTTCAAAGCAATTTCTTCTAAGGAACTAAGAGATGCTGGGAATTTGATGAGGGTGTCATTGGTCACCAGCAGAGACTCAGCCAAAGAGCTCTGTACTCCCACTGGTGTTCTTCTTGCCACTTACAGTTGTCACAAAGATAACTGCACTCCTCTGTTCACATCCACCCTTCCTAGTAATTAATCTCAGTGGGGAATTTATCTGCCCCTGCTGTTTTCAGAAGAATAAATCCCACTGTAATCCCCCATTGATTAAAGAACTATTGATCTTCACCTTTCTGATTTAGTTCTGGCATCTCTCGACTTCTCACATTGCGAGTATCCAGCAGGGCTCACTAATCAGGCTTCTTTCTTCCATACCATTAGTAGTAAGATAATTTGCTACATGAATCCTTGTGTTCAATTAACTTGTGCTGTTCTGGATACCATTGCCAGAGTGACTTTAAATTGCTTTTGAACAAACTAGAAAGTTCAAAAATTAAATTCTATTAGACTGGTTTTTTACTTTTCGTAGCACTACTGAACCAGATTGTCTCAGAAAAAAATACTCAGAAGTGGAAGGGATTGTGTTCTGAAATGGCATCCATTTTTATATTAACTAGTATGTAGCTTTCAAAACTGGATGTGGGGAAGAAAATAGCATTTCATTTTAGCTTGTTGTTTTGTCTCTAGAAAAGATACATATAATCTGTCATGTTTTTCATGTGTTTTTTTATATTCTATATTGATTCTTTATGAAATTCATGATTCCAATTTGTCTGTGAGTTGTTATGTTAGAAAGAAACGTCTTTTCCACCCTTAGAGATAGAACAAATACCTCTGTGTGTCAGAGATCAAACTAACTCTTGCTGTATCATGAAAAATAAATACCAAATAAGAAGTACCAGATAAGATTTTGAGCCATCCATGGTACATAGGTGCTCGAGACCAAGGATGTTGCCTTTTGTCTTTAAAGACAAAACATGTTTGTTGCTTTAGAAATAATATTCCAAAAGAAACAAAGTTGGTGTTATTCTTTATTGTGAAGTTCTCTGTTAAAAAAAAAAAGGAAAGAAACAAAAAAAGGGGTGAGCACCAGAAGGCATGTGAGCTCCAGAATGATTGAAAAACAGCTTCTGAGGGGTTAGTCTTGTGTTCCCCTAATTTTTCAGTGTGTAGGAATGTCAGGTTGTCTTGTAATAGATATGAGAGATTTGGGAAATCAGTGAGTCATAATGAGCTTTCTTTTGAAATTTGCACCTCACCAGATTTATGGAAAGATGACACAGAAAAGAGATGCTGATATGAAAGGGGGTTCTGCAGAGCATCTGTTTTTAGGAGAAGTGGGGAAAACTGAGTGAAGGGTAGAAGGTGGGGAGGAGTGCTGGAGTGGCAGTGCTGTAAGGTGAATGTCATTCTCTCTGTTCAAAAAGAACAGAAAATAAACAGAAAGCACTGTTTTACAATACAAAGAAACATTTTTTTTTTTTGGAAAAAAAAATTAAAAAAACCTGAAACAAACAAACAAAACTGAAAAACACAAATATTCCTAAAATGAGGTACTTAGCAGGGCAAGGCCAAAGATACTGGACTTAAAGGATCGAGAGTATGACTGAGAAGAAATATTTAGTGTTTCTATTAAAACAGCTTATATATATAAGTATAGCAAACAGCTTATATATAGCAAACAGTGACATGGAAGTGTGTTTATTTCAACACAGTATATCATAATTCAGTTTTCTAAAGTACACTTAAGGAAAAAAAAGCTGTGTTCTACTATCTGGCTCTGTTGCAAGAAAAATTTCTTCTTATTTAGATAAGATCTCGGGTGCTGTGAATGTAAAGGTATCTTTGATCTACCCTATGTCAAGTGGAGCTTTTTTCCACCTTTGCTCTTGTGTTTCTGAGTGATTTACTTTTTTGGGTTAGACTTACACAGTTAAGATAAATTCATTTCTCTGCACAATTTCTATTGCTTTCACTGAGAAAAAGAAATAGCAGCTGATTCTGTTGCAGCTGGCCTTCAATAGGGAGCTAGTATTTTTGTCACACACATCACTTTATTAGGTATCAAAGGAGGTTTTTGTATCTGTATACATCTAAGTATCTTATTGAGACAGAAAAAAGGACTTATCTGGCTACTTGCAGGATCACATGGACCATTCTTCTGGGATAACAGCATCTCATCTTATCTCAGGAAACATGTCTCTTGTGTTAAAGTGTATGTCTTGAAAACCAGAATTGCCATATAGTCTTTGTAATCAGAGGCAGATTTAACAGAGAATTGTGGAAAATAAATTGTTTAGTTTGTCTCATTGTGAGATGCTACTTCTTCGATGAAAATTGCTATGATATTTCATGTTATAGTTCCTTTTTGCTTTCATATGTAGGTGTGAAACTGCAGAACCCAGTGTAGCTTCCACGTAAGAAAGCTGGGAGTGAAAGAGAAGAGGTAAGGTAGACCAAAGGATGACAATAGGAAAACAGGTTCTTTAACCACTTCTTAGTTATAAAGATTGTTGAGGAAGTTGTAACAATTTAGTGTTTATGGGCTGGAGTGAAAATATAGAATACCTTTTCCATTTCTACTATGAGCTACTAGTGGTAATTATTTGTAAAAGTGGGGATGGTATTTTGTGCTTGCTTGTCTGTGGAGACTGCAAACTTAATGGATGTAATTGTAACTGTAACTGTAATTACAGTTTCTCCTGAATTTGGGACATGTCTTTTGAAGTTTACTGTTTTGATTAATACACAGTGCAGCTGTTTGACTTCAGTTAAAGAAATGTCAGCACAAAGCAGATGGATTCTACCTCTGCAGCTTGAAGAGCTTGTATGCCTGTATGCAGCTATTTCCTGAAAATAACATTCCCTCAGTGATCACTTTTATATGTAGTAAGTGAAAATTAAGTCAGCCTGAATTGGTGGTTTTTAGTCTACCAGGCAATCACTTTGATAGTCCATGTTGGAGAAAAATGTATCTTCTCTTTAAAAAAAAATAACCTTTAATATGAAAAAATAACTGGAATAGAATTTGATTAACACTGCTTACTCAAACAGCTGCAAAAATAAATCACATCACTTATCTTGTTAGTATATGATATTAAAAGCAAAATAAGTTTTAAAATGCATTCTATTGGAACAGGAACATTATAACAAAATGTTATTTTGCAAAAAATGTGGATGAATGGAATCTAAGACACAAAATTTAAAATAGTTTGTTGTTTTACATTCCTGCTTATATCAGTTTTTCTGGATATATTTTAATGTCTAATTGGTTACAATGTAACTTAAAATTATTTTAGTAAAAACACTGTAGAAAAACTTATATGCTATTTTTCCTAGAAACAAACAAAAAAGTTTCTTACAAGCTCTTAATGAAAGCTCTAAATATGACTTCCAACATGTTAGAACTTATTCCCCACTTAACTGCCGAGACCAAAGCGGAGTTACCTTCACGTGGCACATAGATTATCATGTTTTGTTCCTTCCACTGTGTGGAGTTTAAATAAGATAAAATTTGGCAATTGTCTAGTGTGGGAAGGCAAAATAGCCAACAGGCAGTTACTGCCCGATGTAGGAAATTATTTAGGATTGTTTATGTCCATTTTCACCAAATCTTTAATGTTTCTTCTCTGATTTTTCAGGTGAACTCATGTGGGGCAGAAAAGTTGCTATAGATTATTTAGTTATTATTACAGTTTTTGCAACCTTTTTGTGTTTTCCTTTGCTCCTTTTGGAGGCTGAACAAAACGAATGCTGAGTGGACATGCCTGTATATCATGCATAGATGATAGGCCGGCAGTAGCAACATCAGCATTCTTGTGCTGTGGAAGTTTGGGAAAAGATGCCTTGGAGTGTTGAGTCACCACACGGACAGAGGGGGAGGGAGTGATTTATGTCATTTGCAAAGCTGGCTCCCTAATCCCTATAGTTACTGGAGAGATATTGTGGTAGGTAGGGTGACAAAGCTCAGCTCTGGTCATGGCAGTTCCCTCTGGGCTGATTTCCCCCTTGGTACACAAATGCTGTTTCGGTTGCTGTGATGGGAGGTTTTGTGTAAAACAAGTGGTTGTGTTATTTTTGCTCTGCTATGTCATGTCCTTATGTGAAAAAACCTTTGTGCTAATAATCTTTTTCATTTTGCTCTCATTAAAACAACTGATCAGCCTGGCTAATGAAAGCCAAAGTGCCTTTGTTTTGCACTAGAGCTGGAGCTAGTGAGGAACCAGGTGGAGGTATTTGGCATTTTTAATGCAGACCACTTCTGCTATCGTAAGTGAGAAGCACCTCTCTTCACAAATATATTGTCTCGTGTTGCAACTGTAGATGCAACTTTAAATTAGTCAATTTTTTTTTTAACCTTGCCGATATCATTAGCTGGAATTAACATTAGAAAGTGTTTTATTCAATGATGCTTTTAGAACCACAGCACTAAATGGTTGTCTGCTCTATCAGGCCTTCGCGTCTTGCTTCTGCTTTTTAACTCGGAACAATTTTTTAAAATTAAATTGCATTTGCTGTTAGCTTAGAAATGTTTTAGATGGAGTTTCTGTGTCAAACAGGGGGCCAGGATCCATTTAATTCCTCCTTTCTTCGTTCCCATCAACTCTGAAATTGTGGTTGATGTGAGGATGCAATTGCACACAGGACATTGGTTGAGCGCGTCTTGAAATCCTGGTTTAGAAGTTATTGACTATTTTAAGGCACTGGGGGTTAAACTGTACCTTTAGTATTTGCTTTAAGATTTGGGATTACTGCCTTTGATATACAAAAGGGAATGATTAGTAATTTTTAAGAGGTTATTTTTTTTTTACTGGATCAGAGTTTTCAATTGCTTGAATAAGTTAAATAAATATATAATGTGGCAGGGAGAATCTTCATCATCCCCAGAATGAAGTCTTTCTTTTTGTGTCTAATATAGAGTGCTTAAATCTGTGACAGGAGCAAGGTCCCAGTTTTCAGTATTCAGTATTCAGATTTCATCTTCTCCCCTTAGCAGCAGCTATTTATCTTATCTGCTCATGTCTCTTAAGGTGGTGGGCAGGGCAGAGAAGGGAAACAGTGTTTGTGGCTACTTGAGGGAGATGAGAAGGAGGGAACGGGGCAAAACAACTGCTTTCAGAAAAAATGCACTTTCTCCTTTTCTCTCTCTTGTAGGACCCAGAGAGAGAGACACTTAGCAAAATGAAACCCAAACCCCTATGTTCCAAGATGATCCCTGTGCATTTTTGAGCACTGTCTGTCTTGGAGCCAAGGACTGCGAAATACTTTGGCAGGCAGTACTGTATCCTTGGCATATATATTTGTAAAAACTGACATTACTTTTCTGATGGCTTCTCTCAGTCCTTTTTGGCAGAGCATTAAGTTATTGAGTGAATTTTGCAGATGACAACATGAATACTGTAAATATTCATTGCCTTTCCAGGTACACATATTAATGTATAATTTGAATTTCAAGTGTGTGCAGTATTAAACTCCTCATGATATATGAGAAAAACTCATCAGAGTTATATGAAAAGCCTTTTCGCTCTCCTTCTCAGGAGCCCTTGATTGTTAGGGATAACTGCACTGAAAAAAATGGTACACTTCTAAGGTAAAGACTTGGAAGAGGACAGTGTTCCAAAGAGCACTCAGCCTTAAACAGATCTTGCAGACAAAGTATGACGAAGAAAGAAAAATTACTTTTTCAGTGCTGGGTAGTAAGTCTGTCACAAAGTCAAATGGGAGCCAAGGTTTCTGACTCTCCGTGTCCTGGGGGGCATCAGGCACAGCATCTCCAGCCGGTCGAGGGAGGGGATTGTCCTGCTCTCTTCTGCACTGGTGCGGCCTCACCTTGGATATTGTGTGCAGTTTTGGGCACCACAATGTAAGAAAGACATGAAGCTGTTAGAGAGTGTCCAAAGGAGGGCAACGAAGATGGTGAAGGGCCTTGAGGGGAAGCCGTATGAGGAGTGGCTGAGATCACTTGGCCTGCTCAGCCTGGGAGGGGAGACTTCATCACAGTCTACAACTTCCATGTGAGGGGCAGAGGAGGGGCAGGCACTGATCTCTTCTCTGTGGGGACCAGTGACAGGACCTGAGGGAATGGCCTGAAGTTTTATCAGGGGAGGTTTAGGTTGGATATTAGGAAATGCTTCTTCACCCAGGGGGTGTTTGGGCACTGGAACAAGTTCCCCAGGGAAATGGTCACAGCACCAAGCCTGACAGAGTTCAAGAAGCATTTGGACAACACTCTCAGGCACATGGTGTGATTTTTGGGACGGCCCTGTGTAGGGCCAGGAATTGGGCTTCGTTTATCCTTTGGGGTCCCTTCTAACTGAGGATATTCTATGATTCTCTCTCCCATCACATGCTGGCTAGACTCTGCTGCTGAGTCATCAGAAAACAGAACAAGCCAGAGCAAAGTAGGGTCTCTTCCTCACTTACACTGTGAGGGTCTTCTCAAGATCGTTCACTGTATCTGTTGGCAACAAGTTGGGGTTGTGTGTGTGTCAAAGGAAACAGGGCATGGCATGCTGCCATTCTGAGTGGTGCTGAGAGAAGTGATGAGTCCCTCCTCTCTCCACCACAGAGTGAGGGAAAATGGCTTTGCTTGTAGATATGAAGACAAGTAATTATACAAAGCATAAATGGAAATAGTAATTTGCACAACATGCAATCAGGTGGAGGAATTAATTACTGCAATAAGTCATAAAGCCACAGACACTAGCTGGATCTTTAAAAGGCCTGAATATTTTCCTATTTGTGGTGTCACTGATTATACACTTTAAAGGGATAATACTGGTGTGTGAGTCCTCCTGCTGTAAGGTGAATTGTTACTCTTCTGAGACATCTTCTCTCCACCCCAACCCTCGCAATATTTGAACATTTTTTCCAGTGCATTGGTAGTTATGGCTTCTTCTGTATGTTATCTGGATAAGCCGAAAAGACAAAAAGGAGAAGGATCTGTAGTGGATCTCGTTTGCATGGCTAACCTTGTGCTTTTCAATCTTGCTTGCGTACACGCTTCAGGGGATATACTTCTCTCCTTTGAGACTGGCTGTTTTGTCTCTATGTTTGTCTGATGTTTGAGTCAAACTGCTGGTCAACTTTCATTTCAAGTTGTTTTCTTTGTAAATGAAAGCTTTTTTTTCCTTTTGCTGACATTCAAGCACTCTTGGTGTTCAGGGACCGTTGCTGCTTAAAGATTCCACAGGCCCCATTTTGCCACTGACTTGCATGTCTGGGTGCCCATTTGTTTTCTAGATTTTTGTTGTTTATAATTAAAACAAAATTTAGCAGTGCAGCTGCAGCTTGATTGCAGCTCTTTTAATGAATCTCAAACGAAAACATAATCCTGCTTTATCTTGTGTTGACTCAGTGAGGAGGAATCAAAAGAAGCAGTAATGCCTTTCCCTTGTCCTGCAGAAAGTTTAAAACCATTATTTGGAAGGACAGAGTAGATGGTGGTTCTTCACAATGAAAAAGAGAACACTTCTGAGAACAGAGCTGTGCTGTAAAGTTGTATAGCTCAGCCAGTTTTTATTGATAATGCTACATTTGTAATAAACAAAGGTTTTAAGGTTATTTCCACAGGCAGCATTAAATGGCTTTCTGGGAAGTAAATGGTTGCATCTGAAAGAATTTACTTCTAATTTCAGAGCAACCCAAAAATAATGAAAGCTTTGCTTAGTGAGAAGCATTATACAGTGCAGGTGTCAGGCACTTAAATTTGGGCAGTTTCTTCATGGTGATGGAGAGATGTTTCTCAGACTGACTTCAGGTGCTAACAAAGCAGGAGGATAACGGCTTGACTCACTGCACGTGAAAATGTTTTTGAATTTCTGGTTGTATTGGAGTGCTCTGGAAATGCAGTGCTTAAAATGAGCCCTTGGAGTTCTGTAAGGGTATCTCTCTCTGCAATGCTTTTCTTTAACTGTAAAACTTTGCATTCTACCTGACAGTAAAACCTGTGATGCTCAGCTGAAAGGATTTCATGAGTAGCTCATCAAATGTGCATCACTCTGAGGAAGGATGTTTGATTTAGTTTAAAAATTACCTATATCTTGATAAATGTCTCCTCCCTGGGAGGAATCCTTCTATTCCTCCTATGGGAATAGAATTTATGGCAAGGCAAACTTCTCTTACTAAGGAAAAGATTATAAAAGAATTTATTTAGAAAAAAACATGAAACATTTTCATTTAATGAATCATGGATTTTTCTGCACATTATCAGAATAATTATTTCCTGTGCTTATGTATCACATTATTTTTCTTCAAACTATTTTGCACCTCAAGCGTTTTGTCAATTAAAATGATTCTGTGTTTTGGTTTTGTTACTTTTGTGTAATGAAGCATTTGTAAGCATGTATAGTTAGTACTTCTAAAGACTGTTCTTATAAAATAGGTGTTCGAATATGGAATAAAACATGAATAGACAAAACCAGTTGACACAAAAGGAACTGATAAATGGCAGAATATTTCATTACCAAATCTGCAACTGTTTCAAGGATTGGCCTGTATGCCTTATAAAACAGTTTGAATATTATTTGTTTTAAACTTCATCACTTTGCAGACCTTATCATTTCCCTGGTCCTATGAGCCACTAATGCAAGGAGGACAAAGATTCATAGAGTTATGGGTAAATGCTGAATGCACATTTCTCTGGGCTCTTGTGAAGGGCTGTGCTCTAATCTTTAGAAATTTAGATCTAAGCTACTGACATTCTTATGGGTACAAAGCTTGGGGAGGGGGCATGGGACACAGAACAAGGAAAAATGCCTTGCCAGGAGCATATCACTGAATTCAGTTTTGCATATATAGGATTTAATACATGGGTTATGTGTGTGTGCAAATGATACCAAATGCTGTGATTGTTGTAATCCCCTTTTAATAAAGGGATTGACTTGTAGTACAAAATTGCTTACATAATTCTGCAGCTGCATTATCCATTCCAAGGGTTTTGAAGACGTATGTGTTTTCTAGCTGTCAGTACCTCCTAACTGCAGTAACTGCAGAACCTGTTTTTATGAAATGTTATTCGTGGTCATCAAACAAGAATTGAAAGTACTTTGTCCCAGACTGATGGGCCTGTGGATGACATGGGTCAGGGACACATGAAGCTGAGTTTCAGCTAAACCTCTAGCAAAATGCATTCAAATGGTAACTCTGCATTTTGACACACGGCACAATAATGGAACATTTTTGTGAGTATATTGCTTTTGCAACGGCTCTTTTGGGTCCATGTATAAATACTGTAATGGAAATGACAGTGCCCATGTGCTACCCTTGTCAGAGTGGTGTCTGCTGCACAGAGCAGGGCAGGGTTTCCACTGGCTGATGCTGAGGTCCCTGGCACAGTTATGCTGAAAGAGCCTCAGGCAGCTGCTTGGTGTTTTGGTTGATTGTGTTTTACCTCAGCACTAATTCCAGTATTCTAGTTTTGATTCATTTCTAGGTTTGCATGTGTATATACAGTCACTAAGCTTCTTATTTCTTTCATCTTTCTGTCAAGATCCAAGTTTTACCCCTGTGGTGTAATGCCTATCTGATCATTGTTTGATACCTGAGCTTGTCTAAAGTCTAGAAAGGGAAATTCAATTTTATATTTCTGTTTGTGGAGAAGCTGATGTGCCTCTGATTCCTGACAGAGAGGTTTCAGTGTGCCAGTCCTCAGGGCAATGGTGATGCTGTGAAGAGAGGAGCAGATCTGGTTCCAGTAGAAAACCTGGGTTGAAGAGAAGGGCACAGAGAAAGACAAAATAATTCTGTAATCTAGGAAGGCCTGTCACCTTCAGAAGTGGGGGTTATGTTTCCCCTTTTCCAATCAGTGGGAACAGTGTAACAAGCCACACTCCCTGTGATCTCACAGGGCTGCTTCAGGAGGCAGCAGGACTATTTGCACTACAGATCTTTCGTCTAAGAGTCAAGTGGGGTTTCAGCACCCTTATGGATACTCCCTGGCCCCTTTCAAGAAGAGAAATCCCAAAATAGGACCCTCATTTACTGCTGACGGTTTTCCCAGTCACCATCTGTCTTACTGTTGGGTCCAGTGGAAAGCCTTAATAGTATGAAAAGCTAAAAATCTTAAGTGAAAACTTTTCTGGTTTCTCCCAACCCACTCTGAGTTGTGCTAGATCTGAAGCAATCCCCCTGAAATACAAGAGGAAAGTAATCCATCTGACTAGATTACCTCCTTCCCCGTTAGGTAGAAAATGATTTTTCAGAAAATCTTGTATTGGATACATATCCAGTTTATGCTCTTTAGTTACCCTAATTTTTAAGCAAAAGCTATCTTGGCTGAATGCTTTTTAAAATAATGTAATGGAAAGTCAGAGAGATCAAATACCAGACATGCTGCTGGTCCTGCTACCTTTACCCAACTCTTTATCTGTCTGTCTCTTTACCTGTAGTGTAGCATTATTAGAGTAGCGTGAATCCTGTTGTGAACCTCCTTCTAATTGCTAAGCTGGAATTTCAAGGCAGGAGAGAGGTGAGCTTTTCTCCTTCAAAGGTAAGCCTGTGAAACCTGGGTCTAGACAACTGGAGGAGAACGTGACTGCAGGGATACATGGGCTGCTTTAAAATGAATGGATTTATTACACAATTCTCCTGCTAGTTTGGAGACATTTGCCTTTATCTAATAGCACTATACATGTGTGTGTATATATAGAGATAGATATATATATATAAATGGGAAAATGTTTATCTTCTGTGTGCTGTTTAGAAATTCTCAGTCAAACAGAAGTACTTAAGATTAAGACCTTAATATTTAATAAGCTCTCAATTGTTAGAGAGCAGTGAGCCTGCCAGTGTGAGATTGGGCTGGCAGCTCAGTGGATTAATGGAAACATAGAGCTCAATTTAAAAGCCCTGAATGATAATCTTTAAATATGCTTAGGCATTGTGGTTGTGCAGTTTCCCTGGGGAATCATCATATTCTCTGCTTCAAAAATTTCACTGAAGACTTAACTGAAACTACAGCTCAACTTTGCCTATTGGGAAATCTACTTTCATTCCCGAGGCTTAAATTCCTTCTGTGTGCATCTGTACACCCAGAGTGTGATTCCTTGTGGGTTTTCATTTATTATGTTTTTGCCACAGGAACAATTTTACACAGACTTGAAAAACAAAAATTGCAGAGTTGAACAACTTTTCTACCTGAACAGAGATCTTGCTTAGGCTTTCAAACAAGCAAATGTTGCTATTTGAAAATACTGAAGTGAAAATTCTGTTGATGCTTGTGATATGTGATCTCAATAAGGTAGGCAGAGAAAATATGGTTTTTTTTAAACTCCTGTATGTGAAATTCTGTGGTGCTTTGGGTTCATGTAACCCATTTCAATAGTACTTCATTCTCTGATAGAGATCTGAGAAGTCCCACTGCAATGATAGTGTAGACACAATGTGATGCATTCTGGGATGTCTTCAGACAAATTGAAAGGCTTGAGAATTATAGGAGATTGCTTTTTCTTATTTATATAAGAACTTGCCAGTCTGAAAGGTGCCTAGATTTGGAGTTGCTTTAGTTGTGTATACATTTCTGGGGATTATCTCAATTTCAATTTAATTTGCCATTTCACTTCATGCTATAAAGCTCTCAGGGAATCTTTAATTTCAGTGAAAGCTCACTAAATTAAAATGAAAATGAAATAAGCTTGCATCATCAGCACTGAGAATGGCAGTGTTATCCTGAATTTCTATTAATACTTCACCAGAGCTGCTTGTGCACATAAAGCACCAGGGTACTCAAGTTGTGTTCAGAAGTGATTGTGTTGCTGAACACCCTTGCCTTCCCTGTAATTGCACTGATGTCAAGAAAGCTTTTTCACTTGCAGGACACTGTGCTCCATGTGGCCAGTGACAGATCAGATGTGCCTGCTGAGTTCTTTTAAATCATAGAATCAGAATGGTTTGGATTGGAAAGGACCTTGAAGATTATCCAGTTCCAACCCCACCAGCCCTGGGCCAAGGACACCTTCCACTAGACCAGGTTGCTCAAAGACCCATCCAACCTGGCCTCGAACACTTCCAGGGTTGGGGCATCCATAACTTCTCTGGACATGTTCCAGTGCCTCACCATCCTTACAGTAAAGAATTTCTTTCTATACCTATTTCTTCTTCAGGCTGAACAACCCCAACTCTCTCAGCCTGTCCTCATAGGAGAGGTGTTACAGCCCTCTGAGCATCTTTGTGGCCCTCCTATGGACCTGCTCCAGCAGGTCCACATCCTTCTTATGTTGGAAGTCCCAGAGCTGCAAGTAGTAAGGCAGGTGGGATCTCACTAGAGTGGAGTAGAAGGAGAGAATCACCTCCCTTGATTTGCTGCTTTTCTTTCTGGGCTGCAAGCACACATTGTCAGGTCCTGTTGAGCTTCTCCTCAACCAAACTGAAGTCCTTCTCCTCAGGGCTCCTCTCGGTCCTGTGTTTGTATTTGCCCAGCCCATATTTGTGCTTGGGATCTCCCTGACTCAGGTGCAGGATGTTGCACTTCACCTTGTTGAACTTCATGAGGTTTGCATAGGCCCACCTCTCAAGCCTGTCCAGGTCCCTCAGGATGACATCCCTTCCCTCCAGCGTGTCGACTGCACCACACAGCTTGGTGTCGTTGGCAAACTTCCTGAGGGTGTACTTGATCCCACTGTCCAAGTCAGTGATACAGATGTTAAACAGGGCCGGTCCCCCTGGACCCCCAAGGAACACCACTCATCACTGATCTCCTCTTGGACTCTCTGCTGTTTGACCACAATTCTTTGAGAGTGACCATCCAGCCAATTTCTTATCCACTGAGCGATCCTTCCATTAAACCAGTGTCTCTCCAGTTTAGAGACAAAGGTTGTTACGCAGGACAGTGTCAACTGCTTTGTACAATTCCAGATAGATGATGTCGGTTACTCTTCCCTTATCCACCTCTGTAACCCCATCATAAAAGGCCACCAGATTTTTTAGGGATGATTTGCCCTTAGTGAAGCCATGTCCCAAATCACCTCCTTATTTTCCGTGTGCCTTAGCATATTTTCCAGGAGGATCTGCTCCATGATTTTGCCAAGCACTGAGATGAGACTGATCGCCCTGGAGTTCTCCAGGTCTTCCATTTTTCTGTTTATAAAAATGGGGGTAATGTTTCCCCTTTTCCAGTCAGTGGGAGCTTCACTGCACTGCCATGACTTCCCAAACATGACAGATAGTGGCTCAGCCAATTCACCCACCAGTTCCCTCAGGACCCACAAATATACCTTATCATGTCATGGACCTCAGCATTTTTCAGTAATGTTTAAATTACATATAAATTCAGAGCCCCTGCTCCCTGGACTGATCTCCTGCAAGGCTGGAAAAACTGAAGTTGGAGGATGTAAGACAAATCAGTGCCTGTACCCCTTGTAAATGTTCATCCTCTGAGTATTCCAGTGTCCTTCAGTACCTTAGTGACCTTGCTGCACCTAAGAGGGGAATAGGTGGGGTTGCAAACTGAAGAGCACAGGAAAGCAGGCCGTATGAAAGCAGGGTCAAGGAGAAAAAGGTGAACAAAATGGCACTGAACATTTCTCTTTGACCTTGTGTATGCTAGATGTGGTTGGTGACTTTCACCTTCTCCTGGTGACAGTGTCAGCTTCAGTAACTCTCCTAGAAAGTTGCCTATGTGAGTGCTGGGGGTGGTAAGATGAAAACTTTATAAAAGGGGTAGACTGAGTGGCCCCAGCAGCAGTACCAGTGGGGCATATTGTTTTTGTCATACAGATGTGAATCATGGTGTTCTACAGAGAAGGACTGCTTTAGTCCTACAACTGAGAGAACCACTATCTACACAAGACTCAACCCCCCAAATCTGCTAAACCACAAGGACTCAGCAGAATAGTTTGAAGAGAGACTTTGAACATGCTGCAGCCCTGATTCTGTTCTGGGAGGGCCTTTCTTAAAGAACAGTGTCTGTTCTGAATAAGCTGACCATGTATTTCATAGGATACTGCTCTATTTTTGTACCTTACAGTGGGGAAAAACAGTCTGCTCAGGTCTCTTGTCCATTTTTGACGTTCTCCCTTAATTTTCATTTAAGTTTTTTCATACCTGTCATTTTTATTTCCCCTTTTCTTCCTCACCTTTCCTGGTGCAGACATTTGGATAAACTGGAGTCCTGTGTGATCCATAGCAAAGATTGCTTGCATTGGAGTATTCTAGTTCTGAGAAGAACATACACAGATTTTTTGAATGTACATTAACTCGCGATTGCATCAGGAACAAGGGAGTGTGATTTGCAGCAAGCTTTTAATTGTGCCAGTTTTTCATGTGATAATTCTTCTTTTAAACCTGTGAGCACTTATTTCAAAGGACCTTTTGATAATGAAGATTGTTTTGTGTCAGGGTAACCAGCTGTGGTGCACAGTTAGGAATAAGAAGGTGTTTAATAGGGAAGAACTTCAATGCACGGACTTCACAGGGAGATTTAAAACTTCAATTTTTATTAGCACCAAATACCAAGCAAGTTCCATGACAACAAGCTGTACTTCCAAGCTGGTGAGTTATTTTGTTTAGGGAAAAGGGAGTTAGTAATTATATGACACATCAATTCAGTCTATGTACTCTCTTGTGGTTGCATATGCAAATCCATAATTCCTTCAGTTGTGCACAGGTCTGAGTTCACAATTTCTGTCTTTCCCTCAAAAGTAGGAGTGTTTTCAATCATGAGGTTTTGAGGCAACTCTGTTCTTGAGAGACCAAGTAGTATAACTTAGCTGCTCAGCAGGAGAATAGTCAAAGCACCTCTGGCTTCTAGGGGGAAATAGTACTGTTTCTATAATACTTGTGTGTCCAGTTCCTGCAGCTGAGCTTACAGCGTGAAGAATTTACCCAAACAGCTTCACTTGTACCTCCATGCAGCCTCTCTATTCAACTAATGCCAACATGACTTTCAAATGAAATTAATACAGGTGCAAAGACAGTGGCCATTGGTGGGGAGAGAGGAGGGTTGTGTGGTGCTCTGAGGATTATAAAGAAGCTTTTGGTGACTTTGACTGTGACAAGAGATCTGGCATAGGCTTATAGAGTGAGAGGTGGGGTTCCAAAAAAGCACTAGAATCAGCACCATGGAGAAGTGCTCTTTTCCTGGAGTACTTGTAAATGCTTCATTCTAATTGCGTTTGTAAACAGATTTAACTCCCTTGGGGGAAGGATGGTTCTGTTCCTTGAGAAATGAGAGCCTGAAAATGAGAGAACTGAGAACACCTCCCCCACACCCCCTTGTTTTTCTTTCCTTTTTTTTCTTTTGTAGAATTTACCTTGGATAGTTGTGCTGCCACAGTACAAACTGTGGGGATGGCTATCCTGCTCCACTCACCTCAACAGCATATGGATGCAGGTGAGCATTTCAAAAGAACAGCAAAGACATAATTTCTGACATGAGGTATTTTTTAACTCAATATTCTGGATGCTTATTATTCAAACTGAGATATAATATCAGAATCTGTTCGATGCTTTTGTGGATGATACAGTAACACTGAACAAGTTTCCAAGGTAAACTGGGTTAAAAGAAAGAAACAAAAAGGAAAAAATCATCCCTGCAGCATTAGTTTCTCTGGAGAATGCTAAGCAGCTAGTGACAGTTCTGCTTGATAACAGTGCTCATCTAGCCACTTGCAGGCTTGCATCAAGGAACTGAGGATATTAAAAGCAATTCAGATTCAGTCACTACTTAGTCTATAACTAGGCTGCATGAATTACTTGGTTACAGTGCTTATTTTACTCTGTTGTGTAGGGACTATGGTCTCCTAAGTCAATATCAAACCCGAACTTCGTAAAGCCATGTAAGATGTCTATCATTAGACACTAAAATTTATACAATACAAATAATTGAATCCTCTCCACATTTGACAGACTGGGACTTTGATTGATCAGGTATTGTAGAGGTGGAAGGGCTGAAGCAGCAATGGCCTTAAGCTTTAGGGCCAAGGAAAGGTATTTGTGGAAGAGGGAGATGATGAGGTGCATCTGAACAGACTTTTAAGAAACCAGGTCCTGAAATCCCTTTATTTCTACAGTAATTTTTAGTTAATCTTTAGGATGAATGCTTTACACCTGAAACTCTTATGCTGTCCATATGAGACATAAACAGATAAGCAATACACATTAGCAGTTGGTTTTTTATGCTGTAGTTTTCTATAGATTTTTGTTTTCTATTGATTTAATTATTTACGGTTATGTTTTATTTTGTTGGCTGTGATTTGAACTATATTCTGTAATAATAGCAGAATTATATTCTATAAGAGGAATATAGGGGGAAGTTTGTAGTGCATAATTATCCCATCCTTTCAAATTATTCTTTTAACCACAACTAGAGGGAAGTCACTGTTAAGCAATTCTAAAGTAACAAAATGTTCTGCATAAACTATTTCTGCATAAAAGATACCAGCGAGTTGTTTGAGAAACCCATTTAACTGATTAGTTATTTCTTCATTAAAAACCATGCAATGCAAGATGACTTATAGGCCATCTATTTAGTTGTCTAACACACATTGGTGTAGATTTGGTAGTAAATGCTTTCTGGCTGTTGGAGGGAAGAATATAAACTAGGCTGTTCTTGCAGGACAACAAACCCCAGGATTTCTAGTGAATATACAGTATTTCCGTGGGGAAACAGTTTATTGTGGGGGTAGGAGGGAAGCAAGTCCTAGGGTAAAATGACCTATGTAGGCAACTGATGGGATTTCAGAACAAGTCTTTCAAATGGCACTTGCTAGGTGAGTTAGTAATGACCAATTCCTTATCTGTTTGGGGTTTTAACATATGGCAGGTAAGAAACATAGGGCTCTGCATTTTGAACTTTTGATGTGTCAAGACAAAACTTTGGATGAGATTTCATAGGCTGTCCTTAAGTCTCTTTGAAAATTATCACCATGCAGACAGAAACTACTTTGTATTACACGGCCACTCTAGTCAGCTAAGCCTGATATTCCTGGGTTATGTTAAGTGTACTTGAGGAAAAATAGAGGATGTCAGGTGAAATACTAGTCTAGTTGTTGATTAAAGTAGAAACAGCCTTGTCTATGCCAACATGTATTTCAGAAGCAAAGACAACTAGGATAGCTACTAGGGGAAGGTACACTGGGCTTAGTTGTTTGAAACAATGGGATCTTGAAAATCAATAGATACTCAATTACCTAGAGTTAAGCTTTAGTGGAAAGACAAATTAGGCTGTAAAGGCAATACAGCTGCTCTGTGCCCATACAGTTCTGTAAGCATCATTATGTTAGCGTTCCTGAAGTATAGAACCAATGGTGAATAAATGAAATTAAAAGGCAACATTTTAAAATCTATATAAGAAGGGTTCTTTTAAATGTATGCAGCATGATGAAATTGTGAAAGTCTCTGCTACAATGCAAGACTTAAGGGTAAAGTTTCACAAAGTCAGAAAGGGATTAAAGATAGATGTGGTTAATGAGACCATCAGCGGTACACTGAACAGGACAAAGAAAATTCAAGTACTGTAAACATGCCTACTGAACTGAGGGAGCTGTAAGAAACTTCCACCAAAGGTTTGGGTTATCCCATATGAAGTTTCCTGCAATAACTTCTGAAATGTCTGGGTCTCTACTTCTACAATTTCAGTAGTACACCTTTTTGTTGTTCAGAATGCACAGTTTGGAGGCAATTTCGTTTGCAAACCTGTTTGACCTGTAGGGTGCAATAAATTGTATTGAAAAAGGCAGTGTTAGACATGACTTCAGATAAGATACCTGGCTAACCAGACATTTTTCTAATCTGACACAGTACGAGTTCCTAGTTGTTCCATTTTAACCCAGTCTAGCGTTAATTTTCTAAGTTTTTCTATATAATTTCTGAATCCAAGCAACTACCTCAGAAAAAGAGAAGTCCAGTCCTTTTGTTTCAAAATTATCAGTAACAGACAAGTTGTAAACACAAAATAATTGATTTCAGCTCTGAGTATTTTGTTAACACTGTAAATCTGATCTCTCAGTAGTTTCTGAATTGTTATCAACTACTGCATAATTTCAGGTTGCCCTTAAGAGGAAAAAGAAAGGGATGTATCTTTACCTGGGAATGGGTAAATCGCTTAAAAAATAATAATAAAAACAAGTATGTAAGGAGGGATAGGACAAATTAAAGATGGGTAATGAGAAGTGACAAAGAATTAGTATGCTGTGGAGGGTTTTTTAATTGCATACAGTGTGTGTGCACTTGCACACACTTGCACAAACACATATCTATGGGTCTGTATATAGTCACTGTATAGCTTGTAGTGCAGTTGATTATAAAGAATACAAAAGACATTCTGTTGTAAACTTTAAAGAATATTTAATAACTTTTAAAAAATAAAATGTATATTTTAAATTTTCTTCTTTATATGAATGCACAAAAATGTATCACTGTAATTGCAGCAACAAAATTCAAAGAACTGAGAAGACTTGCCCACTGTGTTAAGATACCAGTGACAAGTTAGGAAAATTCACAATGGAATCCAAACAAATTTCCCATGGCAGGTCCCGACTTGTTTTCTAGCTGTGAATTGTCTACCTCAGTATCTATGAAGATCGTCCACACTTAGCAAATCCTTGCTGACTAAGCAAATAAAGAGTCTAGTTTTAAAATAATCACCACAATCAACACCTGATTTCTCTTGCTTACCTTTGGTGCCACATTCATAGCACAACAACGAAGCAAAGGGGTAAGTGAAAGGCTGCAGCTTTGAGGGCACGTGGCTCTGGGCTGCCTCTTACCACGTTCACAGGGTAGGACAGGAGGTTGTTGGCATGGACAAAGTGTAACCAGTTTGTGAGAAGAGAGGGGCGTTTGAGTGGATTTGCAAAGCAACCCTACTGCTGATGCAAGACAAAATATTTTACAGACTCTCTGCAGTTCCTTCCTGTCTATATTATAATCCTACACTGCTGCAGTTAAATGCTAATTATTCAATGAAACAATAAACCTTTATGAGTTTGTATGATCTGAGAGGGAGAACCAAAGAAGTATTCACAGAACAGAAACAGGACTGAATTTCAGTGATTGTGCATTATATGATGTGGAGCTAAGTAATTCTGTTGTATAAGTAATAAGATTTGGCTGCTAGTGGCAGTACAGGAAAATAAACCATATTCTACTAAATATATATATATATGTATATATTTCATTACAACTGTGCTGATGAAAAGCCAAAAGTATATTGGACTGAATCTAAAAAGCTAAATCCTGATGCTGCTGAATTCAGTAGGTGCAGCCATATGTCCTATGCCTTCATATCTTGTTATTAAGCAGAAAGAGCAATGAGAATAAATTAGAAGTGCTCCTTTATTGCCTTTGGTTCTCTCTTTAATGTAAATGTATTGAATCCTCCTTTATGTTTAAAGATAAGAAGTCAAAATTATAGAAAAGTCTTTACTAAAAGTGACAAGACACTAATAGAAGCAATTGGAATGACTTCTGTGTTGCTCTGCATACATACAATATCAGCAGCCTTTTAAATGGATATGATATACTACAGGTTACTTATTTATAATCAACCAGTTTAACTCGAAGTTTTATGCGTAACATGGAACTATCTTTTTTTTTGTTGTTTTTTAAAAAGACTGTTGCTGTTACATATCACAAAAATCTTCTGACTTCGTCAGCATAGAAAGGATGCAATGCTCTTCAAAAGAAAATATGGTAAGTCTGAGGCTTGTAATATGTAGTATGTTCAGAGGTTTGAAATTGGATTGTGCTGGTAATGCTGTAAGCACCGTAAGATCTGTTTGGCCTGTGTGAAGAGAGTTAATACCATCAAATATAGAAAACAGTCCAGTCAGAATTATAAACCAGTTGCAGTAGCATCTCAGTTGGTAGTGTAAGGATAGTATTTAAAAAAGAATTATTAGCAGCAATATGTGACCTGGGGTTTTTTTGTTTGGTTGGGGCTTTTTTGTTCATTTGTTTTTCCCCTAACTATATGTTTTTGTTGCAGTTACTGGGATTTACAAAAGGAGTGTTAGTTAAACTCCCTACAGATACTTTTTTTTGAAAACCAAGGCAGTTTATCTTACTGTAAAGACACCTAAACTGTGGAAAATGATTAGAGGGAACCACAAAATGTGACTTGTCTTCAGTCTCTATTTCTCATATTTTCTCTCCACTGTAGGATTAGCTGAAGTCTAACAGTGTTCTCTAAGAGCTCAGCACGTATTACTGGGAGACTCACGGGATAAGCGTCTGTGATCTCTCTTTTGCCTACACCACCATCAAGCAAATTGATGAGTAGCTCTCTGTGGGAGTTCTGCTGCACAATGGTTTGCTCTTATCAACTGAACCATCATCAGCCTGCTGTCTCTGTGTTAATTTTTAATGGCAGGGATCACTACAAATAGACTTCTCTACTTTTTATCTATCTTTAAAAAAATCAATGTTTTATTAATGTATTCACCACTCTGTTATGCTACTTTTCAGTGGTGGAAACTCTGAGCTGTCAGCAGGGGCACCTCTGTGTACAAACTATAAACCAAGGCAAGAACTAATGGTACATCTAACCTGGAATTACATCTGTGCAAGTAAGAAAGGAAAAGAGTGGAGAGAGGGAAGGAATGAAGAGCAGGACTGTTTGCAGGTGAGCCTGACTGAGGAAGCAGAGAGCATTGAGACTGTGGTGATTGTAACACCAAGAGTAAGCTGCTTGCTTGGAGTACAGGGCACCTCTGTGTGGGCTGCTCACTCAGCTTGGAGCAAGGTATGTTAACATTTGTCAAGGCTTGTTAGTGTGACAGTAAAATCCATTAGTGGTGGTGAGGTTGCTGTGATAGAGAGTGATCGAGAAGCCACATAAAATGCACACAAGTAATACATTACTTTCAACTTAGCCTGCACAGCTGAATGTCCCCTGGGGGTAAGATTTTGGAAGATACTTGCTCTTTTACACATCAGACTGTCCTAAGCATTTCCTGGGAAACCATGGAGTAGTTCAGTAGTTCTTGCCTGAGAGTAAGAAGGCTACAGGAAACCAGCAAAGAGACAAAAAAACCCAAGAGCTAAGGAGTGAGAATGAATCTGTCAGTAGTGCAGGTTCAGAAAAGGATTAGTTATGCGTGTAAAGGAGATTGTTCAATAGGCCATGGGTTGGCAAGTCCAGCTTTATGCTGGAAATTGCCTTTAAATCAAAGCACGTAAAATGTCACTCGTAGCTGAGACCTACTGTTGTAAGCAGGCTAACTTTTTGTGTGAGCTTGATGCATGCTTCCAGTCTGTCACAGCAAGGATGGCTGCATTGAGCTCTCTGGGAAAACGGCTTCATGGCTGTCTCTCTCATCTAACCGTCAGTAGCTGAGAGATCCTCCAAGGCTGGCTGCAGTTAGCAGGCCATCTGCATTACTCTGTTTGCCTGTTCCCTGCTGTGTCCTTTCCCAGCTTCTCCCTGTCACATATGCATTATCTGGGGCTACTTGCTGGTGGGGAATTATTTGTTTGAACAATATGATACATCTGATTCTTAACCTCATTGCTAGAAGGGGTGCACAGGAGGGTACTACCGAAATTACTTTAGTTATCAATGAGTGGGGAAATTGGACAGTAAGTGGCTGTTCCCTGGCTAAGGAAAGTTATGGTTTTGATTCCTGCATATTCCTGCGATTCTGTGATATTTCAGAAAGTGTGGGGTATATTCTAGCCAACAGCTAGGCAAAGGAAGATGCATGTGAAAAGGAGTACTGAGAGGTGACTCCAGTTCTAAGAGAGACTGATGTGTCTTGGCTGTTGTCAGCGTGCAGCTGGGAGAAAAAAAAAAGCTAAGCATAAAAGCATCTGAAGTCTTAATAACTCTCAGACAAATGGGCAATGCGCAAAAGATTTTTCCTCAGCAAGGCAAACTCTGTCATACCTGCAGATGATGATATCCCAAAGTAAATTAATGAAATGGTGACATTCAGGGAAGGAACAGCTGACAGCTTTGTACACATCTTCAAGTGCAGAAATGAGTGATATTTTTTGGCAGACTAACTTGAAACAGGAATGATAAAAAATAAAGCCATAGTAGACTGACAGAGAGAGCCCACTCACAAGTTGTTTACTGAAATGAAGATACAGCTGAAAGTAATTACTTGTTTCCCAGAGGTATAAGTGATAGTGCCTTGTACAAGAAATAATACTTGGTTATTTCAGTTGGAATGTAAAATAGGATAGAAAGGTTTCCTCTTTCTGAGGTTAGATGCTGGGTATTTTCACTTCCTTTCAGAAAAGTATGTGTTAATAAATGTAATATATGTAACATATGCAGTCAACCATCTATTGCCACTGGCAATTAGTAAGTGAGGCAACGTCCAATATTGTTTTCCATTAACAGCCAGATCTCACTGTACAGATTCTGATTAAAAGCCTGACTTTGCGGCGCATAAGATTAAAAATACTCCTTTAAAACAACATATTTCTGAAGATGATCCTTTCTGGCTACAAAATCATTTTGAGACACTTGGAGGCAGGGCTGCTTGATCTTGGCATTTTAGCTGTGGGCAAACTGTAGTAAAATTACAATTGCATTCAGTGCTAGCTACTCTGTACCTTCTTACTGAGGAATATGCATTTTCTACTTCCTCTCTTCCGGACTGTGAAATGCGGGAAGGAAACCTGGCAGGTTTCTCAGAGGTCGCCTCAGTGCAATCTTTTCCTAACATTGGTTTGCAGATCAGCTTCTTGTAAGCAACCTCCTTTGTCTTGCCATAGGCCATGGAAAAGGAAACATTGCTCTTTGGAGGTTTTCCTCTGTTTAAAGACAAGGCTGCTTCTTACCTGTGCCAGTTCAAGTACTGACTTTTTCTTTTCTTCCTCCTTCAGTGAAGTGGGGTGATTCACAAAATCTTCAGAAAGACAGCATTATACACAGTTTATAGTACAAAGAGGGGGAGAAAGGTCAGATGAATGAGCATGAAGGAGATTTCTCCTGTGTCCTTTGGAGGAGGAGCAGAAAGACTGGGAAATGGTATCTACGCACAGTAGGTATCTGCCTTGACTACCTGACAATACATGGTCATTGCAAAGGTGAGTCCGAGAATCTAAGAGAAAAAAAACAAAACCCAATCATTTTTCAGTAAGTAAAAAAACCCTATTTATTGAAACAACAAGAAAAAGCATGGCACTAGTTTTGTTCACACACAGGAAGACACATCACATACTGCTTTTCCTGCCCATTCATGCCCTTGTTCTGTTCCTAATGTTTGTCTGCCTTTTGTGCTTATCTTTGTTACTGTTTCACAGAATAAGCAATGAGAGCAGAGGAGAGTTGGTTTCTCTATGAAGAGCAGCCACAAGATACTGGGAAGGGGCATATTGGAAAAAAAAAAGTTTGGATGTCTTTTGCTTGAAAATATTTTCAAGCCCCACAGCTCTGGGGCTCTGTGAGTACCTCTGGAGCTGTTGCTTTGAAAGACATCAGGTTCATCCCTGACCCTAAGGATGCTGTGGTTTACTTTATTGCACTTTACCTTTCCAGGTCTATGTGTTCACAGGTCCCCGTGGGGGAATCACTGGAGAATGAAAATGCATTAATCATGGCCATCAATGCCTCATCAACAATGTATGTGTCTTTCTACTCAGCCTATTCAAGAGAAGCAGCAGGGAGGTGGTGGTTCTTCTCCCAGCCAACTACTGACCTGCTGTGCTGCCTCTGTAGATTACTTCATCAGAAAAGGGAATGGGGAAGAGAGTCTTATCTTCCTTTCAGTTGAGTACTTATATGAATGTACTAAGTGCTTGTTATTTTCCCTTTGCAACACCACTGAAAGAATTGTCATTGAAATGAAGGTCTGCCAAGTACAAATTTTTAGGGTATGGATTCTATTTTAAGCACTTAAAATGACCACTTCAAATTTAGTGTTTACATCAGTAGTAGTTTCTGTTAATGAGTACTTTGAGAGAGTATATGAATACACACACTATTCTATTTATGAAGAAAACAATGGTTATAAAGTTGTTAATCTTCTTCAGGTCTCAGTCTTCCACAGTGAAATAAGACTGTTAGGTTTTAGGGTGCTGTTTTACAGAAAGCACTTGCCTTTTGGAAGTATCCCCTGAACACTACCTTCTGCTTCCTAGCAAAGGAATACCTCTGGGGACAGCTGCATAACAAAACGGTGGTGGCTGAACTTGTTTTGTAATTTGGAGGAGGTACAATGAAGAAGATTCTTCTGTCACATGGGCTATATGTCCTTCAAGTTGTGCCACTGTATAATTCTAACTATAAAATTCTTAACATGAAAAACAAAAGCTGTCGCACGCTTAGGGCCAGAACAACATTGAAACAGAAACAACAGAGGGAGCCCAAATCATTTGAGGTGACAGTGCATCGAAACTTTCACCATCAGTTAGATTCAATCACATAGTGCAGCTGGAAGACAGACTGAAAATCTTTCATGTTCTGAGGGGTTTTCTCTGCATTGCACAGCATTCACTAGGAATACGAATTTGCATTTTTAAATTGTCTGAAGTGTTTTCTTCCATGCAAACTAGTAATGTCTTTCTGTCAGAAAGATAGCATTGTCTTAGAACTTGATTATATTTAGGGTATTTATGAGAAGGACTTTGACATAGGTTGGTGGAGTTATTTTAGTGTATCTTTTAAAGACCCCCTAAATGCTGCACAGATGCTCAAAAGCTGGGTATTTTTTTAGTTTTGTTTTTTTTTTTTTAAGTATGGTAATATATTAACAACAGTCTTAAATTGTCTGTCTGCCATATGATCTGATTGAGCATTTTTCCTAAGCATATCTGCTCACAACAGTGGAATAAAAACCAAAACTCTACTGAATTTGGGCCTGTGAGGCATCAGGCGTTTGCATTAATAAGTTGCAGCCAATACATGACATATGAGAGAGTAAGATGCATGCCATTCTGCCTAATCTGACATTAGTGGGAATGTGAGTAGAATTCTGATCCCAGGCTCTCTCTTGCTGCTGCTAGTGGCATACCAGGCAAAATTAAAAAACAAAACAAAACAAAAACCCAAACAACCACAGGTTAATCTGCAGTTATATGGTGTTAATTAGCTCAGCAATGCCATCCTTTCTGCTTATATCTTGAGGGTGAGAGAGAGGGGGAGCTGGAAACTGAGATTTTCACTGCATTTAGGAATGGGACTTTGGGCCATGAATGAAGCGCTAACATACAGCTGAATATTGTACCTATTTTAAATAAATTAAAACACAAAGGACTTAAATCTTGCAGAATTTTACCATCATGCAAAATTATTAAAACCAGCGTGAGCAGAGTATATCTGGATCTATGATTACTTAGTTACAATTAGTTAGGATTTGAAAATTGATATTAAACTGTACCTGCACCATAGCTGTGCACAATCCAAAGATTCCCACTGCTAATAAGTTTTCCTGGAGCCATATTTTCACAGTTTCATAGCAAGGCTAGAAAAAAAATCCACATAATATCGTATTAGCCATAAACATACAGCTCTATTCCCCTGGGAATATAGAGGCAGAGAAGAATCAGATCTGACTAAGGTGCTATGTAGCCTGGATTATAATTTCAGCACTGGACCAAGTACAGTGTATTTCTCAGTTGAAGCTTGAACATGGAGTACTAATTCTAATGACAAAAAAGTGTGCACCTTCAAAATGCTGCATGAGCACTGCTCCATATAACCTTTTAACAGTAGTTTTAACTACTGTGCTGGTTTTGGCTGGGGTAGACTTAATTTTCTTCACAATGGTTATGGGGCTGTGTTTTGCATTTGTGCTGAACACAAGGTAGACAATATAGAGAGATCTTTGTTATTGCTGAGCAGGGCTTACCCAGAGCCAAGGCCTTTTCTGCTTCTTGTACTCTCACACTGGCAAGGAAGTTGGGGCTACATGGGAGGTTGGGAGGGGACACAGATGGGCCAGATGACCCAAAGCGACCAAAGGACTTCATATCATGTCACATCATGCTTAGCATATAAAGAGGGGAGAAAAGAGGACGAAGAGGAGGATGTTTGGAATGATGGCATTTGCCTTCCCCAGTCAAGGTTACGTGTGGATGGAGCCCTGCTCTCCTGGGGATGGCTGGACATCTGCCTGCCCATGGGAAGTGGTGAATGAATTCCTTGTTTTGCTTTGTTTGAACACGTGGCTTTTGCTGTCCCCATTGAATTGTTCTTAACTCACTCTTTTCTCACTTTTACTCTTCTGATTCTCCCCTTGATCCCACCACTGGAGGAGTGAGTGAGCAGCTGTGGAGGAGTGAGTGAGCAGCTGTGTGGTGCTTAGTACAAGGCTGGGGTTAAACCATGACAAATAAACAAGCAGTGGATTTGTGTCCTCTTTGCCCTCTAAAACCCAACCAGAAGCAGTTAGAACTTTAGAATGAGGCTTTCGTTTTCCTATGTTTCAGGGAAACAAATACTTCTTATAATACCTACATATATATGAAACCCAAAAGTCCCAGTGAGAGTGGCTCAGTAGCCACTCCTGCTGCACATGGACCCATTTAATAACATTTTCCATCATTTCAATTTGCAGTATGGGCACTCCTCCATTATTTTTTTCCTGCTTTAAATTCTGCAGTAGCTGTAACTCCATGTTGCTGATCCAGTTTTGGGTGGAACTGGCCCAAGTGAAACCTTTCTTGAAATAATAAGTAGTGTCTGTAAGACAACCTTGTGCAAAAACAGCGCCCGCTGTCTTGTACATGTTCAGGCCAAGAGTCATTCAGCTTTCAGTTTGTGGCTTTCACATATGTATAAAGGAAAAACTATTAATGCCCACCAGAAGACACAGTGTTAACCTGCACTGATCTGCTTGGGACCACAGATAAAACAGAAGAACATTTAAGCCCTTAAATGACTTGGGGCTACTTGAGAAGTATAAGAAAGCCATGTTTGATGTGAACTCAGCCTCTGCCAGTGCCAATCCATGTGTATGAAATTTTGCTAGAAAGTGGCCAAGAGAGCTTTAGTCATTGTCTTCACAAACCATTAGAAGCAGCAAAACTTACTTATAATTCCACTTCATAAGATGGCCTTACTCCACACTCCCCCTGCATAATTGCAATACCTGTAATTAGCACAAGGAATTGCTGAGCTAATTTCAGAGAAGAATTTAGGCTCTGATGATCTGTTCCGGAAAGATCTTACTGAGGCCATTGTAGGGAAATTATCCCATGGAGTTTTGAATTTGATTACAGGCAAGTGCAAAATCTCACTGAAAAAAAATGCTGCCAGCAATTCAGCAGAACAGTTCCCACTTTCCTACTGTGCAGTGGAAGCCCCTGTGCTAGAGTTCCTGGTTGGAGCAGAGCACTCTATGCTCACAGTCCTCCTGCCTCAGGACTGCCTGGGCTATGATAAGCTATGGCTGCTGCTCCAGGGCCTGTGTGTGTATGAGCCATTTGCTTTTATTGCTACCTGACTCCAGTAGGTGGGACATTAAAAAGGACATTCCTGTCATTTCCTAGCTAGTTGTAGCTAGACCATGCTGCGTATCAGTGTTGGAATGCACTTGTCTGTTATGTGAAATAACAGCTTAGAGCTTACTGAAAGGAAACCCTTCAGCTCCTAAAAATAATTAAATAGGAAGTTTCACTGGAGGTCAAAGGCCACAGCTCAAGATGAGCCTTCTGGAACCACCTGATTAAAGATCAGAATACCTTATCATCTGTATAGCCCTGCAGATGACTACCTGCCCGCCCTTCACCTGGGCTGCAAGACAGCTCCTGAGATGGTGCTGGAGAGCTACTCACCGCTTTCCACCAGGTCCCTGGGGAATGAAGTCCACAATTCTCACTGAATTCTAAGCAGCAGGAGTCTGGCACCCGGGTTGTGTTGTACACTTCAAACCAGTCAGTGTAGTTGGAGACTCCACAGCACCTGAACTGGAAAAAGATGAACCGAGGCGATACCGTAAGTACGACCTGCCACTGACTTCTGCTTGCTCTGACTTCTGCCTTCTGGAGCTGGACACTCAGTGCATCTTGATTATACCAGCAGAGGCTTGAAGTTTTAAAGAAATGCAGTACTTCCTCAGTGTTACCCAAATGGACCCTTTTCTCCACTCTTATATTATGTTTAAATATGGTCTCATATGTTGATGCTGATGCAAGAAGCAGAGGCACCCATCTGCAGCGGGAGGACACTGCAGGACCCAAAATCAGACAACCTTAGCTGAGTACTGAGATTAAGGATATGTGACTGAGCAGAATTAAAACAAGTTGTTTACAGCTTCTTGTCTGTAAAAAAGATACAGATACAGCACCCAAGAGATGAAGATAGTGGGATCTCTGTGGGACGCTACTCCTAGAATCATGATTGAAGTTAACAAGGCAAATTTCTCGCTAAGCTCTTAATTACTAATCACCTTTGAAAGTCTTTGCCAGTCAGTAAAAGATGTATTTCCTCCTTGTCTCTCTGTGGTGCAGTTTCTTAATGTCATCATCTGATGCTGCTAAATAGTGGTGCTTTAAGTGTCTGCATACGAGGACACAAAGATTGCAATAGTGCTAAACCGGAAGGTTTGTTCTACTTTGGTAGTGGGAAGAAAGGTATAGGAAACATACATAATGGTACAGGGAATGACTGTAATCATCTTCCCTCTCTGGGAACTGGGATATTCCTGTGATACAAAATAAGCTAAGGCTCATTACCATATCGATGTATACACCATCTGTTGCCTCTATGCTAACTCAAAAGTATGAATTTGTTGGATTTAGACACTTTAGCACTAATGAGTAAAAAAAGACAACACTGGGCTGCAGAACCACTCTCTGCTATTGGCAGTACCTCACACTTTTTCAGGGCTAAGCCAGCCACCCACTTAGCCTCAAAATGACTTGCTGAGATCTTATTCTTTAAATGTGATCCTATATAAGCCTGTACAGTATCTTTTGCATCCCTACAGAGACCACTCCTCTTGTTTGTGATAGACCCATAATCATGCAGACATCTGCACCACCAGGACCAAGGACCTAATTCAGATCCTGATGTTTACACTGGCCTGAGAGAGAGTTTTCCCTTGCTATGTAACGGTTGTGGAGTTCAGGCTGTAGGTAGAGTTGTAGTGTTCAGGTCTTGTTGCACACACAAATCTGCCATTCAAGACCTATAGAGGGCAGAGGTGTCATGCGCTGCCTCATGCATCATATGATGCTTCAAGTACTCACAAAAAGTACTCCTTGATAGAGACGTTTCAGTGCTCACAGCAGGGTTTTTCTTCTGCCAAGAAAAAGTCAGAAAACTTTCCTGGACTAACATCTATTCCCAGAAGGTTCAGCTCCGAATTTTGATTTGGTCTGTGGTAGGAATCAATCCTTAGCTTGCAACTGTTTGATTTGTGAGTTTACAGGCTTCATTTTCTATAAACTGACGTGAAAGTAAAAAGTTTGGAGCTTTCTTTTTTCCCCTCTATGTTCCTGCACAGAAAACAGGAGGTCCATGAGTAACAGGTCCCAAAGAATGAATAGGAGCAGCATGGAACACATGGTATGCATTTGAGGAAAGCTGGTTTATTTGGAAATCTAACAAGAAGAAGGTCTTGCAGGCTGTCATCATTAGAGTCAGGAGGCAGCTCTTTGACAGACAGTGAGAAGTGACAGCTTGTAAACAGCAAGCCTTAAAAATGTGGCTCATCTGTGATGTAGAGAGCGCAGCGGTAAGGGCTGAGACATTTGAGTGATGTTCTGGCCAAACACAAGTGACACAAGTTTGCATAAATCAGGACTAGACCCCTTCTCCCCGTAATATTGCATGGCTAAGCGTGTCAAAGTCTGACAGGCTAAGGAAATGGAGATGAAATATGGGTTTTGTAGTTAAGTGCTCACTAACCGGTTGAGGACAGCTGATCCTATGGAGCCTGTGAAGCAGGATGTGCCTAGGCCATCAGATAGGGTTGGGGCTCCAAAGAGTAAAAATTCCTGGTAAACCAGAAGGTGAAAATAGGAGGGGATGCAGTTGCAAAGACAAGCTGCAGCTGGACACAAATTGCCTGCCCGCACAGATTCTCCGTGTACTGTACAAGAGCAGAGCAGACACGGCAGACCCAGCAATAGGAGAAAGGGCTAAGGAAAGATCGAGGACACAGCAGAGGATCAATAGTCTTAGGACTGGTAAAAAATAGTCTGGAACTGTAATGGGAAGAAATATCTTTGGAAGACAAAGGAATTATAAGCATTAAGCAGTGGACGATCCACAGTCCTAAAGGAGAGGAGGTGACGATCACAGAAGAGAACTAACACCACAGAGACCAGAAAGCACCAGCAAGTGCACCAGCAAGTGAGCCAGCTCAATGAAGGCCAAGTCCAGTGACCGGCACTTCTAGGGGGCAGAGGCACGGATCCATGGCAGTAGGTCAATGACACAAGAACAAGGAAACAAGCCACAGTGGGATTGAGTGGGACACCAGTACAGATTCAGCAAAGGGGCCCAGCTAGAAGCCAAAAAGACAGATAAGCTGAGAGCTCAGTAAACTCAGAGACTTCATTAAGGATGTTCAAGTAGAAAAGAGATAGTATGGGAGTGATTTTGGATCATTTGACAGGCAACCTGATTTATCCCAGGTTCACGAAGCTGAACAGTAAGTAGCCAATTGTTGAGGGAGATGAGGGACTATGAAAAGAAAGCGGAATATTGAGGACAAAGAGCAAAATATGAGGACTTTATCTTTAGAGTCCTCTTAGATTTGAGAGCAATGTTCTCTTTTGAAAATTTACAAGGTTTCTGAGCAAGGACAGTTGGAGACAGTCCTACAACTTGGAGGATGGAGAAAGCTCAGGTCACATGAAGGATAATTTCTGTCACCAGCAGTTTGTTGTAGCCAGTTTTACCAAACTTCGTGTTCATCCACAAAGCCTGATGTTCTGCCAATGCCAGACTGATTGTCATGAAGCAATTGAAGACTTGATTCTTTCTACAACTGCATTTATTTTTTGATCACATTTACAGTCCTGTCTTGTTCCCTTTACTAGTTAAGTGATAAAAATTAGACAAGGTTGCCTAACTGATTAATTCTGTTCCTAGTTTCACCAGGGAACAATACACTCATGTTTTTTAGAAACAATTAGAAACTACTTGTACTTATTTTGGGGTACCCAGACAAACACACTTTAAAAGAGGGTAATCCATTAAAAATGTTAACTGTTGTCTCAAATAGCATAACTTGAGGACATCTTGACTTGGACACCCCAGGTCACTCGATTCTAGGGCTCACAGCTGTGAAAGACCATGCAGTGTGAGAGGCAATTGTGCTGCTCCATGAACAAATGTAGGTACTTATGGCATAAGGTGACAATGAGGTAGTAGTTCTGAGGATGTTCATACAGTGTTTGGCAAAGTTGCTCAAACAAGCCAAAGCTTGTCAAATGCCTTTGAGTATCTGAGCTCCACCTGCTGAACAGTGTTTCTAGGAATAATGACAATATGCTGCAGTTTGTTTCGGATGTTTCATGTGGGAGGCTCTCTCTCTCCTGAGATGTCAAACCAGATCTTTTCTCCCCCTTTGTTTTACAGACATAAATCACTCCCTTACTGATAATCTGTGGGGTTCTGAAGTGGCTCATAGGTTTCCAAAAGCTGAGGACATGCAGGGGATGCTCAACACAATGATGCAGTCAAAGGTCATGGTGCTGAGGTGCTTTTCCCAGCCAAGCAGCACCAAACAGCACTGAGGTCTCTGTGTTGTACTTATGGGATGCAAAGCTGCTTGCAAATATCTTATTTTTTATTTTAACAAGTAATTGCTGCTCTAGCATGGGGTATCTAGGGCTGGTAATTAATGTTAAACAGAGAGTTTCTATCTTAGTGCAACAGAAATGTTAAGGAGTTGGACACTTGTACATATTTTACAGGTAATCCAAATAGTGAAGGCTAAGTAGGCCTTATCTTTGGCAAATTCCTGCTAAATCAGTCAGGCTGGGTTCATGAAAATAAACAGACATTCGATCCTTTTGCAGACAGTTTGTTATCAATGCCTGGTTTTTCTGGTTTTGTGAATGTGACAAAGAACTAGAGACAGGGCAGGGTGCCTTTTATATGCTTTTTCATCCATCACTTAAAAGTGATGGGTTTTAGTTTTGTTCTAAAAATCATGTTTAATGGGTGGTTTGGATTGCTTCAGCAGTAATTCTAAAGTATAGCTTGATCTAACAGAATCAATGACTGGACAGAGGGAGATGGGTCAAATTTTCTTCTCAGTTACAGTGGTCTAAATAGACATGAAAGAACATTACACAGCAGCAAAAGTGAGCTGAATTTGGCTCACTTTAGTGAAGCTAATAGGTTTTCTGCATGCCTCTCAAATTACTGCCTGGTTAGTTAAAAGGAGAAGTGTTCAAATATTGATCACAAAGATGTTGGGGATGAAGCAACGTTTAAAAATTAATGCCTGTTTCTCATTTCCTAATGATCTCCACCTGTAACTCTAACCAGGTGGTGGGTAAGGAGTGTAGTGCAGTTCAGGGTAACTCACCTCCTAAACTGTTAGAATTTTAGTCATGTTTAAAAACTACTTTGTAAGCTTTTCTAGTCTTCAGTCACAACATGCAGAAGTCATCTGCTCGTGTTTCTGATCCTTTTAAAGTTTGAAACGCTACCGAGAAAGGCTGTGAGTTTCGTTAGCTGGAGGTATTAAAAAGAAATCAATAGAATGTTCTAATTTGAAACAGCTCCCTGACCTAGAGGCTTAATGTGACTGCAGAATGAGCCCACTGCTTTTCCTCTCACATGTTTTGCAGGTGTGCAGCTCAACCCAACTCCTTTATTGGCAATATGAACAGATCAGTCATGGGCCAAAACTGCAACTTTCTCTTTAAAGACAGACCAGACAGGCCCTGTTTTTCCTTGTTTCCAGTTACTTAGGAATTGTATGCTTCTTTTAAAAAGAGGAAAACCTTTTCTCAAGGCACAAAGCCTTCAGAGAATAAAGCCTTACTCAAAAGGTGCTCTGGCCTTTCACACTTGACAAAAAAATAGAGTAATCACCTCTCACAAGTCACTGTGTGAGTACTGGGTATCCACACTCCCAGTCAAAACTCCCCTCTGTTTTGTGACTGGGCAGTCCCATAGAAATCAAATGCCATCTAAATGTGGCTCTGTTCCTGGAAAAGAGTTTCCTCCTTCTTTAAGCAAAAGCTGCCATTCACAGTCGTACCTAGTGAACTCAGGTGGGTGTGGTCTCTATCTGAGCAAACCACAGGAGAAATGAAGAGCTCCAGTGTCAGAACTCCAGTCCCTCATGTCTGGGCTACTACTTTAACCAGTGCTCAAGCTCTGAAAAATACTTTTGCAAAGGAAGGAGTGCAAGATAGAGGGGACAAGGGAGAAGGTCTCATTATGATTTCTGTTACTGTCATGTTTTTCGCATGGCATGCTTTTTTCCTGAGGCTGCTGTTTTCCATTCATGTACAGACACAGCCCAGAGCTCAACCAATGCCTGATGTCTACTGGTCCCATGAGGAAAGTCAGTTCTGAGACACTGTCCTAATATGCACACGTGGTTAGCTCTACTGTGGGGTTTTTTGAGAGCCTTAGGAGACAAAATGCAAACAGCAAGCCTGGGCTGGGACTTTCCTTTCAGAAAATCCCCTGTATTGCCCTAATCCTCCTATCAGTGATTACACCCTACTGATTAGGAAGGTAAGAGATAATGATTATTACACAAAAAAAATCCCCTTGGCATTTAAATAGCACTATTCAACTGCAAAGTGTTTTACATAATTAACCATGCTGGAATTGTCTTTGCTGCACCACTGCAATAGTCTATTTCTAAAGAGTTTTGAAAGATACATGTGAAAACCAATTATGTAGAGCAGTAAAAATGGATCTATGGGAGCTCTTTGCTTTCCTCCTCAGTGCCCAGCACAGGGAGCAGGAGACTCACACTGTGGTACTGTCAGTGGTGCATGGTAATTTCCTAGTGGCCCTGAGAGCGTGATGCCCCATGGCTGTACACACCTTGTGAGATAGCACTTTGTTATCTTATGAGCTCCTAGGAGTTAGATAACATCAAACCCAAGCTTGTCACTGAACATGACCATTTCTTTTAAGCAAAAAACCCTGTCTTGCTCTTTAAGAAATCTACTGTCCTGCTGTACAATGGCATCCTACCACCTGATATCTTGAGTTTTTAGCTCTTGGATCAACTACAGAGACCTTTTCTTTCAAAAACCCTTTTTCCTTCCTGATCTCTTTTAATGGGCTGCAATCACATCACTACTTTATATTTTTCTGGTTATATAAAATGGTTAAAATTTCTCACCATACTTTCCAAAATTCTCATTATTCTTTTACCTCTTTTCTGAATCCAATCGAACTTGTGAACATCTTGAAAAAATGTGACTAGGTGAACTAGACATAGCATATACTGTTGAACCTATTTTACAGAAAGGGGAGTAGAAGTATGGTGTTTATATCCCATGAGTCCTCCAAACAATGCTTCTTCCCCCGCCCTTTGCTACATGCTTTTAACAATTCTTGGGGTGTCACTGAAACCTGATTAATATTTACTGCAAACATTTTAACATTAGTAATTTTTACTACATTTTTACTAAGCATAGTTAAGTTACTGTAGAAGAGTAAGACTTCTAATACTCTTTGATATAAGCAACGGTATTTAAAATTTTATCTATATTTCACATGGCTTACTCTTGGGCTAACACCACAAAATGCATTTCTCTTGTCAGTAATTGATGCCTTCTCATATCTGATGTATTGGAAAGAGGAAATAGTATTGAAGGAGGAAAATATTAACAATATTGCAAGGTGCTGAGGCCTTTTAAAGGTAACTGAAAGAACCTATTATGTGCAGTTGTTAGAATGCAAAACTGGTACCGGCTTGTTTGCTGGACCTGAGGTGTTTGTCTTTCACACAGTACTGTTGCAGGCGACCTACTGCACTCAACACAGACAGTTCCTGCAGACCCAAAGATGCACATAGAGTTTGGCCAACCAGTTCTTTTGTTCTCTTCTTTTTCATTTCTCAGACCATTTCTTAGCAGCCTGTTGCTCCTGTTATCTTGTATCACACAGAAGAGTATTCCTGGGAGAGGTTACCGTCTTTGATCAATTCAAGGCATCAGAGGCAAGACTAAAACCCTCCTGTCTGTACCACACTAGCACCTCTTGGGGAGAAACTGAGAAAGCTACGAAAGATTTTTTGAGTGAAACCAGGGCAGTGCAAGTGCTTCTGCCTAAAGCAGAAAAAAACTTGGAGCACTTTTCCTCGTTCAAGAAGCAGAGAAAATGAAATCAGAAAGATCAACCCCAGGAGAACTGACTGAACTGAATATGCAACGAGAAGTACAGAGCTAATAAACCCAAACTGTCAGTGATGGTGTTTCCTCAGCAAGCCAGACAAGGACAAAAGGAGGAAGCCAGCTACAGTGTTCACCAGTCCTTATGAAACAAACACTGGCAGAGGGCTGTCAGAGAATCAGGACAATCAGAACAGCAGTAGCAAAAAGCACTCCCAGCCCATCTGTGATGGAGGATGATTGAATTCTGCTGGGGAAAGTGTACTGACTGTAGGAGGAGGTTGTAAACACGGTGGTCTGTTTCTTCACTACACTAGTGGAAACAACAATAGCAGTGAAAGGAGACAGGACAGAAATGAAAAGGGGCTGAGGTTGTTCTTTGCTATTATGCCATTGCTCTTAATCACAGCATAAGCCACCTCTCTGACTTTAAAGAGAAGGTACTGCTTGTTTCCTGTCTGACCAGCTCCTTCACTCTCCACACAGCACAGAACTATATGATATTTAGGCATCAACATAAACTTTTAAAAGAAAGAAGCTATTCCTGGTCAAAGGAGAAATAAAAATTACTGTTTGTTACAAAAAGCAGAGAGTTTAGTTGCTAATATGCTGACTGGGTGGGAGAAAGAGATTGGCTTGGGATTTGGAGGTTTAATTAGGTTCATACCCAGAACATGCTGTTAAAGAACTCAGAGGGTAAAGAAGAAGAGAAAAAAAGAGAACTCAGACTTACATCTGTTTGAATGATGCTCCATGCATTAGTGAGGCCAATATTTCCATCTGTCCCATACAAATGAAGTCCTTTCTTCAGATCCCGCTGAGCATACTTGTCAATCTAAAACCAACAACAAAAGACACAAACCTTAGAATTTGCCGAGTACCACATTTCAGAATTGAAGTGCAGGGGGGTGTTGGACAATGGTCCTGTACTGAATAAGAAGGGAACCAACACTTCCTAACACCTTTCTCCAGTAGACCCAGTATTTATTAGAGGTACCTGCACTTTGTAAAGAACATGAGGAGTCCCTATTCTGAGTTTATGTTCATGTTTTCCATCACAGAGACCTTCCAAACACTTTTCCCTTCTCACTTAACCACCAAAGTACTATAGGGAGACCGGACACAGTTTAATCACTTGTTTTTGCAAATGAGGCCTACATATGAAAATGTTCACCTACACACAGCATTTCCTTTTAACTTAATACCTTCAATTGTGACCAAGTACCCCTCAGCATCTTCCTTATGCTTCCTGGGAGAACAACACTGGCATTAACATTGTTCTGATGCTCTGACTTGTGTTTATTCCATCAGCCAGAGTACCCCACTTCTTACAGCAGGATGAACCTAATGATACTGAAGCAGCAGATAACGAGCTATCTAAAATTCAGGACAGAGAGGATTTCAGAATTTAGTTACTAAATGGAACTGCTCTTTAATAAACACATTTTTCTTGATTTAATCAAAGTACAAAGTTCTGCTTTTGAGGGTTTTGCAATTGAAGATGGTGCTTTCTTGTTGAGAGTCCCTGCTGGTAAAGCAGGCTATTGTTGGATTCACTGGTCACCAACAGGTAGTATCCAAAATGATTGCAAGTGCTTCTCTCGTAGTCTAACCATACATACACATTTCTACAGAATCAAGCAAACATCAACAAGGAAGTAAATAATTAATGGATATTCATGGTTTAACCTGATTTTTCTGTTGTAAATGAAAAACACTGACTAGTGCTGCTCAAATATGCCCGTACATTCCCCCTCCCCTGGGTGCCTGTCAATGTTACTGGTCTGTTAGACATCCAAGGTATAGCAAGAAGGGTGAGCAGACCTGTCCCAGTTCTTCTCCATCAGTCTGCTATAAATCTGACTGCAAAATACAGTGCCATCCTGAGATCATCCTGCTGCTACAGCAAAAAGAAAACTATAATTAAAGTCACAACTTCTTTCATGGGGACAGTCTGTTTTAATACATACTCTCTCCCATATTGTAGAACAGACTGATGTGGTGTATTCTCTAGTCACTGCCCCTCTGACACTTGTCATTCCACCTGGGGGGAGGATAGTGGGGGGTGTCTAAAATGAAGTAACCAATGCTAATTTTGAGTTAACACAGGGAACAAAGGTATTCTTCTGTCATACACTTGGACTTCCCTTCTGCTTTGTACAGTCAGAATTGTCTTCAAAAGCACCTGGAAAAAAGGTGGATGCAAAGCATCTTGCACAGTGTAAAAGAGGAATTTTCAACCCAATACATCATAATTATTATGGGGTAAATTAAAATCACTCAAAAGTACGACTCCACAAAAAATTATGACCTCAAAAGTTCATCATGTCCATCTCTGCTGTATGTGCAAAAGATTGTGCTTGATCTCTCCATTTCTTTTGTTTCCTTCCCAAAAGTTTACCACCATCATGCTGAGCCACTAATAAAATAGCTTTGAGGCAGTACAAGAAAGATGTACAACTTAATCTCAGTGCCTTAACTATCACACAAGGACTTTCTCATTGGTGACTCCCCTTAAACAGTAGGTGCTGTGATCCCACTGTAATTATCATGTAAGCTGCTTTTGGCTTTACACAGAGATTATACATAGTCACTGGTACATTAATTAGAAGAGAAAACCAAAGCTGAGAGCTGTCATTAAACTTGAAATTAGTTGAGAAAATTACAGGCAACAAATGATAAACTTACATGTGTTGGGAATTCCTAGCATTCATTTAAGAATTAGACTGAACTGGGTTTCAGCTCTTCACTTACCCTCAGCTCCATGTGTCTCAACTGGATCTGCTGTGGTCTCCAGCAGAGACATCAGTCAGGACTGAAGGGCATGGTTGTGATGCTAGTGTCAGAGAGGCTTTGAAATTTAGTTAATGTCCTATAGAGGTAGTGAAGTGAATTAATTGCTGAAAAACTAATTCTTATTCAGAAACAGAGGTGAAGAGGAACAGTATAGCTGAGGGCAGGTGGGGACAGAAACCCAGCTAGGAGATCTGTTGTCTTGAAAGAGAAAGGTCTATTTTGAATATTAATTAATCACACCTGAGAATGTCCACCCTGTACAATGAGAGAGCTGTGCACCAGCCTTAGGTTCATATCAGCACTGATCTGGAACATGGAGGAGAACAGTGATGCTTATCTGAAGGGCAAATGCATGTTACCAAAAGAATGCAAAATGCCAAATTTGCATTTCCTCACTCAAGTTTTGCTTTGCAAACAGTGCAGTGGCTCACCATGATGATCCCTTTTACAAGGGCTCACATGCCACCCCTGTTAATGCAATCTTCATGTCCTATTTGAGATAGGTAATAATAATAACAACTTACTTATTCCCCATGTGCTTTAACGTGGTCTCTAGAGGAGTCCCCACCAAGCATTCCTGATCTTCCTTTCACCCGGAGAAGCCTCACTAGCAAGCATTTTGCTGAGGTAACATAAAAGCAAGTTCTCTCTTACTCATAAAATTAACCACTTTTCCCTGCACAAAGAGTGCAAGACCTTCACACTGGGAACACAACTGGCAACAGATTTCCATATTTCACAAACTGAGTAAGCAGCAGAGCACTATTTGAGAAAACAGGCACTATGTGACCAGTTCTCCTGGTGCTATTTCAAAAAGCCTCAATGTCAAGTCCTGCACATTGTACGATCCATCAGTATTTGCTGTTTTAAAAAGAAAGTGCCTGCTTGAATCTTGTTTGGAAGAGGACATAAGCTTTTTAGAACCCACACCCCTATGTATCTCATTTCCTTATCTCTCTCACCTCTACATAGGTTGCAACTTTGAAAGAGGCAAAAGCATGTTTTGAAACAGTATCTCCAGACTGTTTTATCTTTTTATTTCATGTCCACTGTCATGGGAAGGTATCTGGAAATATCACAGAGTTTTACACATATATACATAGAACTTTAGATGTATTTGATTGATTGTAAAGGTAGGATTTTTCATAGTTCTCCTTTACTAAAGTTTCTAACTTACTTTCTGATCAGGTGTGCTGTGCATGTACCAGAGTGTGCTATTCTCTGAAGAGCAGCTGATTTAAAATTTCTTTTTCACAGAGCTACTCCTTAAAGCACTCCCACTCTTTTTTTTTTGCTTACACTAGGGTCAGAAAGTTCTTCATCATCCCCTAGGAATAACCTTGTGCAGAACAACCGAGGCTGTGGGTGGCCCTTTGGCTCCAGGAAAAAGGGGAAGCAGGCATTGGCCCTTGTGTCTGCAGCTGAGGTACTGGCATGAAGCCCCCACTGTCTCCCCTGTTTCCAGCCAGTTCTGTAGAGCCTTTTTTATTAATGTGTTACCTTGCATGAATTAATCAGTCCTGATGCACACGTAGCCTTGGACTTCCTAAGAGCTCAGACGATACCAAACAAGAGCCCTTCTCTCACTCACACTGTGAGGAGTCTCTACGTGCAGTCCTATTAAAAGCATATTGACCTCTGCTTGAATAACCTCTCTATAAGGTTGTAAGATGGATATTTTTCCCCTAATTGAAGCACTGCTTGAGCTCTAGACATATGATTCCAACTAGCTTTGACTAGAGAGAGGTAAGTAAAACAATGTCTATTTATGGAGCACAGTGGGCAAGTGCTCCTCCAGGTCATCCTGATTCTTTCCAATCTCAATTTTATTTCTTTCTCAAAATATTTTTAGAACAGCAAAAACTTTTCAATATGCCTTTATTCTAATTATATGTTTGGTTTAAATGAAAACTCACAAAACACCCCTTGCTGCCTCTTCTGCCTTTAATTTGACTTTTTCAGGAAATGATCTTTCTGAAAATGAAATGCTGTACCAGAGTGATTCATCACATCTCCTGACAAATAATCCCACCCAACATTCACCAATCTGCCAGCTTCTCTTGTTTGTCTCTGTACTACCAGTCCTCGGCCAGGCAAAATGTCTATCTCAAAACAGGGACTATAGGTATTATATTTAATATTCTGCAATTTCAATCTGCTGTATTCTTCCAAAAACAAGCCAGGCCCTTCACAAAGCACAAGTCTAGTGAAGGAGTGCAATGAAGTGTAATAAAAATTCTCAGCAGGCAAACTGTTACTTTAAGTGAGGTACCTATTTTTAGACATGTGGAATACTAGAGATTTCCTTAGACAAACAAGTTTCTGAAAGGTTTGGCAGCAAGAACCTTTTATCAATCTGTTAGTGAAGAAGAGAAAAATTCTCTTCCTCCTTGGGATTCACTGGTCAACAGATCAGATGTGAAAGCTTCAAGCTGACACCCCCACCCATGCAAATTCTTATGACTTCTGGGTTCAGACATATCAGAGCCTTGTTCATGCTTATCAGCCCCACCAGATTTTAGACAAATGTGTCCCAGTGTGAATCCACTACAACTCAGGCCTTCAAGAGAACCACTTCTTAGAGCATATTACTAGCACTTTATCCAAGGTAAAATCCTGTTCCCACTGCAAAGAGCACCAATACTTTCTCATTGACTTCCATTAGGCCCTAATAGTGCTCTCAGATCTCTCACTGTCCTGTTACAAAGACTTTCTAAAAACCATATAGTGCTCTAAGGTGGACAAGTCACGTGCAGAGAGTTTCAGGCAATGAAGGAAACCCGGTATTTGACTAGAGAAGAGAAAGCTACAAGAGATGTGGCAGAACTGGAGAGAACCTGCCACAGAGGTCAGGAAAAGTGGCTGGAAGCAGCTGGTGCAGTGATGGAGGATGGGCAGGGATCTATCTGAGGCTCATCTAAACTACAGCTGTGACAAAACATCCCTTATCTTATATAAAGCCTGTATATAAATCCAGCCCAAATTAAAAAGTGTTTCCTTCTTAATCTGTATTCCCTTGAGACAGCTACTTAAAGTGTAGCAATTTACATGTAAGGCTTGTTTTACTGTCAGCTTTGTCCCCTCATTGCTTCAGAAATCTGAAGCCTCCAAGCAGAACTGTGGCTGGCTGGCTGACAAGCCCAGCTGGAGAAGCCAGCATACTTCAAGAGGATCAAGAGCTGTCAGACTCCACCTTGCCCCCTTGAATAAGACAACTCAGGAATAACTGAGACTGAGATAAATACTGCGTAACAGCAGCAACAACAAAACCCTGCTTGGCACAGACATGCTGAAAGCACTACATAAACATTCTGCGCTGAAAAACCCAGGCTCATCATTATTTCCATCTCTGTAATACAGGTGAAGGGAGGACTGCAGGAGCTTCTCAGTTCCTGGGAGTAGTTTCACAGACCTCTCCTCTCACTCTCTGTCTAAATGGAAGGCTTTGGAGTTTATGTACTTACTGTTAAGGCATGAAACAGAGGACAAATACTGTTCCCTGCGAAGCCCAGTCCTGTTATTTTACTGCTGATAAGGAGGAGGAAGTGCTTTGGAGCCAAACGTCTTGGGCAAACAAGGAAATTGTGTCTGTGCAGAACACGGGTATTATCAATATTTACAGCTAATATGATGCAAGACTTCAATCAAACTGAAGCTCTACCAATACTGAAGAGACAAAGTCCTTCCACTGCCCCAGCACACTGAAAGGGAAGGTGGCTTTGCTGTAATCTTCTCCAGAATAAAGGTCAAAAGAAGACTTTGGGGAGACCCTTATTAACTTCTTTTCAACTTTTTGAAAGCGTGAGGTATCACGTGAGGCATAGCCTTTAGGAAAAGGCCAGAGGATGCCAGCACAACCCCAGCTTTCTAACCTCCAGGCAACTGGAGACTTTTAATTTCAAGCCTCAGTGCTTTCCTACCATATCCTGAACAAAAATTCTACCCAAAAAGTCTCCTAAACTGGACAAAGCCTCTCAGCGGTGTTTCAATACAGGTAAGCAAATATTCTTGACCTTTCTGGTGATTGCTTCCCCTGCCTCTCTGCCTCTCCACCAGAACAGGAGAGGCTCTAAGGAAATGACAAAATATCCAATAGTTTCCCACTGGGCAAAACTTTTAATTTAATGCCTTGATAATCATTCTCTACAAATAGCAGGGAGTGGGAAATCGAATGTAAACAGAAAGTGCCTAATCTATAAGGTCATTTGTGAGAGCCCTTGCCTGCTAAGAAGAGATGAGATTGATTGTACCAACAAGTAAGACTTGTTTTAAATGAGATGTCCTCAGGCCTGTCTATAAGAAGCTGAGAGCCCTCCTCACCACTGAAATCTTCCTTATATCACCTGCCTATAAACAGAAATCTTGTAAGATTTTAGTAAGTAAAAGATATTGCATGATTTTTGCTGATGTTTGGCAGTTAAGCAACAACACACCAATTTCTTGCCAGTGTCATCAGTGTTACACGACATCTCCAGGATGTTTTGCTCGGCTCTGTGGGATTCTCTCTTCCTCACTTTATCCCCAAATGTGAAACAACTTCACAACTTAACTTTTTTTTTTAGTTGCTTCCTTAAACACAGAAAACCTCTTGCTTAGTGAATTCTCTTTTCCTAGTTTGACTGCAAAAGCCAGTGTCAGAAGTCAAACACTTTACAGATCTTCCACACTTCCATAATTAAATTGAAATACTTATTGCTCTAGCAGTGCTTGATACCAAGAGAGGTGCTTGGTACTGGCTATGTAACTTCAGAAGAAGAGCGAAGAATACAGAAGTGAAGATCAGAGGAAAAGGGCTGGCAGCAGGAAGAAGAATGAATGTTTCTGAGAGGTACTGACTTGGGTCAGCTGAGGTAAGACCTTTCAGCTGTGCTGTAGGATTCCTACATAGTCTTGAAAAGTCACTGTTTCTCTGGTATTTCAGCTCTCTATTTGTAAAACAGGAATAATCTGACTCTAGTCATGCCATGAAGTTAATATCATAATTTGGAGTAGGTATCTGAATACCAAACCTAACCTGGGAGAGGAAACCCTGTACAGAATCTGAGATAAGGACTGGAGTTTCTGACCTGAGAGAGTCAGTAACCTTCTTGGCACTGAGAGGGTAAAACTGAGGTTCATCAGAAAGCAAAAGGAAGGACAAGTACATCTTGCACTGGCCTGGAGCAGGCAACTGGTGAAATTATAAGAGAAAGAACCTCCCACCATGTGCTCTGACAAGAACCAAGAAGTTGCAATACCTTTTATAACAAAAAGCTAATAAGAAAGTCAAAGAACTTGGGTTTTTCAAACCAATGTTTCCTGGGTCCATGGTTTGTGCATACAATTAATTGCAGTTTCAGTCACTGTCTTCTGCCCACAGGCACCTGCTCGTGCTCAAATGCAGACATCAGCAAACAGCTGAGGCTGCAGGAAAGGAGCCACAGAAACATCCCTGTACTATTCATACTATTAAAATGCCAATGAATCCCACAGCAGCTTTAGTGCTTCTTTGTTTTAAGCAAGAGATCACAAATATGGCAAGTCACTAGGCTCTGCAACTCAAATTTTTTCATGCAAGAGCAAATTCAAATGTTTTCAGCAAACTGTACCTGATTTTGTCCAAATGATTCCTTAAAAGACCAAGGGAGAGACAGGCATTTTATCATTGTTCCATATAAAGTGAATGTTTAGCATTCTGTTACTGCTGATGTAAGGGGAAAGTACATTATTCTGGAGCCGGAGAGGCCACTGCCATATAATCTGTTCTTATACACAGCAACAGCTGAATAACTTGTGCATCAAGCCCCCAGGTTTGTTTAAATAAAGTACATCATAACTAGCTCAGAGATACAGCTCAAAATGTTAAGCTGCAGCTATGCTGTTTCTCTAAGCAGAGCCAACTGCTTATTTAAGCTCTCTGTCTTGTATGGCACCTGAGCATGGGCACTTCCCAACAAGACAGTCCTAGACCACCCTAAAAAGCCCCAAATCTTGTTCATTTTTAGTGAACCTAGGAATAAAAATTTCAAATATGAATTCTTGGCTGGCTGCTTCTTGTTTTAAAGGAATTTGAATGCTGCGGCAAACATGGGGAAAGGGCTGGGTAAAACTACGCAGGTAAATAAAATCAACTGCATACTCAAAAGTCTGACACTGCAAAGTAATTATCACATTATTAAGTCAATTCTTCTTGAGCATTATGCATTTTGAGTGACAAAAGCCTCACCAGCAGCATGCTGGAGGAATTTCAGGTGAGTGAACAATGAAGTGCATGTTTTTTGTGACATACCTAATTATACAGCATTCAGGATAAATTTAATGCTGCTTCCACAGAAGGAACTTTTTGTTTACATATAAATAGGCTCTTCTTCAGGTTATTAAGATGGTTGGGAAAAAAAATGATACTAACACCTCAACAGCAGGGACACCAGCAAAGCTGGTGCCATCGTGATCTAACAGTGCCATTTCTTTTCCAAAATGAAACTCCCTTTGTAGCAGATTTTCTTCATATACTTGCTCCAAAGATGACTGACACAAAAGAGCTTCTGTTCCTTTTCTCCAGTTACATATCCCACCAACTCTTGCTCTCAGCAATGCTCTTCTGTCTTCACACATCAGCCTTGTGTCCCACAGATCTCACAATCTTTCCTCAAAGCCCTTGTCCCTTTCCTGTGCCACGCCTCCTACTCACATGCCTTTTCCCAGACATGGTCCTGTAAGAGTCATTCCTTTCCTGCATGTCCCAGTAAATGGTAATTCTGCCTCAATCTCTAGAGGCTACAGGACCACACCTGTGCCAGGGTGTAAAGAATCTGCTGAGCTATGCTCATGTATTGAAATCCCATGTACACTGGATTCAGACCAGCAAGGGAAATGCTCCCTCTTTCAAAACCTATGCTTACATTGAAGATATTCCCAGGATATCTGTATTCAGCCTCCCTGCCTTTTTTTTGTTTTTTAAATTTTAAAATAGATAATCACTTTCATTTGTCCTCAACAGCCATCAGTATAACCACAGATAAGTAAATCGGGAAGGATGCTAATTAACATGATACAGGCTGTTGAGCCTTTGTTTGTCGAGAGACGTGAAAGGTGGGTTGCATTTGTGTTTCCAGTGCTAACAACCTGTTATCTCCAACTACACAGACCCAAGAAAAGAGTGCCAAAACCTCCCCAGCCACCTAGGGATGCGCATGTCAATAGAGCTTGAGATCCAATTAGCTGCCAACAAAGGCTTCAGGACTGCAGAGGCAAATCAAAGCAGGGGGACTATCCGCTTCCCTTGTAGGAACTAATGACCACTGTGTGATTATATATTAGGCAGAACAGTGACATTGGACACAGACCCCTTCAGATGCTGTGAACTGGGAAAGGGAAAGCCAGCAGTTTATTCACAGACATGGACTTGGCCATATGCCCACTAAGCCATTTGCTGCAGCCATCCCATGGGATCAAACCTTCCTTCAATTATTTACAATACTCATTCATTTGGCTTAAAGATGAATGAGAGAGTGTTCAAATAAGAGAGAGCACTATTAAAATATCAGAGAAGGAGGGATAACCAAGGCGAACTATGCCCCATGCTCCCACTGTGGTAAGAGAAGATGAACAAGACCCACACACCATGTTAAGTGTGGGCTATCTGCAAATCCATTTATCCATGTAGCTTAAGTTAATTTCCTCTTAAATTTATGACTTTGGTAGGAAAATATAGGCTAAAATTTGTCCACTGCTGTAAGGTAAATACATCTGTGCAAAATTCAAAACAATTACACCCTCTCTCTATCAGGCCTTTGGTGTCACCTGAGCCTTGCTGGGGCCATGAGAAAGCTTGCAAGCAGCCGTGGTTAATCACAGGCATCAGCGTTGCCCCCTCTTGGTGTCAGAGCTGCTCTGCTGAACACAGGGATTAGCTCCACCAGCAACCAGTGACAACCTGGTAAGCTGTAAAGACAGCCAGGGAGAGGACTGGCTAAATCATGTCCTCAAGGATACAAATTTTCATGATTTCTTAGAACAAGGGAACAAATTTTGTGCTGATAAGCCACCTTTCTCTGGGCTGGAAATAAAAGATCCATTAAAAACCAAACCAAACCCCCTGAAGGGTTAAAATTTGTTACTCTGCCTGAAGAAACTTGTCTGAAAAGAGTGATTCTGTGGAAACATTGAAAGAGCTGTGTCTTCCTAGATCCAGGGAATGTTAATCCTTAGGGGAAAGTGAGGTTTGCACACAGCCTGCTTTATTATTCTTAAGATAAGCTTTCTCTGAAATTAACTCATTTTAAATAAATAATGCTGTGAGAACTACCATCATCCTTGGAGGGAACAGAGCAGCAGGTCTGAAAGTGGGAGAAGTGCAGAATGCACCCCCGAGAGAGAGAGGGCAGCACAAATCCTAGATCCAGAGAGGGCTTTGGAGGAACACCCAGCTACTCTGCAGAAACAGCAAGAGCTGCCTGGCCAAACACCAGAGAAGGTGATGATCTCCTTACCTATCTTTTCTTCCTTGAAAAGACACTATTTTCTTCCAATCACATAGACAGGTGTACTCACAAGAATCAAAGGATATACTAAATGCCAGCTCCCCAGCTAGCAGAAATCTGCCTGACTCCACTAAAATCAATGGAGTTGCTCACATTTCTAGAAACTCGGCATCGTCACGTGGTGTCTCCAGTGGCTCAAACCCATGCTTCTATTAGGTGGTACACGCAAGCTTGTAAACTATTCCCTCTCTGAAACAACATCCCTGACACCATGGGAGTTCTGACCTTCAGCAACTGGAATTACTGGTTTTAACCCTCAGGTAAGCTTTTCAGCGAAGGTATTACAAAATTGGTAAACAAAATGTCTTGGAAAGCTAGTAAATAGCAACAGCAACAGAAGTGAATAACTGCTATTAAATGCCTCCCTTGTTTTAATGAAACAAACAATTGCAGCTCTTCAATGCACTTCATTGAAAACAGATTTTATCATGAATGGAATGATTTGGGACTCAGTCACTGCAAATGAATAAACTACATGGAGATTGCTTTCCGTAATAACAGAAAACAAGCAAATAAACAAACTGCCAGTCACAATTATATGGCACGAAGTGCAAGTTTCCAACATACTCTCTACTTCTAATATTGTCAGAACAAAGCCACATTTCTCACTGGAAGTCACATGGGTTGAATGGAGAAGGAAATGTGGTTGTTACCCCATATGTTAAACAGAGATAAGTGACAGTACCTTCACTGAGTGAGATGCTGGAGGACTGCAATACTTCATACAGAACAGAATTATATATGCTGTTTTTTCCCCAAAAAAGTGGCATTTATCAAAGGAACAGCAGACACGCTGTGAAAGGGCAGCAAAGGTGAATGAAAGAAGAAACTGAAAATCTCGAAGAAAGGTTCACCTCAAACTGCTGCTACCATATCCCAAGGTGTGGCACATGCACATACTGGCTGCCTAATCCAGCTGCAAACTGGGGAGAGGTTTGGCTCCCCTCCACCCCACTGGGGTGAGCAGGGGAGGACAGCACCAGAATCGCTGCTGTGTGGCAGACCCAGTGTTTCAAACCACCCAGGGCACATGCCAACTTCATTTCTATTGCATTGTCATGTCAACATGACACACAGACTGTGCATCCAGATATCAGTGGCCAGCCAACAGTTAGTGGAGTCAGAGGAAACTGAGTCAACTCAGTTCCTCAACTACCTACTGGTCCTTATTTGAAAGGAAGGGACACTCAGGACTCTCAACTGTAAAAATCAACAAAAGCCAGTATATACTTTTCATTTGAGCAGCCAAGGGACACATTTGAGATTATGATTTGAGCCACTCTCACCCAACCCTATAAAAACCAACATACTAGTAAGCATTTGAGGATCTGACCTTGACAGGTGGGGCTGCATGAAATTCATGAAGCTCAATAAGGACAAGTTGAAGCTTTCCTGCTCTTGGGCCAGGGCAATCCCGAGCACAAACACAGGCTGGGTGGAGAATGGATTGAGAGTGACCCTGAGGAGAACTTGGGGCTGTTGATGGAAGAAGATGGACAAGACCAGTAAGCCCAGAAAGCACCATGTCCTGGCCTGCATCAAGAGAATGTGGCCAGCAGGTGAGGGAGGTGATTCTTCCCCTCTACTCTGCTCTGGTGAGACCTCACCTGGAGTGCTGCATCCAGCTCTGAGGCCTCCAGCACATGAAAAACATTGACATGTTGGAGCAAGTCCAGAGAAGGGCCACGAAGATGATCAGGGAGATGGAGCATGAGAGCAAGCTGAAAGAGTTGGGGTTGTTCAGCTTGGAGAAGTCTCCAGGGAGACCTTTTAGCATCTTCCAGTACCTAAAGGGGCATACAAGAAAGCTGGAGAGGGACTTTTTACAAAGGCCTGTAGTGACAGACAAGGGAAATGGCTTCAAATTGAAAGAGGGCAGGTTTAGATTACATATTAGGATGAAAGTCTTTACTGTGAGAGTGGTGAGGCACTGGCACAGGTTGCCCAGAGAAGCTGTGGCTGCATCATCCCTGGAAGAGTTCAAGGCCAGGTTGGATGGGGCTTTGAGCAATCTCTTCTAGTGGAAGGTGTCCCTGCCCGTGGCAGGGGGTTTGGAACTAGATGATCTTTAGGGTCCCTTATAACCTAAACCAACCTATGATTATTTGATCACACACCACATGTAGCTGGACTAGAGGTAAGAAGTGACTCCCCAGTGAAGGGATGTCCATGTCATGACAGAGATGAGTCCTATTCCAAATCCAAATGAGCTAGCATGTAGGAAAAAGGAAGGAAATCTGCAAAATTGGTCTGTCTCAGCCCGCCTCCCTTACAAGAACTGAAGGTCACATCTGAAAGTATAGAGAGTTGTCTGCAATAATCAAGACTCAATCAAATAACTGCTGGCAATCACTTTTAATCAGTTTTAAGCACAAGCTGCATCTCAATCAGGACCTTTAAAAGGCTTAAATCCATTGGGTAATTTTACTTTATCTTCATTGACTGCCAGTCATCCAGAGGTCACTGACACATTTGTAAAGGTCAGTTTGGACAATCTCCACACACCTCTAGTTTGCTCTGAGATCAAACTACGTTAATATTAGCTTGGCTCAAGTGTGTAGCTGGTGTCCAGAACTGCCTTTAGAAATGTGAAAATCTTATTATAGTTAATTAATAGAATACAATATATATGATTTAATAATTATATAATTTATATTAAAAAGCTTATTGTCAATCAACTACAGCTCAACCCACCCCCCACAGTTAATACAGGCCTAGGGGGGGCTGTATCCCTTTACCAACTTACTGTGCTAATCCACTTTCTTTCTCTTCCACAAAACGTTAAGTCAGTTTTAAAAGCTTCTGTCAGGAACAAAAACATTATTCTTTTTTTTTAATTTTGGTTGTAGCTTACACCAACTCTGCTGTCATATAATTGACTTCACCCAAAACACAAGCCTTCTAGAAGAGGTGCTGTGTTTCCAAATATGTTGTGTTTGAGCCAAGGACCTGAAACAAGTTTCTGCCATATGCAAGCGCCCCTTCTAGAAATGGCATTGAGGTCCTGGAAGTAATCCAGGCAGACTGAGCAGCTGTCAGTGATGACCCAGTTTGTTCAGAAACAGTCTCTGTCAGAAGGGTGAGTTATCCCTCAGAGAGGAACAGAAACCAAAGTGAAAGGTTAAATCTACCACATGTGACAATGGTCTCAAGAACACCTCTGAGGATGTTTCTCAGCTGCATCTGGTTTGTTTTGAATTTATTGTTCATGCTTCTACCTTTCAAAATGAGCCCCTCTTTCCTAATTAAAACACTGACTTTTTGCCAAAGAGCAGCATTGATCCCAAGTCTCTTTTTAAAGCTGGAAACTGTCTGCTCTCTCTTATTCCCCTTGGATTCTCTGGTGTTCAATAATACTGGCTGTGATAGCTATACGACATTTTTCTCCATGGGACATTCATTTGGGTCTCTCCACCTACCTAAATTTACTGGTTCTGATGCCTCTAAAGAGCTCAAATGTGACTGAAATTTGCTGTCAGTGTCAAGGCTTATGGGGACACAAGAGAAAAAAGTCACTGTAGCTACACCGAATGTATTTTAAAAAGTAAAATTTACAAATAAGAAACGTTATTAAAAACAGGGGATTCATCAGTGGGGGTTTTAGTGGGTTCTTGACCCAAAGATATTTTGTATTTTTGTAATGCTAAGGAAGGAAGTATAAAAATCTCTGCTAATGAGATTTTGTAGATAACACTCCTGTAACTTGCTGTGCATTAAATAATCTGCTGATGTCACCTGGTCTGCTTGGTTACAGAGCCTCACGGCTTATGCAGCCAAATACCAGAAAAGACATCTAAGAACAAAGATGTGAGGTCACACTACAAGACTGGAAACTATATTCTGGAAAGCAGAAAATCTGTGGAAGGACTGAGGAAATGGAGATGGACATGCTCTTGGGGGAACACTTCCAACTCACAGAGGAAACAGAGTCATGGGTTTATTCAACATAAACTGTATAAAGGTTGAGTTGTACCACTCTCTACACCGCAGAACTGATATTCATGTTTTCAAAAATCTACTGAAAATTCGAAAAGATTTTTAAGAAGACCTACAAGAAAAAGCCACCAGGAGAAGCGTGCTTTACATGACTAACATTCTTGGAAAAATTAAATGGAGTGACAAAGTTAAAAAGGAGCTTAATTGCAGTCTTCAGGTACCTACATGGAGAAGCAATTCTCAACAGTAGACAGCACTTTAATCTATCACAAAAAGGCATAATGAGAGTTAATGGTTAGAACTTTAAGCTAGACAAATATAAGATAGAAACAAGGCATAATTTAACCATGAAGAAAAAAATAAATCCTTGGAACAAATTATTGAGGAATGAGACACAGTCAATGATGTCAATGATGTCTTTAAATCAAGGCCCAAGAATTTTGCAAAATTATAACTCAGATGTAATTAGTTTGATGACAAGAATACTGATTGAAACACTATAAACCAGAGATGACTGTAACCGTTTCATCTGGTCTTAAAATTTACAAATCTTTCCAGAAGGCTGCAGGGATAGGGACTTGGGTTATTCATGCCAGATTATGTCACCTATACCCTGCATTTTGAACTTTACTTCAAATCCATCCTAAGGAACAGTTGACATAAAACACATCAGCCTATCTAGCACATCCCATCCCGGAGACTCTGGCACTGCTCTTTTTAAACTGACTCTTGTGATTTGGGGGCACAGATGCTCCCTGTTAACAACCTGAGTTCTCTGAATGAGCTCCCTGTCTGCCAAATCCACATCTCCTTGCCCATGTCAACACTCAAAAGTGCTGCTGACTGTGTGACCAAGCAGGGGTCCTCTGGGAACTGTGTCATCCAAGCTACAGAGGCCAGCTGCTCCACAGCCACCATCCGCACGCAGGCTCATTTGCCCTGAAGCGCATTCATGGCATTCATCTCAGAGGCTGCTTTTACATGGCCTCCCCTGGTTACAGTGTGAGAGCCTGCACGCCATCACCAGCCAGTACTGTGGCTGCACGGGAGAGGCCAAGCCAAAGGAGTCACAGGTGAGCAGCTCTAAGATGTGTTGCCTTAACTCCCCTGGGACAGGCAAGCACATTTTAGTCCTTCTGACATAAAGTCAGGACTCCCAGAGGAACACCAAAAAGTGCCTTCGATTTAACTTTCAGCAATCAATGCCCCATGATTACTTTGTCAGTCCAAAGAGTTGAGTTCTTTGAATTTCATAGGAACACACTGTCCCTTGCCTGTCCTTTGTCTCTTACCTGTCCTGCCAGACACTTCCCTGAGATATCACAGCACTGGCTCATCAGGGTGCAGCATCACCAGGACCATCTCCAGTCCATACCCAAGTAATGCTCATAAAGTCAGGGCACCTGGCTTGAATCCCATGGATAAGGAATACATGGACAAGGCTGTGCTGAATACAGTGCGGCGGCAAAGGCCACCGAGAGCCACAGCCACAGCGCTGTTTGCCGCAGTCACTCACCATCGGTGCTTTAGTTTTGCAGTATCTTTCTTCTAGATAAGGACCCCATGTGCAGCCCTGCTATTCAGAATCCCATTAACTTTTTATTTTAAAAACTTCCACCATCTGAACTGTAACCACTTCAGAAAACATTACCCTGTGATTACCTGCGGTGACACTACCTGCCATTTGTGACCCAAAGCACAGTAAAAGCACATGTTCACTCAGATGTGACTGTGACGTGCTTTCATACTAATATCAAACCTTAATACAGATAGACCTGGATCAATAGCAATAAATCTCCTATGGGAATCAAAGATGCTTGGAGCTGGGATCACAATTTTCCTTACATGATCCTATTGGCCTGAAAACAACAGCAGAGGCCCCCAGGTGTTGCTGTAAGTGAGGACAAAATGTATACACACCAAAGTGCAAAGTGCAGGTTTTTTGTGCCACGTGAATTTTTTTTAGGTACTGGAAGACTGGAAACCAAACTAACCCAGCAGTATGAAAGAAATTGCAGGCTGGGATTAGCCTGAACATCAGTCACTTAATCCCAAGGAGCAGCCTTGTACTTTCACCAGTATTACCAGCTTTTGGGATACTTAGAGAAGTCACACCGTACTTGCATGGGAGTTTGTAAAATACTCCAGATACTGAATCCAGCAGCCAGAGTTGAGAATTAAAAAAAAGGTTTATTATAAAATGTTGAAGCCTCATGGTTTATGCTAAAAGTTTTAAAATATTAAAAAGCAAAAGGCAATCCCCCTTCACCCTAGATTAGTAAAACGATAGAGCGGTATTTGTCATTCTGCCTCACTGCCAATGAAATCATCTTGCATGATTTCATCCGGTGAAGGTTGGCAGCTCCTCAGCTCTGCTAAAGCTCTGGCATAGCTCCACGGGATGATGATATGACCATTTAACAGATGTCGTTGCTATTTAGACTATTTATATTAGTTCAGAATCTAACAAAATAACAAGTACTGGATATACACTGCCTTCACCTGTGCATCGAAATGCACTTAAAATAATTACTAAAGACCATTTCCTTCTTATGATACACCTGTGGTTGTTTGGTGTTTCTTAATTTATTTTTTTTTTCCCAATCAGATTCTATTTAAATCTTATTTTTCTACAAAGCATGGCCACTTTTACAAGAGGTAGCAACCACATCCCCTCAGCTGTGTACCTCAGTGACCAGCAGAAGCTCTCAAGTGGTCATACAAGAACTGCTTGACTACACAAAACAATCTGACAACAGCTGGGGAAGTCTTTGCTATGCCAACTTTCACCTTCCTTGGGTTTGACTGCTGGAAAATGCAATAATCAAAAAACTGTTAGAATCTCTTTATCTATGATAGGTTTTCCAAAACAGAAAAGAAAGTTACAGGATCAGATTTTTTTCCCTTTTACTAAACTTCTTTAATAAGCAAAGGCTTATTATTAAAAAGGCCCACAACAGCACCACAGAAAGTCTTGAGACAGGGACTGGATTCCAATTGTTCTGAAACTGCAAAGCCCCATCCCTGTGTGCTTTCACTGAGCACCACTGATTTCCTTGCTAACCTCACATTAGTGGTACAACTGGCCTTACAGCCAAATCCACACAGAAGTCTGCAAAAGAAACACTCAATCAAGAGTCACAAGTGCTGTAAACTGGAGGCTGAGCTACGAAGAACAGGATCCATCTTGCCAAAAGGAATGTCCCATCATGTAGACAAACAATTTCTTGATAGACAAATGTGCCACAGACAATCTAATCTTGGAAAAAGAGTTGAAACCATGCAAATCAAAAGTAATGGATATTCAAGTTCTGCATAAAGCAGCTTTGCAGATGAAAAATGACACCTAGCACACATGGAGTAAATGAGAGGACTGAAACAAGTTTCAATTACTAAACCTGTTGTGCTCACCATTCTCTCCACAACATAAACAGGACAACAGAAATGCTTAGATTATTCAGCCAGGGCTGAGTTTTCTCCCACCAAGACACTATATGCAGATGCACGGGAAGAAAAATAAAATAATTTAACAAGTTAGGAAATAAAAGTGGAAAAACTGTGAAAGCTGAGTATTCAATGGATAACTGTTTCACCACAAATATGTGAGGGAGCAAAACCCTCCATAATTTCTGAAAACTACCACTGTAAATGCCAATAATGAAAAAGATGCAACAGAAGTTCAGATTGTTTCTTAGCTGCATTAGAGAGATTTTTAGTTTCAGTCTATAAGACTGTAGCTCCCATCACCAAATCAGAGACTGACTAGCTTCAGAAACATACTGACTACCACTGTGTTACCATGCTGCTCACAGAGAGTCACCAAATCTAAATAAAGCCAAGATTATTCAAGCATTAGAAGTACTCTCCACCCACTCCTACTTTTTTGGGGAGGGCTTAAAATACTTTTAACAACTCTTATCTCCTTGGATTGGAGGGAAAAGAAAGGATAGAATCAATAGGATAACTATGGTTCTTCTGGCTATTTTAGATAGATTTACAACCGTTTGCAAATTGCATTAAATATCCCAAATTTAGGACAGGAAACTTTTCATTTTCTTTCACAAATCTAATTAACTAAAGGAATATGCTCCAAGCAACAGCAATCCCCCATGTGCATTTTTGAGAAAAGTGATTCTCTTTCTCATGAAACTGCAAATCAGCACCAGGCATCCTCTCCTACACAGGCAAAGTGGGGGCCAAAAGGCCTTTAAGTCTTCAGAAGACACTTGGGAGTTATAAAAATATAACCCCATTTACAAATACAATGGCTGTGACCTTCAGGGTAGCATTTTCGTCCACGGCAGACAAGCAGTCTGAGCAGTTTGGTAATGAGGACACAAGATTGGGAAGTGGGATTAGAAACCATCACTCAAACCAATGTTAAAAACAGACCAGAAGCAGACTGACACTCACAATGGCTTGTTGCAGCAAAGATTAATTTTTTTCTGCAGGACCATGTCACCCACCTCGCTACACACCAGTAAGAGAAAGCTCTGGCAGCAGGAGACAAATTGCTATTTGCTTTAAAAAAAACATCATAATACCTACAGAACCACCTCTGTCTTGTCCTGATACATAATTTATAGATGGGGGAAAAATGCCACCCTTGAAATTACTTTGGCCCTGTAGTTTTTAACTGTCAGAGATTATTTCTTTGAGATCTAATTCATGATTTGCAGGCTTCATTAAGTTTTCGGAAGTAATTTTAAACTTAAATCACCATTGGCAAATCCATCATTTATTGATAGAAACATTAGGACTCTAATGTAGTGTGACTTGTGATGAAACAAGATAGGAAGGGATGAGGGTGAAAATTCCTTTTTGCCATAAAAGACCATTTTGTCAGGCAAAAAAATTCAGACAGGGAAAAAATTAGTTTTTGTCTCCCCTGCCACACTGGGTAGTCTAAGAAGAGTTTCTTAAAATCATCTTCTAAAACTTGGATAAGGGGATACAAGCTAAACTCAAGAACAAGCGTAAGTACTAAGTTTTCTGTTTTCTTCTTTACAGAGATACTGTAAGGGTGGACTGCAGTAGAACTCTATCTTCTGAAAGGCATGGGAATAAACGAAAGCATGCCAAAGCAAGTAAAACACAACAGAGAAGCCCAGATATCTGTTATCAATTTAATCCCTCACCAAGCCAAATCCCATGATTCTGTCTGAGGACATGTTGAAACAGTAGAAAGATGACGACTGCATTTTGATTGATATTTATGGATTTAGTATACCGTTAGCCCAAACTTTACCAAGTAGATGGTTTCCAAACAAACAGCATTCAAGTACACTTTTCAGAGGCCTGTTATATACAGAGGCCTGTATCTATCTGAACCTACCAAAAAAAATCTCCTTCATGCTTTGTGGCCATCTCTCTTCAGTGCAACTTGCCACACAGACAGGAATATATTTCTTTTTATATTCCAGATAGCAGTTTTGTTTACTGCATTTCATCAGACCATTCTTCCCCTGGTCCAGAAATTATGATTTCTGGCCATCCATTTTAAACAGATGTGATAAATAATGTATTTCCCTTATGAAGTGACACCAGTGCAATTCCCAAAGAAAACACAACTCCTAATGAAGTGCAAAGCACTATTGTCAAGGAAAGCTGGGTGATGCACAAGCAGAAATCCCTGCATCTTCTTACCTGTAGCAGAGTGAGGCTGTGCCACAGCAAGGGTTAACAATGTAAAGTCTGTAAGTAAACAGCAAAGAAAGCTGCACCGCAATCAGATGTGAGCACACTGAAACCGGCAAGTTCATGGACTCTGCCCACAGAAGGAATACGAAAAAGAAGGATGAAAAAGAGCCAGAGCAACCTGCAGGGCTAGTACTATGCAACAGCATGAAAAATTAGAAGTATTTGGTACAACTCAAAAAGAGAGCATAATGGAGTTACTCTGTCTGGGAGATGCTCTCTGACTTCAGTGAGGTTATTTCACTCAAACAGAGATCATGAAATGACTGGCTGGTTGCTAAGCCAGATTTTACCCCCTCTAGAACAACTACCCTCATCACTTTGAGCCGTGTGAGTATTTCTGTGACTTTCTCATAAATTTTTTATATATAAATAATGAATAAGAATGTATGAGAATATTAAATAAGCTGACTGTAATGCATTTTAAATATACCTGCTACTTCTTTTTTTTAGATCTAAATTAAATGCAAAGTAAGCACCTCTCGAATAGTTGTGGCTAAATTTATCACTGGGAACTTAATGGGTGTGCTGATGAAACATTTACACGCATCTCCTTTGGCCATAAAGAGAGAAAATTTGCACATCCAATACATTCAGCTTTACATCCAGCTTCTCCTTTGCAATATGATTGCCTGCTAAATATGTACAAATGGAAGATTAAATGGAAAAAAGTGGCAAGCTTCAAAGTCTGGACCTTTAAAAAACTCAAACATTTTCAGACAGTGTTTTGGCCACCACATACAAAGTGAGATTTATAAAGTTCTGCCATTCACATTTCAATTCTGTTCCAATAAATGCCATTATAAAGTTTTCAGACTAGTAATAAAAAGCTATTATTGTGTTTCCTCCACGTTAATCAATTCAATATGGGGATTTCAATGTTAATACTACTCTACATTACTGCCTTCATCATTTCTCATTCTTACAATATATAAAATAAACAAAGGGGTTTTGGATTCCTTATTGATTCATTTTTATCTCAAAGTGAAAGCTGTGCAAGATTTGTGGCTTCAGACTCATAGCTGGTGATAAGCTTCTCCTTCCTTCCTCTTCACAAACTAAATATATAAAGAGACTTTAACAAAATTAATTGCAGCATTCAGTGTTCATGAATTTCTATGCTTTTGTAACTCATTTCCTTGCAGATAGCGAAGCAAAAGGGGATTCTCTTGCTGCCAAGGTTACAGGATTCATGAGCAAGCCTGCTCAGGACTAATGGGGAATAAGTAAAGAATCTCCCTCATCACTCCTTTCACGGGGGGCGAGCTTTTAGTTGCATTAAATTACTTGGGCCCATCGGACTGCACTCATTAGGATAGAGGGGCAGACAGAGAACAAATGCTGCTAGGAAAATCCTGAACAGCCATTTCTGCCACAGTATGTGTAATGTTTGGCAACAAACATTACTCCAAGCTTGGGGACTAATCATATTTATGCTCATCTCTAGCCAGTGTATAGCCCCTCACTCAATTTCTCCAGTCTTTGATCCAGGCATGGTGCAGGAAAGGCAAAGCAGTCTGTGCTCCCTGAGAAAAAGGCAGTAGCATAAAACCTTCACGTTCCCCAACCTAATCCTACTGCCCATAGCTGCTGACTGCACAGGTCAGAAAAGGGAACTCATCCCTGGTAAGGACTATAAACAAAGCCCCTGTGGGTGAGGTGAAGCCACAGAGCTCTGCAGGGTCAATCTGGGTGTTTCCTCTTTTGTTGCAAACCAACAAAATTCACTTTCATGTGCCAAGTATACTTCTTGTAAGAAATAGCTTTATTTGCAGGAGAAGGCCTTTACAGACACCCTTCCCAAATCCTAAAGCCCTTCCTGTACATTCTGAGATAGTCCAGGCATGGGGAAGGATATTGGTACATCCAGAAAGCAAGGAACATTTCCTGAGCTTTCCTGGATTTTTGAATTAGAGGGTGGAAGGACAATTTAATTTCCTACTTCATAGAACACAATTCATCTTTCATTCCCCACACACTTTTATAAAAATCTGCTGAGATAAAAGACTTGTTTAATTTATTCTTCCATTTCAGCTTGAAATTGAGGACCAGTTAAGCTTCTAGTTCCTGATAAAACAAAGGAAGTGATCCAAACCTATATGCTTATTAATATGAATGCATCCTTACCCTCCATGTAAAACTCTATTCCTAAGGGAATATGAGAGGCTCTGCACTGTGGTCACAGGACACGAAAAAGAGAATGTTAAGATTCATTTTTACCCAAGGAATTCTTCCCCTGCAAAGTGAGTTGCTGTGGTAGGCAGTGACTGAACCATGCCTCACCACTGTACTGCTGTTCAGGGTCACTCTACCTCAGACATGAGAGGGATTTGGGGCTCTCCACATCCCTGCAGATCTCATCTTCATGAACTCTCAACATTCAAGCCTCTCTAAATTATCTCCAAGTGGGTCAACATGGGAGAAACACCCAAATTACACTCAGCTTAAAAACACATTTTCATTATATAGGATGTACTTAACTGGCTGTCAAATATAATTTTCCTTTAGCATTAATTTTTGTCTTTATCAGATTCCAATGCCACCACTTAAAAGAGCACCTAGAAGTTGCTTAAGAACAAACTCTGTAACAAGTGTCAAATTCCTGCCTACTTAACTCCACTTAACTGTTCAATCAGAATAAAAGCTGTCTGCACGCAACCTAAAATTTCCACTGGGTAATTGTTTCAAGGACTGAAGGTGAAGTGATCAGCAAGTCAGAATTGACATGGGGACCTCTCAATGTTCTCCTTTCTTGGAAGGTTAGAGTAAGCAGGGTATTGCAAGCTTTCGGAGATCAGAAACTTGATCCTCCTAATTCATGCTATTTAAATTGTGGATTCACGATGTTAAGCTGATCAAGGCAAACAGTCTTTGAGGAGAAAGAGAATAACTGTGTGACTGAAGAAACACGCTTCAAGTAGTGCATTTGCCCTCTTATCAGCTCTGTTTCTCAATCCCCAAATGTGCAACTTTACACAAAAAAATCTATATAGAACAGGACTCCTTAACTCTTATCTGATAAGATCATCTCCTCTAGAAAAGTTCATATGGAAAAATCTTGAGAAAGAGTAATATTGGAATCCTTGCATTTAATATGCTATTAAAAAAAAAAAAGATCAATGAGATGTATTAACTCTAAACATAAAAACTGTGGAATAGGTAAGGACTTGCAGAGTGACCCTTACAGGCTATACCATTGCATGGCATCTTACTAAGGCCAGAAAAACCCCCACATACAGTCTGTGTAACAATGATTGAAAATATGTTGCTCATTTGCATTGAAATTGTTTCATAAGGGCACATGGAAAAGGTTCATTTGTCTACCTCTAAATCTGGTTGTTTGCATCTACCTGATAAACAAGACATAGCAGAGACTACACACAGGCAAATTCACACCCAGACGTGCCATGAGCCTCTTTAAGGTGTCACTCCAGCCTCACAGGGAAGACTAAAGCTCTACCAGGCACACAGCAAACAGGTCTATTCCAAATGGCCAATGAAACATTACTCAAAACAAGCCTGGAATGGGTGGAAAAAGGCCTTTGGATCAGAAAAGTATCTACTATATTTCTAGATCAAGCAGGAAAGTATAGTTTAGCATCTTAGAGCCTGATCAAAATGCTCAAACAGCTACACAGTAATGTTGACAGTTTTGTGGTGTGCTAGTGGGACAGAGTCCTCTCTTGTCTTGTATGGTATTGGCATTTTCTTGTCCAGAAATTCCAACCATGGCAAAACAACAGGCCACGTGCCTGACTGCCAGGGCACTATATATTCTGGAGCAGATGAAATATGTATCTGGTTCCCTCCCATTTCAGCCTTTTAGTCTCATTCTAGGTACTAATTTTAAGTATCTGATGCAACTAGTCATCACTTTTCACAAAAATTATGGATATTGAGTGTAGCTGAAATCTGTGTCTACCAACCGACTTCTTTTTTTTTTGGCTTTACAGTTATTTGTTGAAGGCATATAATGGCAAAAGCTTTCCAATGACAAAATGCTCCCACTGGTGCAGACAATAGGTTTGCAGTGATTAAACAAAAGGAGAATATTGGAGTTAAAAGTGAACATGCAACTTAAAGCTTTTTCTCAGTGATATTTAATGAAATGAGTGCTTTTCCAATGAGGTTTTGGTTGTAATTTACTTGAAGTTACTTTTTTAAAATACTTTGAATTCCTGGAATGTGCTTGACATCAAACTGCTAAGAGGGCAGCAGGGAGAGGCTTCATTCCACATTGTGCTGCACTTCTTGAGGGTTTAACATGACCCTTTTCCACATGCTCGTTCATTAGATTTTGTGATTGGTTATGGTTATATTTTTGTATTCATACCATAAGGATCAGCTAGTGCTATTTATGATAAAATGGAGAATTTGGCTTTTTTGTTTTCACCTAATTAGTAGGGCCATGCAGATTCCATAGGAGTCAGATTCTGGATTCCTCAGGCTCCTTGCTCCTGATTCAAGGGCAGCTCCTAGCCAGAAATGCACTCTTGAAGCAAAGAAGGACAGAGTGAGGGTGATCAAATATTGCAATAGGTTGCCCAGAGAGATTGTGGGGTCTCCATCTGTGGAGATAGTTAAAACCCAACTGGACACAGCCCTGGGCAGTCTGCTCTAGCTGTTCCTGTTTGAAGAGAGGGTTGGGCTACCATAAGTCAAGAAATCCCTCCTAAACTAAACAATTCTGCAATTCTGTACCCTAGCAAGGGTGCTGCACAGTCATTAAGAACATGGACTGCAAAGCCAAGTTACCAAAGCAGAGATTAAGAAATGAATACCCATAGGCATCTAGATTTCATTAACTACATTTCTTTTGGAAACGTGTGATCTTTCTGCAGCCAAGATTCAACCAGTTTCTGAGCAGGCAGCAGCATCCCACACATTCTGCATCACAAGATTAAGACATTATGCTCAAGAACAAAACTCTCTGATTATTGCAGCTGCCATGCAGTGAAATCTCCTATAGCACTGGAATACATAATTTCACACACTCAAGGGAGCATTATTTGGATCACTATGTTGGGAAGTGGGTAAGAGATTTAAAAATCCTAAAATTAAGGATAATAGCTTCACGGAAGACAATAGGCAGCTCCCACTGACTTCAGTAAGGTCAGGATTTTACCATACAGAAAGTGGTAACTTGTGTATTCATTCAGTGCTGACACCTGATAACTGTATCATGTAGCTGAACTCCTAAATGGCTTGAAATGGATATGGAAAAACTGTGATATCCAGCAGCAATTCCAGTGTCCTAGTCTCACTCATCAAATCACTTCTTAGTGATGCTCTTACGTGAAAATCCCTACATGAACAGAGTGGAAACAGGGAAAACTTACAGTAGTCAATCAGAAAAGCAATCCTCATTGCTCAGTGCTCTTCGGTGATAACAGTCAGTATGAAAGAGCTGCCTCTCCCATTTGTACATAAATCAGTGTCAAAGCCACACAAACCAGGCTTCCATCGAGAACACCCAGATATGGGAAGCCACACCTGGCCGCTGAAGGGTCACCTGTGGTGGTGGCAGCAGCAAGGGCACTCTGCTGACATTTACTTAAATATCAGTCCCATTCCAACACACTTCAAGGTATGCAGCATATTCTCCTCTTGCTTTCTTCACAGTCCTCAAAAGATTTTTTTTTTCCTCCAAGCTGCCTGACCTTGAAAAAAATCATTTCTTCTCTTTGTTTGCATGGATTCAGCTGCTTTTGTCCCAACTACAATGCATTTCCTATTCATGGAGAAAAAGGTGGACCCGAAAGAAATCTGCAGGACATTTCCTTGTGTATGCATTTTGTATAGAGAGTAATGTTGATTCTCTTCACAGCTTTTAAATATCCCTTCAACCATTTTGATTAATTCAAATCTTACTGCAATTCCTTTGGTCCTGAATTTTTAAAAGAAAAACTAAATGTCTTGTGTGATAAATCTAACCAACATCTGGTTTTGAATCAAAATCTTACATGCTTTGTGACTTTCTGCTTTTGTTACTCTTTAGAGAAAAATTTGTAGTTGTTTTCTTAAATAGCTTCAATGATCTTTTGAATCTTTTCCATCTTGCTTCATTTACATAATTTACCAATTTTTAACATGTGATTCAGTTTGCACTTCAATATGCCCTTCAAGGTGACCTCTGAAAAGGTTTCCTAAATGCTGAGGTTAGGACTTTGTCAACAGAGGCAACATCAGCGCTGCTGAAGATGATGACATGTATTGCTCTGCTTTCCTATGGTTCAAGTGGCAAGGTGCAGATGGCAAAAACGTCTGGCAGAGCAACATCATCCTTGACTTATGGCAGTAAAGTGCAAAAGGGAGCTAGCAGGAAAATCAAAACATATATTGTTGTATAATAATTCAATCATCTATCACAGAAAATCTCGTTAAGAAATTGTATGAAAGACAATTAATAGCAGGAGGGGGGGTGAATGGTGAAAGTGAACCTCTCCCAGAATTTGCTGTTCTCTGGGATGCCTTCCCTGCAACTTAAAGGCATAGAAGAGGGTACACAAAATAACTGCAATACAACAAAGTGAATTAAGATTGTGCCACGGTTAAAACAATTTTTGCACACAGCTCATTCACTGCTAATGCCAGGACACTGTAGCAAAATTGTTTTATGTTGCCATCACCCAACCATCAGAGGCACTGAACGTGTCAAGTAGGAAATGTGTGCATACAGAAATTGTAAAATAAAGCTCTCATTCAGCTTCCTGTTAAGACATATATCTTTACACAAAATTTACTCCCTTTCTTCCAGCTCAGTCATTTCCTACTGTTAAGTCAATCACTGATTTTTTGCACATAGATGCAGGGAGTCCAAGATTCCAAATAATTAAAATCATTAATCCATATTAAAGATGATTAAGATATAAATTGTATCAGGTATATCAAAAGCAGGTACCAATGACCACTGATTGATAATCACCATTGGCTGTGCTGGTTTTATAAGTCTGGGGAATATATGTCAAAAGGTAAACTTCTGGTGTCTAGAACACTTGCTAAACCTCCTCCCTACACCTGAACTTCACAGACAGAGTTCAACCCACAAAATTATCAGCTGAGAGGACAACACTGTCTTGCAGTGCAGCAATATTTCCAATGAGAAGCTTTGTTCATATCACAGAGTTTGGGTTATATATAAAGTACCTGAGCAGTGTTGTCAACACACTCCATGCTAAGAGAACCCAGAGCTAGTAATGGTTTAGAGCTGCTGATCAACAGATTTACCTGTCCTCGTTTCAACTAGTTTTGAGTATATCATTGCTGAGTTAAATAAAAGGAAGGAGCTGAAAAAACCTCAGCTGCAAATTATACCTAATAAAGTGGTCAACCCACCTCATCATTCTTTAACTGCAGCTGACAAATCCAAGACAAGGACTATATGCTATTGGCCTGCTTACAGTCTGATAATGCAAAAAGTCATCTTCCCTTCTCTTATTTTAATATGTAAAAAGTGTTAAGCATTTAGTTTACTGTCATTTTCTAATGTTGCCTGAAATACATTGTGACACATCAAAAATGTTCCCAGAATGAATAAAAAATGTGCTGTCTGTTTCAATACACCACCTCAGTCACTCCTCAGTATATGATGTTGCCTGTACTTTAATGTCTAAACCTGCCTCAATTATTTATTGTATTGCTTTTCTAAAGCATTTTTTTCTCTTTCTGCTATTCTTTCCTCTGTCAAATAAGACTGTATAATGGAGTGCCAGCCGTTACAGCAGATGCAAACTGGGGATCAATCACCAGGTAAAACCAGTGTTGATCAGGTGTATGTAAACCAGTGCCCTTCACTTTACTTCCATTGGCACTGAATACTGGCATGCATTCAATTCCAGATCCACCTAGATGCTGAAATGGCTTCTTATGTGATCATGGATGAGTCATGTAAACACTTGTCTCCTGGAACAGTAAGATCCCATTCTCTTCATTCACACATGAGAGCACTAAGTATTTCCCAGGACACACTGCACCTTCAGGATTTCGCCTTCAACAGCATTTCCCCAAGTCAGCAAAAGCAGAGCTGAACTACTTATGCTTGTAACATGCTTTAAGATGATGGACAAAAAAAAGCATGCAGATGTGCAAAGTATTTAATAACCACCAGTACTGTATTCTAGTTTTCCTTTAGTGAGGCTGGTTGAAGATATGCACCACTTATATTTTGTTTACTACAAAACCTGAAACTTGAGACATGGGCATGGGAAACAGATCATCGTAGAAGTGCTGCCACGACAAAAATATAATTTGACATGCGGCTGAGGATGAGTTAACCTGTAATCAGAGATTGCAAACTAGCAAGAAGGAAGCTCAGATACATCTCTTTCTGCTGCAGACTAACTTATATGTTGCCAAATATTTACCAGGAAACCCCTAGATGAACTCAGTGATGTCAGGAAATAAAAGACAGATCTGGCTGGCTTTAAGCCAGGCATAATGGCAGCAACAGCTGTGTTCGGTTCATCTATACGGATCTGGGAATTAATATCCCAGTTAGCCAGGCTGGAGGTCAGAACTGGATTTCTCCTGAGACAAAAGCACTATTCCAAACCGTGCATCAGGACACTATGAAAAATATGGTACTCGTTGCAATATGAACAAAAATCCATACTGCCTAGGATAAGACACCTACCTCTGTCTTCACTTCTGAATTCAGCCAAAGTAAGAAGATATGCGGCATAAAGAGCTGTCAGGCTGCTGCATTATCTAATCTTTACAAAGAGTATTTGTGTTAGGTATGGAGCTTAATTTAGGAAAGTTTGATTTTCCTTTCCCTGCACCCATTCCCCTGCCAACATTTTATTCAAGGAATCAATTAGGCTTTGATCAACCATTGATCAAGAGTTCCCAGTGGGGAGCCCTAATGCATTTTATCTGCGGTTATTGTTCCTAAATAACACCTATTTCTGAGCATGCATTTAATTCTTTTCATCAATACTGTGCTATCCTTCAACAAGCCTGTTAATAACATTTTGAAAGTGCACTTTCAATGAAATCCTCCTTTGACAAATGAATTAGTGAAACTACCGGGATTTCCTTTGGCGTGTTTGCTTCTTTCAGTCACACAGGCAAATGGATTCCATCCCCCTCACCTCCTCCTCACTAAAAAAAGGTTAAAGTGATGTGTTAGAGTTCAAGATACTAAATGGAAAGCTGTTCAGAACAAATGGAAAAAGATAACCAATAATGCTTTATAGCAAACATTCATTATTTTTCAATAAATTCTCCACAGAATGAAAGATGTGATACATCTTTACCCTCTCAATAATTTTTCACTGTCATTAGCATTTACCTAGTAATATTTCTTCAAAAGACACAAAAGGTGCAGATCAGCTTTGACAAGACTTGAGCATATGATTAAGTCAGTCACATGGGCTTAAGCACGCTCTTAAGTTATGTACTGAACAGGGAGAGATTTAAACCTATGCCTTAATGCTTTGCTGAAAAGAAGCCAAAATGAATTGGTTATAATTAAATTCTTTTGATGAAATTTCTGCAACTCCCTATTGTGTGACACCAGTACTGAAATGCTAATAAACTAACAAAAATTAAGCTTATTACCAAGTAAAATAAACCATGGAGACACTTCCGTCTTTTCTTATATCACCATTTATGTAATATTTTGCATTAGAGAAATAAAATACTTGACCAGAGCAAACACATCAGCCTCACAGTGCAATCAATAACTGCAGTGCATCACCATTCAGGAGGCAATCCATAGATTCCTCTACGTGTGCCTGCAGTGCTACTCTCGATGATCTTGAGAAATAGCTTTTAGCTACCTCAGCACTTAGGCAAAACCCTAACTCCAGAGCACTGCCGAGAGATGGTACAAGCCAGGAACTGCTTGACAGCTGGACTCCGTAATCTTAAAGGTCTCTTAAACACAAAACAAATGGAACCTTAACTGGAAAATAAAGCATTAGCACACAGGCTGCTCAGAAACCATTTCATACATATATCAGGACTTGCATTCTCTGAAGCTTGTTACGTTAATACAGCACATGCCCACAATAATACCAGAGAGAGTTAAAATTGGCCTTGTCCTCTTGAAAACCTTCCTCTGCACACCAACAAGTGCAGACACTGCCCATGCCACACTGTTCTGAAATTATCCCAGTCCTGAACAGCAGCAAGAACAGCCGTGTTCACTGGGGCAAAGCAGGATACATGGATCCAATAACCTCTACCACCACTCAGGAGTTTCAACAGTGAGAAATTTTAAAACCTATGACAAGGGGATGGTGTAGGTAAAGTCAAATGGATGATGGAGAAACACTGGAAGAAAAGGCAGGCCATCTGACTGAAGAGTGGCGCAGTGACCAACTCTGCCAGTTTTGCACGATTTTCCACACCCTGTTGTTTTCCAATACCTTAAGACTATCTCTAAACTGCATACGATTTGGACGGTCTTGTCCCTTCACTTTAGCCTCCATTTCTCCATTTTCAAAAGTATTAACATCTCCTGTGTGTGTGCCACGGACAACCCTGCAGGCCATGCTGACTAGGAACACGAGGCATTTCGTTACCTGAGGAGATGCCTTGCTTTGCTGAAGCTCTGTCAAAGGCAAACTTGGAAAACTTTTAAGCTCTCTTGACAGAAGCTCAATGAAAACAGTTTTCGGCAGTGGACTTGAACTAAACTTTCTGTGTGAATAATTTCTTCAGTTTTTTGTGAATCCCTTCCCCATACCAGCGAGCAGCTCTGCAGAATTGAATCATTTCAGTGAGCAACTGCACATGAGTGCAGCAGGTGGAAGTGTTTTCGGACTTATAAAGCCAAATGTGAAAGTGGTTGTGAGGACTGAGCTATACTTGAAATCATATTCACTACATTCCAATCTGCTGTCTCTGTATGGGGTGAGGCAAAATATCAATCAGGAATTACAATAATTTTCAAAATTTTTTTGAGAAACAAAGCAAGAAATGCATCAACCTACAGACTATATATTTTTACAAGCTAGCAGTAAAAGCTATAGAGGAGCTCATTACAATTTACCGTAACGTGGAAAACAAGAACGTTTTCACCCATCTCATGAGAAACAGAAGTAGCCATTATTTTTCAATCCTCTGTGGGCCATTCTATGGGCCATTTTCAACACAGCTAAGAAGGCATGGAATTTAGGCTGTAATTTTCACAGGGACTCCAAGTGAGTTAATGGCCTAATCTTTATTGAAAATTCTCGTCCTAACTTTGAGTTGCCAACAGCAGTAACTGCTGCCATAATCAAATATCATAGTCAGTGATCCTTCAGTGCTTTTGTTCCTTCCTGGCTTATGTTACTCAGTTTGACATTTAAAAAGAAAAAAATAACACAACCCCCCTCCCCCATTACTTAGTTATGTTTTTCCATTTGTGGGCATTAAATAGCTCTGCCTGCAAATCATATAAAATGCAGACATCTGAATAAACCAACTTCAAAAAAAAACAAATATAGACTTTTTTTTCCCTGTGCCTCCAAGAGAATCATCACAGTAAAAATAAATAAAGATTCTAAAACTAGAAGGATTATACAAGTTAGAACTGGTACAAGACTGCGTATTTTATTAGCATAATTTATATTCTAGCAGGATCCAATCTGGTGTTGAGAAATATGAGTATCCAGCCTCTGACAGGATAGGGCTCTGCTGCTTTCTCTTTATCACAATGAAATTAAGGTTAACCCTATCAGTACTTTGTGTATCTCTTATAAATACATAGATAGCCTCAAACAGAAATGATAAACTTATAAAAATGTCAAATGCTGCTCTGTATTAATGGAATCAAAATAAAACATACTAAGAGAATATTCCAGCTATAGATGTCTAGCCATTCACATAACCATGACTCTAACAATGTCAGTGGTGTTTGGACTGTTTCAAATGGGGCATAAATGTAGCCCGAAAAAATACTGCACTCGAGAGTGATAACAACCTGCCTTAGTTCTCATAAGCACACGAACTCCATTCAATACTCACACCTCTTGGACTGATACTTCTGACCTCAAAAAAATAAAAACTACACTTTGGGAACTTGCATATGAACATGCACAAACACCAATAGGAGCTTCCCAGTTTCTTGGGTGCTACTTTTTGCTGAAGACAACCCATTGTGGTGGGGGAAAAAAGTTTCCCCCCTGGAGTTAAAAAATGGTAACTCTCGAGGGGGTGGTGTCACTTGATGTGGACCCAATGAGCGCTCCTGCAAAATATAAACATATCACAAGCGGACCGGAAAAGGAGGGTGATGTTGTAGTTGTTGGAGAAGAGTGGTCATGTTCTAAAGCCACGAGGAGAAGGGGCAGGAACCCCTCTGGGGGGCCATGGCCCCCCAGCCCCCGGCTGGCGGTCGCAGAAACTCAGAAACAGTGTTAAACTGGACTGAGGTCTGTAACTGAGAAGCTCGGAGTTTTCTGCACCGTGAGTGGGCAGAAGGAGCAGCGGCAAAACCAGCACTGACTGGAGACCAGTGGTAGAGAGCCAGAAGAGATAAGATGCAGCAGAGACGGCCTGCATCCAAGCAGGAAGACACAGAGATCTCTAATGGAGAGAGACAGAGCAGGACTAAGCTCTACAGAGAGAGAGAGTCTGGGGTAAGAACTGTAATAAACTCCCCAAACCCCTCTGAGACCTCCTAGAGAGGAGGAGGAGATGGACTCCTATTTGAGAGGAGTCTTGGAGTGCAGCATGCACCAGAGAGAGAGAGGAGCTAAGAAGCTCAGACGTCCCAGAGCTGGACCGGGATGGCCAGATGGAATGCAGAGGGGGTGACCTTGCCCCCCCCCCCCGCTGCTGCCAGGCTGGCAGCAGCTGAGACAGAGCACAGGAGCTCTGATAGAACGGCTGAGGCAAAGGCTTTCAACTGAAAGCTGCCTGAGACGTTCTGACTCAAGGGAGCTTGAATCCCCTGAGGAAGGGACCTTCACGGGGGTCGTGGTGAAGCGAGTTCTGTCCCTGCTACACAGCCCATGGAAGAGAGAGAGAGACCTTTGATTGGAGTCGAAGAGCCAAGAGGGGTAGAGGAGAACCCCCTTGTGTGTAACGGAAGAGATCCAGCTACAACAGCCCAGTATGGGCTGCTGCTGCATGGAAAAAGAGAGGCTGCTGCCCTGAGAGTGGAAAGGATCTTTCCTTTTCCCTTCTGGACTTTTATTGGAGGGAGAAGAGATTGATCCATTGTAAATACTGATTTATCATAGGAGAGATAGTTAAGATTATGTATAGGATGTATTGTAATATTTATTTGTACAGTGATTGTAATAGAATTCCCTTCCCCCCATATTGAGTCTTGGGTTCTGTCTGGAAAACCCACCTCACACTGGGGTGAGATGTGGGAGGGCAGCTTGGCCTCAGGAATTGGATTTTAGGGGTTTCAAACCAGGACACCCACGAACCCGTCACTCTGCTGCTTTGGAAACAGTTAGGACAAAATAAAAGGCCTATATGTTTTCCTGACAACCTTCCCACAAGAATGCATTTCATCACAGCCCACATTCACTTCTGCAGAAGTCAAGAGACTTGTATTTTCCAACCTGACTAGTCAGGATAGTTGAAGGAATAGTGAACAAGGTGTAAACTCAGGCCCTGGCAAAGAGATCCACAGTGCAGCTTCAAGAAGCAAGGCATTACAGCTTTTCCTTCCTACACTGTGGATTACTGAGCTTTCTCCAAGTCCCTCTCTTTAAAATATCAGACTGCATAGCTAGTTCAGAGAAAGAGTTGTAGACTTCAGGGTGCCATTTATTTCATGAGATCAAGATAAACATTTGTCCATCAAGGAAAGACATTCTAGGGCATGAGAGTAAGTTGGCTGCTTCAAAGCTCAGAGAAGCTGCTATCAAGTCACTAGAATGAGAGGCAGAGGTAATTTTTTTTGTTTCTCCCAGGTTGATGAATGAGAACAGATGAGTCCCAGGAGCCTGTCCTGTTCACCTCCACAGCTGCACATCCTTCGACCGTAAAAGAACAAAAGTGCTGTGCCAAAAACCTGTTCATGAATGGCTGCAAAGAACTTTTGTCATTATTTGTAATAACCAACACACTACTAAAGCAACAGTCCCAGCAGTGGATCCAGACACTGTTTCACAGCTCAGGAACCCATGCAGTGCCACATTCACACGGATGCACACCCACTTCGCGGCTGATATTGCCGTGGGAGCACCAGCCTGTGGCTGTGCCCATTCTACAGCAGAAGGAACAAAAGGGACACCATTCACCAGACAAGTGCTACTGAGTCACCTGCAATACCCAGCCCTGCCATGGCACAGCTCAGCCTCTCCAATCCCTCAGCAGCAGCCAAAACATGAACAGCTCTAAATTTAGAATCAGATTCCTGCAGAGTCTCAGGAAGCTCTCTCAGCACCTGCCCCTACACCTAAATAGGGCCATAGCACTGCCTACTCCAAGGAAAGAAGAGAGTATTGATTAAAATTTGTAGCAGCAAGGAACAAAGTATCTGCTCCAAAGTTCCTCCACTTGATAAAAGCAGGAGTAAATAAAAACTGCAAGGGAATCCATTATTCAATCTCTTCTCAACCAGAAACAGAAAATAACAATTGGCCCCCATTTTATCCTGGGAAGAATTTTACACGTACATACACTCTTGACTAACAGAAAGCTACAAGGTACTTGAAAAAACTGACGACAAATATATATCTGTATCTATCTACATCTAAAATGACTGATACAGAGGCCCTCAAAGTCATAATCTGCAGAGTCCTTTTCTCCATTTGCACACAAAATTAACATTACTGTCTTCTGATGGGCAAGTGTTAGTGTAAATTGTTCCTTCACTGATTTTCCAAGGAACCACATCAACTGAATTACTGTGGTGGACTTGTTTGAGTTAGGTACTTCCCCATACACATGGCAATACCATTGCTCACATCAGGAAAGCCAGTACACAAATTCTAAACATGCTGTATGAAAATATTAGTTTTAGGCTGCTGCTGTTTTATTTATTCTGTAGGCAGGACTGTAAGTGTAACACAAGCTATTGATGTCTTTGGTAGAAGATTTAAATCATACAGGAACATTAACATCTTCAAATTTGATCATCTGCAATAAATACACAGACTACAGCAATTTGTTAACTCAGTAAAACTGCAGGTATATGGAGCCCATATTTTAGACTCTGTTTTGATCTTAAGGACAACTGCAGTGTACCTCCTGCATCAACCTACAGTACGTGACTCAGAGGAAAGTTAATTTCCTGATCTCTTTATAAAAAAACAAAAAAACCCACTGCAAACCACCAGGCTGAAGGAGGGAGGGAATCCCTCCTGATACTTTTTCACTGTTTTTTATCTCTGAAGAGTGAGGACGAACATTCCCTGTGACACACTTGTCAAGCTGACAGAACTGACTGCTTTATGAATAAAAATACTTCATTGCTTTTTTTCCTTTCCTCCATACCCACACGTTTATTGAACTATCAGTCTCAACACCAGCCAAAACCAGGGAATTCTACAAGATGATGATGTGGAGCACAACACATATTTATCTTATAAACCTAATCCTTAATATTTTCATATATTTCTTCTGTGTTCAGGTCAGGTCTTTATTTTAGGTCTGTCATTATTTTACACACTACTAGAATTTCTCTTTTTAAGATCTTCTAAGCAGAGGATCTCTTTCCCAGACTAAATCTAGGTCGTCTCCATTATCCCTCTTCATGACTTCTCTCTCCCACCTTTCTAGCACTTCTAATGGTTTCCGTAACCAAAACTCAATATTACATTCACAGTGAGGCAAGTCCATCAATTTATACAACGACATGATAATATTTTCTGACTGATTCCCTCTCTAAATATAACCAAGTGTTGTGTTTGGGTTTTGGAGGCCCACTGCATATCAAGTAGATGCCTTTATTCATGTATGACATGTAGATCTTTCTTCCATGAGGTGACAAGTAATTCAGAATCCAATGATGCATACAAGTAATTTTATATTGTCCCTTCTACTGTAATTACCTTGCAAGTTAATTCCATGTTCCAGCTACAGGATGTTGTCCGGCAACCTAGCTCTCTTCAGTCCTTCAGAAGTTCACCTGACAATCACTCACAGTGCTCATTAATAAATCTGGAACCTTTCTAGAAAGTAATGTTGACATCTTATACACTCCTAATCCAGGTTATTGCTAAACATACTGAATATAACTAGGTCTACTGTTAACCTTTATTTTATTTTGATATTTTGTGAAGGGTTTTTGTTTGTTTGTTTGTTTGTTTGTTGTTTTTTGATTTTTTTTTAATTTGCTATTTTGCCTTTCCATTCCAGAAGGTGGCATTTATTGGTCATGCACCTGATGGTTGTTAATTAATGGCAAAATTTTGCCACCTAGTCAGTGATTTTCAAGCTCCCTTAGTATTTGACAATTTTGATTGAATAGGCAGGTTTCACAGAATTATGTCCTTGTTTTGGATCTATTAATGTAAAATATTTTAAAGAAAAATTATTTTAAGGATACAGATAATTCAGATAGCCAATACTGCCCTTACAACAGAAGGAACAACAGTCAAACATAAGTAAAATTTGAAACCACAGACAAAAGCTTTGTTTATTGAACTTCTATATATTTACCTTGGCTTTCCATTAGATTCTAAGTACACATGTGCTGTAAGAAACAATGTGGAAAGATAATGAATTTTGTGCATTTGGCTGTGCTAAGGACACCTCCTTTGTGACAACATCAATGTGGCTTTTAAATTGTACACATTTTTTAAAAATCCTATTCATTCTGATGGGTATCTCTTCCTACATGCTCTTAGTGAGGTTCATTCACTTCTTTTACTTTTTGGGGGGGTTTTGGTGTTTGTTTTGTTTTTTGTTAATGACAGATGCACTTGGCAGTCTCTGTGACCTTGAGTTGTACACATGAGCAAGTAAGACAGCCCAGTCCTGCAAGGCTGTTTATGCATTCTGAGAGAGCCCCTTCTGAGAGGAGTGTCTCAAGGAAGACAAGCATGATGTGCATACCAAGCCAAGTGCTTCATGATTTATTTATAGGGAAAAGGGGCATATAAATTTGCTGAAGGGAAAAGAAAAATGAAGAATTTGACTTACCTTGTCGGTGTAGACGAAGAACAGAATCACAACAGTGAGCTCCAACAGAAATACAATTAACAGCATGATAAAAAACTGTCAAGAGAAGAAGGGACAGGGGATAAAACAAAAGCAAAAGCCATCAACATCTATTTCAGCTCTTTCTGGATGCACAGTAAGTACATTCAGCAGATCATGCAGACTGGGGAGTGGGAGTCATATAGGCAGCAAGATACAAATCCGCTGCAACATACAGCAACTGAGAAAGCAGGTAAAATAGTAGTCAGGAAACATGATGGTATCTGTGCATACATATGGCTCATTTATACCACTGGCTTCAGTGGGACAGCCTAAAACCCCACAAAGAGCAAGCCAGTGCTGTGTTTGACAGCAACACTTGAGGACTCTTCCCACACTAGGTTTTCTTTTTTTTTTCCCCACTGGATATCGTCAGTGCTACCAGTGAGATATCCAGTGACACCCAGTGATATCCAATGCTACCAGTGAAATCCACAGCTTCAACTTCCCAGTGCAAGAGAAGGTAGCCTGGGCCATAACCCATGAAGTCATAGCTCCTTTCAATGGGAATTGTGAGAGAAGTGAAAAGTATACCAAGTAGCCTTAGAAGCAGTTTCAGGTAGCTACACAAATCACCCATGAGTTTCAGTTGAAAGGGGCTGATTTGTACTGAAGACATCAAAGCAAAGTCAGTCCACCACCTTTTCTTATTAGCCATGGAACTGTCTAAAACCCAGTAGTCAAAAGCTCAAAGGAGTGGATAAAAAACTTTTAACATAGGGATTTCAGGTAGGTTCTCTAAAGCCCTCAGCTTTGATCGACTTCAGTGAGAGAAACTGTTGGCAATGCCAAACACTTCTGGAAAACCATATCCTCTGCATTTTGTTAAGATGCTGGATGGGTCTGCAGCAGCATCAACACAGCAGTTGCACAGGACTTTAGAATGAATGCTATCAGAGCAACTAAATGAAACTGAGTTTTGCAAAGATAGGTAAAGGAAAGAGTAATTTTGGAAATTTTTTAGGCTCAGGCAAAGGTCCTGCTCCCTATAACACAAACTCCACACACACTTAGCAGCCTGTTAGCAGGCTGGAATTCTAATACTGAGCAACACTGACTTAATTAGAATCTCATCCCCAAGAGAAAAAAAACAGCTTCTGTCTCTTTAGTTTCAACCAAAAGGCTGCAAACTTATGAAAGTTTAATAGCTACTAAGCCTTTATCAGAATTTCTGCACTGCCTGGTAAGTCAAAACCAAACCTTTGAACCTATGGATTTCTGTGACTGAATGGAGGGCAAAAGGTCAAGAAGGGGAAAATACTTTTCTCCTCTCGTAGAATTACTGTGTCTACAGAAATCATTGCATTTTGCCCTGTGAATCTTAAATTATTTATTTTCAAATCTTCATCACCAGTATTTTCACACCTGCCTGACCCTAATACTGGATCCTATTACTGCCCAGTTTTGAATCACAGAACCCATTTATGGTCATGATCCAAGCTGATTTCCATGTCATTACCAACCAACACTGACCTTCTGTATGGCTTTGCAAACCAATCTTGGTGCAGCTTGCTTACTTTTTACAATTTTAGCCTTCTGCACAGCATTAAATGAAATAGGACAAAGCACATCACTCTCTGCAAATATGCACAGATACTTTGCTCTATTCATTTGGCTGCAGAGCACTTTTTTGCTCATCTGTAAAGCATTGCTTTTCCAAAATGTGCATGTGAACACCACTCTCTCCCTGTGAAATTCCCAGGCATAGCTAGGATTGCATTAGACAATTTCTAGAACAAAGGAAGAGCTGATACCAATTATTAACAGTGATCAGCATTTCCTACCACAGGATCTCAATTTCATCAGCTTATCATTTTGCAAAACCGTAATTGTCTGTGTTTATATATTCTGCACTTGTTTCTGTCTAAAGGATAAAAGCTTTTGAAAGAATATCAAAAATAGAACTTCAATTACTTTTAAGAATGAAGCAGGGCAAAGTATGTTATTCTGCCCAGGTTAAATTTCTGGTGATTTAATTTGCAATCCTGTCATACCGCACTGTTTAGAGCAGGGACCCAAAAAAGTATGGCTCCATTTCAGGCACATGCCTTTTGTCTTACCCAACTATGAGTGCATTTTTGTGGGAAAGTTATTATCCTTCAAAAAACTGCATTTCACACATCCAGTAGAGATGAGAGGGCTCGGCAGCTAAAACCTGCAAAGTGTACAATCACATGCTCACGCATGACCACAACCCACAAACCATCCCACAGAGACTCTTTTCTGCTCCTGTGGTGCCCACGCTCACCCGTGATGCCTTTCTGCCATCTCCCCAGAGCCAAAAGCCTCCAGTCCCGCTTCACAGGACATGACCTGAAACATTGGGTATGTCCAGGAACTGGAATAAAATTCAGGGACCTGTTTTTCGTTTGCTCTCAAGAAAGCTTTTCCTCCCTCCTCTGCACTCAGCAGCATGGGGAAAGCACAGATGAAGCCAGGGAATGACTTTGCAGGAGAAAGGGGAGCTTAAGGAAGAACATTTTTAACAGCAGATGGAGAATGGTTTGTTTTAGGATATGATCTGGCAACCAGTTTTAGAGAACCTGTACCTGCAGGCAGCAGCCAATTGAGGCAGGAGACACCAGAGACAGTGGCAAGGCAGGGGCAGAGGACACCTGCACACATGGATGCCCAGGAGGGGCAAGGCCTTTGAGAGGATAATGGTATGGGGAGGACCCTATGCTGGAGCCAGGGGAAAAAAAAGCAAGAAACAAGGAGTGGCAGAAAAAGGAAAGTCCCCTGCACTGACCCTGATGACTGAGGACATGACATGTACAGCAAGTGAACTGGAGACTGGCAAGGGGATGTGTCATTATTTCTCAATACCAGGAACAGCAATTAAAAGTTTATCCTAATTCACAATAAAGTAAGTGAAGTTCCACAACTCAAGAGTGTTTTCCCCTGCAACACTAACTCTGCTAAAACCGCCTCATCTTCAGACTGGAGCAGGCAGCTGCTGTTGCCAGCCATGCTGGTGTGTTCACCAGCAAAAGGAGGGTGGACCTTCTGGCAAAACCATGATGGTGCTCCTGCCTTAGTTCATACGAGAGAAATAGGTATGACATTGTCATCATAGAAGGTGCTAAAATTGCAGAGTCGAGCACTCAAAATTTAGGAAATATGAGAATAAAACTCCTCTCAGTGATGGTTATGTATCATGTCTAAGTCTTTTCCTCAGAGGTTCCTCCAAGCTGGCAATTTGGTTTCATGCACTGCAGATTTTGGAAATCATACAGTGAACCAAAACTAATGTACACTGTTCAGAAAGTCAAAACCTAGACAAGTAGGATTATCCTTTATCTCCATTTAAAAAAAAAATTGGTTTTATATAAAACATCTAGTTTTATCTTTCTTACCATTTGCATTCATTGACCAAAGCCCATGCAGTTATATCACAGATAACTAATATGTATTAGCAATCCCCCTGTGTGCAGAAACTAGAGACCTGCACTGTATCTTTTATTACAAAGGTAAATTATGTGAGGTCAACTTTAAGCTGTAGAGTTAAAACTCATCGTCTGGTAAAAGCCACAAGCACCTACATGTCAGCACATGTGTCTTCCTCCTCTAAAGAAGAACCACACCTGAACTCAAATCAACTCATCGCCAAGTAGAAATCAAGGCTTCAGACTGAGCTGGCTACAAAGCACAGCCTACACACTTCAGCACATTTTCTGACTCACCATACTAAAGTGCATGCATGGTCATATGCACAACCTGTTCCTCTATTCCCACAGCACCTTCCAACAACAGTTCATTTTCAGTTCAATCCTTAGTGTCATTCCAAAGGGAATGATGCACAATCTGTGGCCAGAACCAGCTTGGCACATACCATTCAAATTTAAAAGGAAGGAGCATAAATCCACTGAAGGCTCACAGCACCCAAACCCCCACCACACTTGCTGGAAACTCTCACAGCTCCTTTTCAATTGAGTTATCTCACTGTGGTGATAAACAGAGAAGAATAAAAATTAGGTTTTTTTGGTTCACTGGGGCTGTAGGCTGTTGGTATAATAAAGATTTATGCATGGAGAAACAATTCCAAAGCAAAGCATTCATGTGAAACTCCATAAAAAAAGATTATTCTGACCTTGTACAGAGAAATGCTTTACCACACTACTTGTCAAACAGTGGGATACAACCTATAGAGGTTCAGTGGAGGGGTACCTACTCCTCAGCTTTTCATAAATTACACCTGAAATAAGCTCACAGAAGTTTTGATGAGAAGTGAGGTAAGGTGATGCATTTCTGTCTACCACTGCTGACTCTGAACCCCTAAGAAAAACACAGCCAGTTTCTCAGCAGCTACCTTTATATTCTACAAAGCCTATGACTTTCTCACAGGTTCTCATTAAAGGAATAGGGAAAAGGCAGTATGCAACTGCTATCAAGCCTACCTGATAGATATGCACCCCCCTCCTGATGTCAGAGAGAAAAATCTGCTAGAGAAGAAGAGGTCCCAACTTTCAACTCCATCCCCGTTGGAGCTGTACCAGGCTTTTGACCCACGACTTCCACTTTCCTTCATCCAGCCTCATAACATCAATGGAAGAATCAAGAACTGTACCCTACCGTACACCATTTAAAGTATGTTTCCATCACAGCTCACAAAGGCACAGAACCAGTTAACTTTACTTCCTTCCCAAACAAACATGATTCCTTGGTTTCTCAGATGTTACAGACACTTGCCTCTCTGCATGGTGACTGAGCACCACACCCTAATACACAGGATTGGGTCTTCTGCTTCCCCACTGCCTCTCCTTCCTCAATAGTTGTATCATGTTGCTCAAATTGCCCATCTCTCCACGTCAGGAGCAGCTGATCATCTCACAGTCTCCCAAACACAAAAGTGACCCAGTACAATGAAAACCAATGTGTGACTATGTTTTTAGCCTCCTAACATTTTGCTATGAGACTAAATGTGGTACAACTGATGGCAGAATCAAGACTGCCATGTTTAGACTGATTGCTGAAGTAATGACTTAGTTTGATGGAGTTCTGTCTCAGAAGAAGACAGCAAGATCTAAGTGTGCCAGACTCTCTTCTCAACTAGCTAATGACAAGAGACAGAAGTTTCTTGCAAAGTATTATTCAAATTCTCTTCAACAAACAATATGAAAGTAGTAGGAAGATCCAAAAGCCAGCAGTCTCTTTGGAATAGTGATACATTCCAAAACGATTCTAAAGTTCATGGCTTAGCAAATAAATTGTTTAGACTACACTGCATTCAAATTAGCATAAGCTACCTAAGAGTTTGAACAAACAACTTCAACAGTCAGCATGTGCTGTTTTCCATCTCACAGTGCCTACACTGTTAAACTGTCTGCAAGGTGGACAGTCAGCTTCCTTTCTGACAGAGACAGTATGAAGTACAACACATTAGCAGGTAGGTTGCACCTGTGAAAATGCTCCAGCAAGATAACTGCTCTTTCACCTGCAGCAGCTCCCAGGATGCAGAGAAAAAAAAAAAAGAAGATTTACAGGCAGTGTTTCCTCTGTAACATCAACTGTAAGTTTGATATAGTCAAGGATTTTGCCTTTAAGTGAGGCTGGGTTACCAAGTCCTCACCGATAAGCTTTAATTTCAGTATTACATTTCACTTCCTAATTAATATGCACCTCAGGTAGAAGAAATGACATGAATTTATTAGGCTAAGATAGTTGGTCTTCATAGCCTGGGAGGGTTTTTAATTTGTCTGCCTGGTCCTAATGTATACATATATAACTTTGATATTCAAGAATAGACCAGCTCTGACTGCTAGAAGACAGAGTCTCCTAAAATCACAGAAACATACAGGTTGTGTAATGACCTCTGAGAATTATCAACCCCTTTCCAAACAGCACAGTCAACTAGATGAAGCTGTGCAGAGTTATGCCCAGTCACCTTGTGAGTATCTCCAAGGATGAAGATGGACAGTCATCCACAGCCTCACTGGATACCTTTTTCCAATACTTGGCTATATTCATGATAACAAAAATATTCCATATCTCTAATTGCAATTTCCTTTGTTTTAACATGTGTCTGTTACCTCTTGTATGATCTCTGTGAATCCTTCCAAAAGCTGTATTTTCTTTAGACTCTACTGTAAGGTAGTTGAAGACATGAATAAAATATCCTCCTTGCTTTAATTTCTTAAGAAGAACAAACCCTACTCTCTCAGTCTGTCCTTGCACATCATGTGCCCCATAATCATCACAGTGGCCCTCCACTGGATTCCTTCCCCTCTGGTAAGTACACATCTCTTCTACTGGGGAGCTTCAAATCAGGCTAAGCACTTTGGACGTAGCCTTATCTTATTCTGGAAGAAGGTGTTACTGTTTCTCCATGTCAAGAAATGTAAAGGAATGTGGGGCTTGGTATGGTCCACAACTACCCAATTATTACATTTATCTTTTTATTCTGATTTGAGACAAAGGCACATAGATTAAAATGGAGGCTCTCCACACATTTCAAACATCTCTGCTTGATTTTTAGATTACGATTTGTTATGAACAGAAATACCATCAAAGATAAGTTCGATATCACAAACTCACATCCTGCACCAATCCTTCGCTTCAGGGATAGCATCCTATCTTTAACACTGAAGGTGTAATTTTTTTTAATAAATTACATCAAACTTTTGCCTACTGTCGTGGTAAGAAAGTGAGTTCTATCCCAGCTGAAACTAGGAGACATAGAAATTCATAGAGTTCCAATAAAGTCAAAAGAATTTAATGGATTTTATAGCAGGCAGACTTTACTGAGTTGTCTGAAAATGAAGAACTTTCCCTAAATTTGTTTTGTAATTTTCCTGTTATTTTATCATACGTTATATTATTTATATTTAAATAATACTTACTGGACTGAGTGGAGATGCCTCATTACTATGGCGTTGGACAATTTGGACAATTTGGCATTGTCCAAATCTTCTACCTTCTCTGCAGAAGTGTAGCATTCCCATGTCCAACCAAATTACAACACATGTATCAACAAACTTAGATGCATAAACTCAAGCACCAAAAGGGGCAACACTATCAGAGATTCTGAATGCTATAAACTATTGCCAAATTTACTGCATATTCCACACTTTGGAAAAAATCAAGCCACCTAAGAAAACTCTGAATCAATGCAAGAATTCCCACTGAGATACTGCAAAAACTGGAGAACCACCCACTCTTTATAAGGGTCCTGTATTATTGCCAATATTGGATCTGGTTTTGTAAGCACAGCAATATGATGATCATCCTGAAGCACTTTAAAAGGCTTCCCAGAACAGCTTTTTGCTAACATACTGGTACATGACTTCCACAGAATAAAAACTGATATGGTACAGTTTTTAACAGCATTCAAAAAAACCCCCAAAAAACCCCAAAGAAGCTTTCTTCCACTTTTGAAAGCAGAAGTGTTTCATGTATCACTAGTTCTCACGAGAAGTTTGATTTGACATAATTCCCCATAGGCATTTTGATCTGATATATTAATAGGAAGTGGGAACATTATGAAAGGTTCGTTTATTTTCCTTAAATTTTCTTTGATTTTCTTTTCCAAGGTACTGAGCAAGGAGAAGAGAACAGAAGAAAAAGTGCAATGGGAATTGTACTTGGAAGTGACTTCCTCTGCAGCCTGGAAGACTTGTACAGAAAGAGACAGAGCAGCGAATCAGAAATGACAGGACAGTGTCCAGACTGTAAAAATAACCGGAATGACAGTCAATAAAATCCCAGTGTATTAATCTACTACATGAACTTCAGAGCAAAAGGGAAAGGGCAGTTTGTTTCTATCAATTTCCCTCACAGTGGATTCAGATTCTACATATCAGTACCAAAGTTTTTGCTGACATTAGGTTTGAATGCTCCTTTCGTTAGTTCCATACGATTGTTTTTACTTACCACCCTCTGTAGCGCTACCTTCCTGCCCACAGCATTTAGACTCCTTGAATATTTGTAGAAATGTGCCCCATCTGAGCCTTCTCTCTGCCATGCTGTGCATATTAAGCTCTTTTATGCTTCCCTGGAAGTAAATCTCTTTAGCCTCACAATCATCTTTGTTTTCAGCATAAAAATGATAAGTTTCCTCATAAACTGTAAAAAGGCAGTAATATATATGAGCAAACTTATGAACAGAAACTCCATTATGAAAATGGCATGTATCTAAATTTGGTTCATCAACTATTATTCTCTAAAAGCCTCAATAGTTAATTCATTCTAATTGTGACAAAGTCTTGCATGCTTTATGCCTGCTGGATATATAGTACATCTTTGTTTATGTTTGGACTATATTTTTTATGAATGTGCAAGAACTCCTGCTGATCAATAAAGCTCAAAGAAATCTGCAGTAATTATTTCTGGGAATATATACAACATATGCCATCTTAACACATTAACAGTGTTTCATTTTAGTCTCATTACTGCTTTCAGTTGGAATCATTCAGTCTTTCTGCATTAGAGAGTGAGAGTTGAGAGACTTGATATTCCCATACTATGCTTCAAAGGATTTTAACTGGCATTTTATGGTATTTTTAGTAATTTTTCATATTCTCCAGCAACTGACTCAAAATCAATGAGGTGTAATCAAATATTAGTCAGGTCTCACTCTAATATCACAACAGTAGGTGGGTATAGGCCCACTTAACAGATCACAGATTCCTTAGCACAAATTGAGGACTCACTGGCCTTTTAAGGGTTGGTTCATCTCTTCTGCAAACATAATGCAAAAGTGTGACATGACATGGTGTCAATCTTTACGCTAGTTCAGAGAAAAACTCATCCTACTCATGAAGTATGAGTGGCTGTAGAAGAAATAAAACACTGGACTAGCTCTTACACGTCCCTGAGCCACTCCATTAATGACAAAGCAGTTGCTTGAGTCCACCTAACACAGGTAATGGATATAGTCAATACAAATAAAAGGCTCTGCCTTGGGTTTAATACAGTATTCTCCATCTATGGTGATGACATGCAACATTCATTAGTGTCTAAACTTACACCTTTTACTCACACTTTAACATCACCTGTGTATTCAGTAAATGAAGCTTCTTCCCTGGGATATTTCTTGTCATCTGGAGAGCCAGCATGAAACAGGATTGAACAGCTCAGTGCCCCAAGAGGAGAAGGAGAGCAGCAGCGAGTGGTCCCCACACCTTCCGTGAGGAGCGAGTGTGTTGACAGGGCTGGCTTCACACTCATGTTCACACTGAACATCTGGCTGACCTCAAGTGCTGGGCAAACTGACAGAAGTTCCCTCAAGATGATAAGGGCAAATGACACGACCATGCTGCTCAGCTGAAGGGGAAAAAAATTACTGTGAAATTCTGCAGTCCTCTCTTTACACCTACTTACAAACCCTGAGCTAAGCATGCAATGGGACCTCACCTGTCAATTATAATAGAAGATTTATCTTATTTCTAGGAGTCTCAAAACAGTGCCTAGAAACTGTGATGTATGTGTACATGAAGGAGATGGTGAGAAGATGGTCAAGAAGAGAATAAAGAACAAGGTAGAGTATTTTTTCTGTATTTAAATTCTACTGCTGGTTTTATGCCCTGTTCGCTGTTCTCAAATGTGGTACACAGAAGCTGCTGCATCAGATGAACATGGGACAGTCTTTTAGTAGCTTAAAAAATGTACAAGTAATCTGTTCAGCTTACCTAATTCTGACTTTAAGGTGGTAATGTTTTCCTACTGAGGATCTGAAATATTTATAGCATCAAATCAGCTCCGGCTATACCTTGTGTAGGTATCACTGATTTACACACACTAGCCTCCATTTCTTTACCTCCAGATTTGCATTTTTCTGAGGTGCAGGTAATTCTAATCCTTACAGGAAAAGAAGTCAATGTTGCTCTTCAATTTAGGATGCACTACTAAGGTGGTTAAAAATGACAAAAGAATGACTGGGAATACAAGCACACAAGCTGCTTTGGTAAGCCAATTGCTTTCTACCCGAGGAGAGAATTTTATTATCAGAAAAAAAATTATCAAATGTTATGCTCAAAAGTGACATGAAGGTCTGCACAAGCAAGGAACACATAGGTTACCTGTCCTTTACTTTCAAAATGGGAGAAATTCTGTTGCCTTTCAGATCTTCCAGGTGATCCTAGGTCTACAGCAAAAGTCTATCCAAAGCAGCAGAGGACAGTCTTACAGATCAGACAATAAACATATCTGTCCAGAAACTGCAAGCTCTGGCAGAAAACATGCTTTCTTGAAAGTGTTTTCCAGACCACCATGTAGTCTTATGCTCTGGTTTTCCACCATGAGGTTCCTTAGATTACTTAGCTGTCCTGGCAATTTGATGTGCAGTGACCCACCTTTAATCCTTACAGACAGTAGAAGGGCAAGATGAGGCTTAGTTTCTGGGTCCACTCTGGAAATGCCTCACAAACAGGCTTTTTTTTCCAAGAAACCTCTGGCACATGAGAGTTGGTTGAATGCTGAGGTAAAAGATGGAATGAGGGAGGCTTTTCAAGTGCTAGAGGAACTGAAGACTGCACAGGTCAGAGAAGCTGTTGTTGCTAACACACTGCTAACAACTACCAGTTAACAGATTAATCAACAAGGAGTTAGGAACTCGGAAACGCTGACAGTCATTTAGACAAACAGATTAAACCTTTCAGCTGATATAAATTAGTATAGCTCTACTGACTCCTGCACATGGTGCTGCCACACTGTTGGACTGCCATAAAGCAGGATCTTGGCACTACAAAAAGGAATGGGGACATTAGGAAAAGGTTCTTCACTGAGACAGTGGATAGTCACCAAAACAGGCTCCCCAGGGAAGTTGGGCACCAAGTCTGTCAGAGCTCAAGGAGTATCTAGACTACACTCTTAGTTACACAGTTTAGTTTAGTTAGGCAGTCCTGTGGGGAGAAGGTAGTAGGACTAGATGATTCTTACAGGTCCCTTCTAACTCAAGATACTATATGATTCTATATCTCAAAGCACATCAGGCACTAGTGGTATTGCATCATTCTGTATTAGAAAACTAACCCTATGAGGTAAGCCCTTCCTACCCACCGAGCCTAGAGTTGAGTCTAAAAAGAGGAGGGAAGGAAAACAGCTTTATTTTTTTTCTCTCCTCTGTTCCCAAATCCTTTGATTAACCACCAGCAGAGTTGAAGAAAAGAAGGTTCCATCCCCTCCTGAGTTGCAGTACCAGCCAAGCAGAAGGAGCTAAAAACTGAAAGGCAACGAAGAGCTGATTCTTCCTAACAGAGACAACCAAACTAGGGGAGATTGGTGCTCAGTACTTACAGTCCAAACAGGGCTTTCATATGCAACCCAGCACTACACAGAGAAGTGTTATACATGATGTATAATGCTCTCAGGCTGTATATATGGCATCTGCCTGGACTTTGCACTGCTTGCTGCAGTGGCTGCAGCTACCATCTCCCTGATTTTGCTAGTTTGATTGCTACAACACCAGCTTGTGCTAAACTGGAATGAGAATCTACTGTTTGATCTGTAGCATTTACTTACTGAGACGAAGTAATTCACAGGCTGGTTTTTTCCCATTTAGTTGCTTTGAAATAAATTCCCTGTCACCAATGAAGTTTAAATTATCAGCTCTCTGGATCCAGTGACACTATTGAAAACAGCAGGGTTTTTTAGTCTCCTTTTCTTTCTACTCATTAAGTTTTTCTTCATTTTCCTTATTGCTATTTCACTTACAGATGAGCTGGCTGAAGTTCAGAAAACTCTCAACAGCACAGTACAAAACATCATGGGCACTCATTTTCCCCTTGGACTACTCCATAAATGAGACTCTTTTGATGTCTGGATAGTCACACAGATATGTATATAGCATCAGCGCATTCCACAGCTGGTCCTGACCTACTATCAAGGTTTAATTTTGATCTTATTCATTCCAGCAACTGTGATGCACTACTCACTATTAACATGAGGTCCTCATTTAAATTAAAACTGAACACACAGATCTGCCTGTTATTTTCCTTCCCCTTCTCATTAACCATTGTTTCAACTTTTCTACTATAAAAATCAGGGTTATCCACAAATCAGCAAGAAGAGGAAAGTGGGTGCATCTAAGACATTTTGTTATTTATCTAATCTGTAATGTGATGGAACATACCCAACACTGGTGCTTTATAAGATGGCAGCTGGCTTTGGGTAATCAGAGAGGAATGAGCATTTTGTCTGTTTCGAGCCCTTTCCCCTTTCTAGTTTATTCTTGTGTAGGCAATGTGTGGCAAAGAATCCCCTCATCCTCTACCTTTTTTGACTGGATTATTGATCATGCTGCATCCCAGTCAGGAGCAGAAGAATGTGTTCTTTGTATCAAATCACTAGGGAAAAAAAAATGGGTCGCAAAATCTGAGGGTGAAATAAAGAACTGCCTAAGGATCTTATTTCCTTCTAGGACCTGGGTTATTATTTAAGTTTCAACTGTACAGAAACATCTATACATGTATGCTGTAACAACCAAATAAATATTAAACTCCTTCCTTCACAAAGGGCCTGATACTGTTTTTTACCAGTATTACTGTGATTTTCTGGACCAAAAGTAAGTTCCTATTTGTAAAAAACATATGCACTAGACCATGTTCATCGACCCTTTCTGGCAGCTTCTCTAAATGTTCTGTTTCACATTTAACTGAAGGCAATGTTGCAATTAGGTTGATCAGCTCAGCTGGGACAGCCTTTGAGTGGAGCCCATGGAAAAAGCTAAGTCTGCCAATTAGGCACTTTCAACAAAATAAAAATTCAGAAATAATTTTGCTTTGGGATGTTTTTATTTATCATTTGGACACAGTCCATATGATAAAAGAAATCAAAATTTGTATTCCTATTATGGAAACATGGATTAAATACTTCTCAAAGGTCATTGAAGCACACAGGATGGTGAGATGTTTTGCTGTGATCACAGAAAGATGATAAAGGCACTGAGATTTAGACAATTTGGGTTTGCTTCACAGCTCTCCCACAATCTCCCAGTGCAACTTACCCAGGGCACTTAGTTTCACTTTGCTGCAGCTCCCCATCTGTCTAATGAGGATAATAATATTTTCCATTTGTCTTATCTAATTAGATGATAAACTCTACTGGCCAGGTACCTCTGCTTACTAGGAGTTTAATACAGAACGAGCATCCCCATGGGCTGCCTGCAGGGCATACTGTAATACAGATAATAAATTACATAATCCATCATGATTTAGTGTCTAGAGCTAAGACTTTTAACCTGGACTATCCATGGAATAATGAAAGACCTCTTTCAGTGCAAGCACACAAATATAGATCTCTGCTAAACATGTATAAAAGGCAGAGAATTCAGGCAATTTAGCTCCTCAAACACAGATCTTAAGCAATTAACCTAAAAGACAATGTTTACACAGACACTGAAGGATCAGGTAGGTCAAGGTTTGAGCATGAAAGTACTTAATCAGGCATATATTTCTTTAGCCCAGAGAAATGGTCTGTTCACGTGTGCATACAGCACCTGCCTGAAGTCAGTGCTATGAACAAGCCACCATAACTGATTGTGCTGGAGTGGTACAGCAAGGTGGTGCCCCAGCTCCTGCAAGGACCTGCCCTCAGCGGGACAAGCACGTGCATTGCAATGGGTAAAGAGCACACAAGCCAAACCTTTTGTTAGAATTCACAAAGATGATGGATATGGCTAACAGCTGTGATGGTTGTTATACTACATCCCATTTGCAAAGGGAAAATGAACAAAGATAGATTAGTAATTTTGTATCAAGATAGGCTATAGAGATTTGCAGCACAGCTAGATGATCCAGCAATGCAGGACCAAATACCTATGAAAAAATCAGTGGAAGTCCATAAATTAACTTTCTCAAGTCAGACTCTTAGCTTATTACCTCTGTCACCAGCTGCAGACAGTGACCCAACCCATCAGAACAATCATGCCATTTTCTAATTACAGCTGAGCTTGTAGCAAAGGGACCTCTGTTATACAATCTTGAGCAACAAGACTAGCAGAAATGTCAAACAAATCTTTCTGAAGCAAGAAATATTTACCTGCTTCATTCACCAGTCTGCATCTACATTCAGATGTAAGATTACCTACACCAGGTTGTATACTTATCTCAAGAATGCCTGTTGCTTTGATTTCCCTAGGGAAATCTAATAATGCAAAACTTTATCTTCTTTTACATTGTAGCTAGAACAAATAAGAATCAGTGCTATTCTGTGTTCACTGAGATCTTAGAATGACAGCTACAAAACTCACCCCATCTATGTACTTGTGCAGAACTCATAGGATGGTTGAGGTTTCCTGTTTCCTTTTTTTAATTTCTTTACATTCGATTTTACATTTTCATACTATTGTATTCCTCTGCATGCACAGAAATAGGAATGGGTTTGTTTCTTAAAAGATTAATGAAGCACTTTCCTGACCATACATTGGCACTGAGTAAAGAATATCTGCCAGCTCCTTAGTTCATGGACACCAAGTCAGTCCTTTCAAGTCAGTAATCCATGAAGCTTTAGACTATCTAAACTCTCTAATCAGAGAGTTAACGTGGATCATTTTTGACTATGGTACATAGCTACGCAAAAATCTCATTTACAAAATAAACTTTACATCTGCTTTCGACTTCCTTTCTCCATCTGTCCTCTGCTACTTAATACACTTGGTCTGTCCTCCTTTCTTTCAAAAGTCATTGGCAAATGCCAGAGGTAAGCAACACTAACATTCATACCTAGCATCACAGCAACCTAATACCAAAGAGCTTACAATTGTGCTGACAACCCAATACAAATGTCATGTGGAGAACACAAAGACACAGGATCAGAGTCTCATCTGCTCTGCAACCTAGTGCATGAAATCAAAATAGGTTGAAATGTCTCTTTGATATTGCTCATTTTTCATTCACTCAAGCAAACTCCTTAGGAAATCTCATCCTTTATCACATCATCAAACAATAGCACTATTCCTAAGGCAAGACCATACACAAACATCCTTTGTCTAACATGTCTAACACCACACAAAGTTCTGCTTCTCCAATGCAGATGGGTTGAGCTACTAGTTCTTCCCATCCTGCCCCCTCACAGTTCATTTTAGGACCCCAGTAGTGCTCCATGACTCCTGCAATATCTCCAATGTCTTCCTCCAAACCATCCACTCCAGTAACAGCAGCAAATCCTCCCAACTAGTAACTGCCACTTTCCTTTCCTCTTTCTTCTGATTTTAGGATGCAGAATAAGAGGTGCCCCTGTTGTATAGGAAATTCGTGTTTCCAGTCCTTGCAGGGCAGACTACCAACAACTTATCGCTGGAATAACGTGTACTATGGGAGATATGAGCAAGTGGAGATCCGAATTGTTCTTGGTTAAACCAGGCATGACCATGTAAAATCAACAACCTAGCTTTTACTTCTTCCTTTCCTTTTAGTACTCCATCAATAACTTTTCAGTGGTTTTAAGCCCACCAGAAACCTGCTTCAACTGCGTGCAGACCCTGTCTATCTCCTGTCCCCTCGTTCTCTAAGTCTGTTCAGTGCTTGTTTCTTTACTGGTTTAGAATCTCATGAAGTTCAACAAGGCCAAACAAGGCCTACAAACATTTCCATCTCCTTAAAAGAATGACCAGGTAGGATTGGCTGAGTACATTTGCCCTAGCTGCAGCAATGACAGCTGATGAAGGGAGGCTTTGCCCTTGCCAAAGGGAGACATGAGGGCTAAAGAACCACATGAAATAAAAGGCTGAAACTCTTCCAGTACCAAGGACTGATTGCCAGATTCTGACCTGATCCTGACACACAAGAAGGCACCGCTCACTGCTGGTCACACCTGAGCTAGGCCTTCAAAAAAGCACAAAGCAGGTGATAAATTTTGCACATATAAGCTATACTTTTAGACTCAGTACCCTGTGGGCTCCTGTTGCATTTGCATTGAAGTTATAATCCATTACATGTGGCTGGTCAGATACTTCCTCCACAAAGTGGGTTTTTATAAGACTGTTGACAATGTCAAGGACTTTCGGCCTTCCTAGTTTAAATTTCCACTCATAGAACTGCCTTAATTTCGATTTATATTGTTCATTTTAGTTTCAAACCACATACCTGCCATAGAAATAGCCAGACTGACTAGTCCTGACTGGTTAAAAATCAGCAGAAACAACTGATTAGGACAGAGGTCTCGCAAGAGTCCTCTGTTGAAGGCTTGGAATCTCACAGTCATTTAGGAGATTTGAGGGGCTGTCTGCCTGAACTCATTCTGTAGTTCCCAGGGGAACAAAATGAATATGTGAAGCACAGTAAGGAACAACCTTTTACAAAGGCATCACCAGATCACCAAACTGAATCCCAGCTTCACTTCACTGGGAGGTTTGCCAAATCTCATGGGGAAGTCCTAGACTGGAGCAGCAAGATCACCTCACTTCGAGGTCCTAAGCTGAACAGGATGCAAAATATACAGTAATGCCAACTACAGCAGGTATTCACTACTCCTAAAGTTCAGCTTTGAGTGGCATCAAATTACACTTTGATAAAATACCCCAGGGATGTGGCTCAAGCCTCTGTGAAATCATGGACAGCTGGCACTTTATTAATCTTTGATTTCACAGCAGTATCCTTGTGCTGGTACTGTTGCTTCCTGACATCTCAGCCATTTGAGAGTAAATGATTGGCAAAGCCACCACTGTCAAATCTGAAGGTCTTGTTTTTCAATTTAAACCAAAATCAACCTTGTTACAGTGTTTCCTGCCTGCACTGATCTTTCTGTCCAGGACTTCAGATCATACATCCCAACAGGGCAAACATTTGGAACAGATCTCTACCAAAGGTGAGTAAAAAATAATTCAAGGATATATTGCAAAAGATATCCTCACAAAACTCCTATTTCCCTGAAAAGTTCAAGGAATCCTACATCACCTCTAACAATTCCCTTCTTGCAGGTCTCATCCTCCATGTTAAGATTAAAAGCATGGTCAGGGATGATTGAGCACTCCTTAAAGTGATCGAAGCCTGATTCAAACATGACTCACATCTCATCTGTGTCAAGTGAGCAACTTGTGTTGAAATCCCTGTCACTGTAACATGCATTGGAATAGTAAAAGCACCATAAGACAGCAAACACCACAGCAACATAGTGGTTTAATACTCACACTCAGCAGGAGGCACTTGTTTTCTTTGATGGCACCTATGCAGCCCACGAAGCCAATGATCATGACAAATGTCCCTGTGACGATCAGTAGGTTGGCAGCAGACAGGGATGGGAAAGATGAGGAGAGAGTGGCAAAGTTCCCTTGGGTAACAGCCAGCCAGATGCCTACACCGAGGATTCCACAGCCCCCCAGCTAGGAAAACAAAGAGAAACAGAGAAACTCAGTTATTGTATCCAATCAACTCCAGATATTAATCCATGTTAATATGGCAGTGGTAGAATGGCTCTGCTGAGGTAACCCAGCAGTCACACCTAATAAGAAATGATCTCTCCCTACGGCATTTTCAGTAGGGCAAACAAAGCAGAAAGAAAAAAAATTATAGAGAACTCATCAGTAAGATGTATCACTCAAGAAAAAGACATATATTTCCTAAATTCAAGACACGACTTTAGATACCAGGTCTCTTCCTCTCTAGTGAAAAAGCAGACACTGAGTAAAGGAGAGGTTCCCAAAGGTTCAGTTCTCCTTTGGGAGAACTGAAAAAATTCAATGGGATTGAAAAAATCCATGTCCAATTTAGGTATCTTTGAGAGCTGCCCAGAATGGCTGCAGCACTTTTGATATCCTGTTCTTCCCATCCTAATATACACTGTCTCTCATCCCTGACATATACCATAAACAGATCTTGCCAGAGCATTTCCCTGGCAGAACACCCCATTATTCTTCTTATTAGTTCCTATCCAAGGTCTAGCCTCTCTTGGAAGTAAGAGAGCAGTTAAAGTGTCAGGGGACCAGAGAAGGAGGAAGAATCCTCCCATAACATTAAAACTCCCCAAATATGTTTACTCCTAATGTGACACTTCACTGGTAACTCAATCCTCAGAAGAGGACTTGGCTGGTTTAGGAAAAATTTGAGGAGGAGCAGTAATACAGGCTTCCTAGGCACAGGAACAAGGAAAAGGGCGGATGCCAGCGCAGGCAGCAGCCACCACAAAAGCATAAAATTTACAATTATTATATACACAAGGAACTTTCAAAAACTGCAAACATTTATAAGCATGCTGCTTATAACTGAGAAAACCTGCAGAATTGTAACAATCTAAGTAAAGCTGAGCAATTAAACAGAATTAAATTGAAGGGGGTTTTGCATTATTATATAGTCACAATGCACCTCATTACTTAGGTTTCTTTCTTTCCTGCTCTCCCTTTAAAATAACCAATTTTTATTGAGTTCTATAATTGCACTTTATTAACCAAATCAATTAAAGGCTAGGAAAGAAATTGTGTTCCTAAGAGTATTAAGCCAGACACAGGAGCATATCCATTAAATACCTGCATAAAGTGGATGAACATAAGGCAGCTCATGAACTAGGGAAGGAAAAAGATAGAGCTAATCCTGGGGCAGAGCTAAACCTCAGAAATGAAACACAGAAGAGAAACACATAAGCCAAAGTAATTTCTTACACTAATTACTAAGGTTGTCTCTGAATGCCACTGAATTCCCTACCAGTAAAGGACAATAAAGGCAACTGTGTTTTAAGGCAGGACTCCTCACCTCAGCTACAAACCAGTCTATTTTGTTCAGAACTAAGGGACTAAACTATACCTTCATTGCAATGTATCTCAGCTGCATCAACCTGCGTGTCTCCACTGAGTTTTCAGGAAAACTCCTGGACACAGGGGCTCAAATCACCTCACTCAGTAGCCTTTTCATATTACAAGCATCCCATATCACCATATTCACCCTTTCTCAAGTACACTCTACAAGAACCATGGAGGGATAGTCCATGCCATGATCATATATCCTGGAAATACCTTCCCTTTATGTCCACTTACAGACCATGGTCTTTAACATGGTCCAAAATGATTAAAAAATAACCAAGGGAGAGGAGGGAGAAGAATACTTAAAGAAGGTAACCCATAGAAAATCATTTAGGATAACTGAGGGAATATAAACAAAAGCTATCATCATGGCCCAAGGAAAAGAAAAACTGAATCAAATTTGGAATAAATTCCCTAAAATGGGAATAAAACTCTGAATGTCTATGGCACTACAGAACAGCATCAAAGCAGAGGTGACAGACACCAAAGCTAAAACCAAAATGGACAGAATGTTGAAATACAGTCAGGAATAGGACTAAACTGGCCAGGGACTGGGACAGAAAGCACAACTGTGCTTCTGCATCTTCAGCCTGGTGGAGATTCTGCCTCAAAAATCAGCCTTGGAGCTGCAGGCACAGTGAGGCCGCACCAACAGACCAATTAAGCCTAATGAAGGTGGATGCCCAGCAGCAGCAGAGGCATGACCTTGCAATATGTTTAGCTATTATCTTCAGTCCTTTGTTCTGAAGCAATTCAACAGCACCAGTAAGAGGCAGCTTTTTTCATCAGCTTTCATGCTCCCTGTGTTGCTACACTGCTCTGAGTGATACCAACACCTACAACTATCATCAGTCTTAAAGGAGGATGCTGCAAAGGCAAGACCTGCTTGCCTGCTCCTCCATCACCCATTAAATTCTTTATGACACTCAATGCATAATACTTGAGACATTGTTGCCTGGACATTTGAATCCAGTCTCTTCTGACTCCAAAGTCATTCTTGCTTGCAGAAACTGGAAAATCACCAGTAGCACAAAACATCACAAAAGTAGGACACAGTTTGTGCAAAATGCCATGACTGTGGCTGTACCCATTTAGATCAAGGATGAATATTTCAGGTCAGTTGGTCAGAAGAAGCATCTCACTACAGTGCCCTTGATTCAGAGATACTCTCCATCTTCCTGTTTTTGAAGAGATAATGCACAGCTCTTCCTTAGGTTGATTAACCAAACTCTGAAACGCGCAAAGGGATCCCTTGAACATTAAAACATCTGGCTCAAGCTGGATTTCCCAATATCAGCACACACTATTGAAGACTGCTTCACCCTAGTTCAGCCCTCATCCTTTTCCCACATCAGAACACCCCCTTTATTTGGTCCCCGAATAAATTTCCTAAGTTGTCACACTTAGGCCATGGGAAACAGGCTGCCCTTAATTCGAGTCCAAATGGCTCTTTGAAGCCCCCTTTTCCCCACAGAGCGAAGCACATCTGCAAGTCTCTGTTCACTGGCCGTTTTAACACTCAGGCACCTGGTTAAGGAAATGCTTAAGGGAACCAAGACCCACCAAGACAGCCACAGGAGCCTTTCCAACAATAGCCAAATGTTTTCTTTTCTGAAACATTCAAAAAGCTTGCTCCCTGCCTGCCCTGCCTCATCCCCCATTCTGAACTGAACAGCAGCATAACTCCCAGTCTAAAATCTAGGGATTAGAGGGATCACATTTCTTTATTCTGGATCAGAGCCAAGAGAAAACTGTTGTAGTTGGTTCTGTGCTGCTTGTCTGGTTTTACTTCTTCCTTTTGGTATCTAAGGCCCTGTTAGTCACGGATAATTTTACGTAGTTATTTATGATGTTCCCTTTCCTCCACTTTTTCTCTCCTTACCCCATCCCCAGCCCTCAGTCCTTTTTTTTGTATCAAACAGTCAGAAGTAGAGTGAAGAGATGATAAGTTTTGACAGTTTTCAGGGCTTGTCGAGACATGAAATTAAACAAAACCAAAACCATTAAAGAGGCTATTCTTGATAATTTGGGGATTTCCATGCAAACAGTGATGCTGTCATGGTTAAAAGAGGAAACATTAAAACAAAAAGATTAGTGAGAAGTCTACAGTTTAAACCTGATGTATTGGTAGTCAAATGAGAGTCTGTATCAACTCCATTTAGTGAGTGCAGAGTCGACTTTTAAAAAAATCCCCTTGAAAGATGTCAGGCTGATAACAAAATTTTTTTCATTCTCTTGTGAAACGTTTAACACATTATTTGCCTAATTGTTCATGATAATCCACTCTCTTGCAAGCAGGGCAGCTCATGGCAAAACCTGAAACAAAATGATGCTTCCTCTAACACTTTTTTCCCCAATAAATGTTGCACATTATTTTGCAAAATCTTTCATTCTAAAGTCAAAACAGTTGGACACCAGAAGGAATACTGTCATAGCCCTGAGACTTAGGAAATTTGAGTCAAGTGTCTGTTCCAGGACAGATGTCAGTGTAAATCTCAAATAGGCTATTTAGTACGTCTGTGCCTGAGCTGCAAAATTGTGAGTAAAAGGACACGAGCAGCGGGTTCTTTGCAGGCCCTGGACTTTGCAATTGGCTCTGGAAGGAGCAGATTATTCTGTTCAAGACAAATTGCTCATAGGCATTTATACAACAGTCAAGCAGTAAAGCAGATGCCTTCCTCTAAAAGCATAGACTGAGTCTCTCTTCTTCCCCAAGAGATACACAGACATGTGCACTTGCTCTTTTGGCAAAAAAAGCTGCCTATGGAATTAGATCCTCCACATTGTTCTAATGGGCTAGAAAATAAATTATTCAGGCTTCAGTGCATACATTTAGAATTGATCTTACAGTATGATAATCAAAGTAATCCCAAACAGCCCTGGATATATGCATGTTGGTGGAGAAAATTATTCTGAAGTTACAGCTACACACTTAAAATACTGCAGGAGAAATTGCCTCATTGTTCATGATAATGGTGCTGGTGTCTTTAAGTGGGTTTTTTATTGGTTTTATTACATGGAAAATGCACCTAATTGAGGCTTTTCATATTGTATCTGATTAGGATCCACTCGTCATACTTCCTCTTTTAGCTAAAAAAATTTCCTTGTGTATTAAGAAATATGCTGATAACAGAATCCAAGTGGATTCTGAAAAAACAGTTGTTTTGCAGTTAAATTAACTTCCCTGGAGGATTTTTCTCCCCTAGTCTCTACATATTTAAAATAAAAGGGCTTTCTCAATCCCACTTATATGAATATGCTTCCCCCTCTAAGTATGTAGTTAAAGCATACAGTGAAAAAAATCAACATCTAAGCATCAAGAGCAGCGATGTGAATGTTATCCAGCAAACATTCTTGTAATATTAGGCATATTTAAATTACTGTCCCTTTCTGCTAGACACATGGAGGAGGTGGAAATGGAATACATATACACACAGACAGGATCAAATGAATCAAGAATCTTACATGGGAAAAGCAGAAGCATGTGTGCAAATGCAGAGGCTGCGGTGCTCTATATAAACGTGTGCGAACAACCTGTTCATGTAGCTGTTGCCTATTTAGGAGGAAGGAGGAGTCAATTCTGGAAAACAACTTCAAACACACTGGCCACTTCTGGAAAACACCTTCAAGCAGGTAGTTCATGGTCATCATACTACTGAAGACCTCGTAGACATCCATTTGCACCACACCAGCAGGACCCACTGCCAGTATGCAGGATAACTGAATTTGCAGGTGGTGTCCACTTTGGCAGAGCTCATGTGACATAAAGTATCACCTCAGAGTAGCACAAGCTGCATTTCTTTCACTAGCCAGAAGTCTGAAATTTAACAAATATGGGATATTAGACAGAAATTTAACAAAGGATGGTACAAAATTTGATCCCTTTGTGCCTCTGATTTTAGACAGTTAAATGGAGTAGTAAATGTGGAACGAAGCACATTTCTACCCTTGAGAGTATCGAGGCTAAAACTAAAGAATATGTGTAAACCTCATCCAAAATGGCCATGATCTGAGCTGTGTCCTTTTAGCAAGAATTTTAAAAGAACTAGGAAAAAAATGTTTGAAAAAAGACCAGTTAGTGGGGACCACAATCTTGGGAAGAGACAGGAACAGTAGCAGTAAACAGTAGCAGTAAATAAACACCAACATGGAATGGGAAAGGTGACTAGAGGATCCTTATTCATTTTTCTTAAGATTAAAAAAGATAGAGGTTATTTGGTCTGCAGGTTGAAAACCAATAAAGTAAGTACTTTTTCACAAGACATTTAATTAAATTCTGGAATTCCTTGCCAGAGAATTTTGTGGATGTCAAAATATATGCAGGTTCAAAAAGGGATTACACAAATCAAATGAGGACAAGGTATCGTAGCATTTCTTAAAAACGATATTTGACTTGCAGCCTTTGCTCCATTAACTGGAGCAGCAGGTAAAAATGTCCTGTCTTGTCTCTACTTTTTTCTTATATTCTCTCTAAGCATTTCTGAGCAACCCTGACCAAAAATAGGGTACTCATCTAGATGAAACCCTTTCAATGTCATGGCCATTTGTATGTTCTCCTTACTTCACCCTCTTCCCCTCCCTAGTTTAAATGTTCACTTAAAGTTTGAATTGATTTTTTTTTTCCACTTGCTTGCTTGACTTGGCTTCAGCCTATTTTCAGAGACAGGGCTTTAGATATGGACAACAATCAAAGAGTTAAATCCCTGTTTCTCCTTACCTACACATCATATTGGTGTTTTATCAATGAATACATAGCTTATTTCAACCAAAAATTAAAATATCTGTTCAGTCATCAAATTTATCAAATTTAGAAACAAATTCAAAGTCTCTTTATCTCCCTCAGATCCACTGGACCTGTAAATGCTGTATTTCTTTTCTTGTCAGCATGCAGATCCTATTGAGCCTCTTCTCTCTCAGACTTAGCAAATCTGGAGTAAGACCTGCTAACCTCTACGCACTCAGTCCACTCGATCTTTTTGCAGATTAGTTGCAGGGAAATCCTAAAATTTATTCCCAGGCATAACAGACTCTGGTGTTAGTGCAGTCAATAGGTAAACTAGAAACAGCATGGTGCTTATGCCCACGTTTTCAGTATGGCTTATGGAATTTGGGCAGCCGTCAGCAAATTCTCAGCTGTCATCACTTCAGAGCACTTGAGCTGTCTCATAACTTGCATAAAAAAATCAATGAGAACAGGGCTTACAGATCCTCTAGATCATTCAAAACATCTCTCTGATTTCCCATCCTAGGGAGTAAGCAGCCTTTTAAAACCTTGGCTGAATGCAAGCATGTCCTTTCCACCCCATGTTCCACCCACACACCTTTAGCACCTTGACTGTCAGGCTGGCTGATTAAGCACAGCCCCCTGAAGAAGTTTTTTCAGAGGAGAATAAACAAGAGTAAAAAAGCCTCCAATCTATTGAGTCTTGGGATAGATCTCAAAAGTCTGTTGAGACTTGGGATTTCAACAGTTAAGCACTTCATGAGGTTTGCACAGAAGGAGAGAAGGGGAGGGGAGGAACAGAAAAAGAAAGGGAGAAAAAAAAAAAAATAAAAAAACTAAGCCTGTGGTCTGTAAAGCCTCTTGGTAAAAGGAAACAACCCAGAAAAGCCTCTCTTCATCTAATTCAGATGGGCTCTCTGTTGTGTTGTTTCTCTGACAGACATGTCCCTTCTCAACTCCTAACGAGTGCTAGCTCCATCCAGTAGACAGACATTATTCCAACTAATTACACATCACAAACAGATGCTGTTCTACTCCCAGAATCAATGCTTTTTTTTTAGAACATCTCATGGCAGTATGTTCTCTCAAGCCAAAATCTGGTGTCATTTAATTCCGCTTTCGAACTCTTTCACTAGTATCTCCATGACTTATTGGAAGATGTTTTAAAAGAGCACAACTGTGTAAGGCACAAAGCATTTGAAATGCCAAGCTCTTCAGCTCTGCACATAAGCAGCAAAAATTTAAAAGCTCTATGAAACTAGTTGTTCGCCCGTATTCTTTTCATTTTTGCTTGAAAATTACTTTTGAATACAAAAATCCCATCTTGCAATATGGACCATTATGTACATGAGTAGCAGAAAAACGCCTCCAAGAGTTGGAGGCCTACATTCCCAGCTGGTGTCAACCAGCATGACCGACTGGTCACCACCCTGACCAACAACTGCCAAGAATCCAGTCTGGATGTCACATTTTCTACTCAATTAACATCCTGTCTCCCTCTCCTTTAGAAGCCAGTGTCTTGTCAGTAGTGCAACATAATGTGCAGCATTCAACATAATTTCAAAGTAGATGTGATGTACCATCTTCCACGAGCCTCAACTTGATATCCTGCATGACAGGGAAACAACTGTCATATGAACACAGGTAGCTGAGTGCTGTAATCCTAACCTGTGTTCTGCGTGCCAGCATGACATCCTGGGATTCATACCCTCGCTGCCCTCTAACTCCACTGTAGTCTTGTCAAAGGTTAAAAGAAACACATGTCAATAGCTCATGTTGTTGCTTTTCTTCCTTTTACATCCTACAAACAGGCTTTGTTTTAGAGTATTCCACCCAGTGCATGAGCCTGACAAATACCAAGTGATTTTATCAAGCCTAGAAAGACCCCTGAAGTCCCATTTGTAGACTGTGTGGGCAAAGAAACATCACAAGAAGGGCATTTATTTTCATAGTGTCAATAATGAAAACATGAAATGCTGCTTTTTCAGTTATCCTGGTGAGGATTGAGTCTCAGGAACTTAAGCCCTAAGAAATTCATTATTCTTTCCCAGTTGAGTTCAACCACTAAATTGCAGTCTCATACAACTAAAGTAAATTTGGAGACAATTGAAGACGTCAAAAGACAGAATATCATGCTGACACCCCGCTAACGGAGAAGTGAATAAAGAGTCATTCAGTTAATCCCTGCTGTTTTATGAGTAGTATTCTCCTACACACTTTCTCCTCCAAATCGTAGTTATCTATCAACTACAGTTACAGAAGAACAGAACTACAACATTTATGAGTTAATACACTCAATCTAAATAGCGATGGCTTCCTTTCATGGGCTCAAAATTCACTGAAACACTTAAATATGTGCTCAATCGCATCCTTATTCAGCAAAGCAATAAAAGCATGTGCTTAACTGCCACTGGCTTTAATTAGCCATGTCTGTACTACACTTAATTGCCCCATGCTGCAAAGCTCTATCATTGAGGATGCAAAAACTTGCAGAAATAGAAAGGTGAGAATGACCTATTAAGGCAGCATTGCTGACAAAAGATTAAACATGATCAAAGAATATTAAAAAATGGTGATTATCAGTGCCACAAGCATCTAATTTGGCAATTTGCCTAACCTCTAATTCAAATTAAGGATTATTAGGAACGCATTGAGTTAATGACAACACACCGAAACAGAGCAAATGCATGAGTTAGAAAAGGAAAAGGGATGAATTCACTACAACTACTCTTTTCAGGTTCTAGCTTTAGCTGCTGCCAAACCGAAAGCGTTAAAGCTTTTTCATCTGCTCCTCAAATATAATTTCTAAATCCACCTGAGATTACTGTAATGAAATGGATACAGTTGTAATGAGGAATACACGCATGAGGTCTGGAATCAGAATCCATCAAACGAAGTTAAATCTTTTAACAGAGAAGCAGAGATGGAAGAAAACTGGGTGTGACCAGGAGTCCCTGTTCTGTCTCATCCCTATAGCAATAAATAACTTTTAAAATTACTTTGTAGCATAAACTGAGAAAATACCAGATCTGGAGCTCTAGATGCAATTTTAGTCACCTGTTGTCACACACATAGCACTAAATACCGAAAGCAATAGAAGCAAATAAAATTGTAAAGTTTGGTCTTTTATACAACATAAAATGTGATTTCTGTAAAGGAGATTGCTGATGGATAATTTTACCTGAACCATTTGGTGAGATGCTGAGAGAAACTGAGGATAATGAGTCTCAAATAATGACTCCAGAGGCCACAGCTCAGTTCATTGGTTTACCACAGATTTCTTGCATTAGATAAAGTCCAGATTATTTGGTATCTTTAGAGCTTTTCTCTCCCCTAGAGGTACTGGATGGGTTTAGAGTAAATGGTAGTGAAATATTAGGATGATACCAGTCATATAAAAAATAAAGATAAACAAACAGGTTTCTTACAAAAATACAAAGATGACAGAGATGGTCAATCTATTTCATACTAATCAAAAAGTTTTTAAGACATGTTGCAACAGGCACGGTCTGCAGAAAAATAAAACAAAAACCAACTTTATATTCCATATTTAATCCATACAAAGGTATGTAGATAGCACAAGGCTGGTTGCTATAGAAACATCCACAGTGAACACAGATACTACAGTTGAAATGCAAAATTAGTCATGTATCTAAAGAAAATTGCTGATACTGTCAAAAAAAATTACGGCAGCTAAAGCTGATACCCTCTCTCACAAAAGCTTTCAAAAAAAAAGTCTTGACTGTATAAACCAATACTTGTTCAGAATATTTAATCAAATAATCTCCCGCAGTGTGCAGTGGCAGAAGCTGAACTTAGTTCTGGAAGTCGAGTCAGATCACAAGAGTCTCTGGTTTCAGAATTTGAGGGCAGGTGGCCTTTACTAACATGTTTGGTTTTTTACGCCTCGAGGCTGATTTTAAGAGCCTCCTTTCTCAGGTCCCAAATTGTGCTGATGTGTTCCACTGTGATTATGCCTAATTTTCCCGATGAAAACGTCCTGCAAGAGGAATTGTTCTTCTTTGCAAACTTAGAGTCTACACGATAGAACATCGTCTTCAATTCATCCAGTAGCAATGCAGCTACGCCACATTCTCTGCTCCCATTCAGCTTTCTGAAGTTTACTCAGTAGCCAGGGACAGTGTCAGCAAGAATATATACAGGGTCACCATCTAACACTGTTCTCAAACCCACCAGCTTACAGCAGAGGGCTGGAGGTGAGGGTCAGTGGGAACACCAGCAATACAGCTCTCCCTGCCTCAGTCCCACCACAGATACTGTTCCTGCAACCTGCTCTCTCTGCCCAGGTGCTGGAAACACCTGAGGACAGACAAATGTTCTGTATTACAGGAAGTCCCTTCCCATTATTCTCCAAGTCCATCTCCAAAAACCACAGGACTCTCGGGCTGATTCCTGGAACACCTAACTTTCTTCTTGAGGAGCCCTCCTCAGGAATCGAGCCCATCAAGAGAAGGAACAGAAAGGTTTTGGGAAGCAGTAGAACTTTAACACAGGATCTCATTTCCTGAAGTTAAGCTTTTCACGGGGATGGGGAGAATGACCAAACTTGTACACCACAACTGGCTTTTAATGAGAAGTCTTTTTTTAAACAGTCCCATCAATTAGTGGCTCACGTGGTCATAGGAAGTGTTTCTGCCACATTCAGTATTGATCCCCTGATCAATAACAGACTTGTGAGCAACAATCACACCCTAAAGCCTCACATCACAAAGCTCATCTTCTTTCACTGAACACCATCAGAAAGCTGAGCAAAACACATTCTGAATCTTTTATGGATTCTTTTTAATGGATTCTTAATAATATTTGTATAAGCAAACGAAGTATTTACTTCCATCGCAATTGCCTAACAATTCCATGTAAGCAGTCCCTTGTAACAAAACCAGTGTTACGTCTGGAATAGCATCTCTCACTTCAATAGTTCAAATGCCTTGTCAAGAAAACTATTCTAATTGGGTAGGAGTACAAGAGAAAGCAAAGATTATTCCCTTGTTTTATGTTAGCAATTTTTAATGATTGTTTATTTATATTAGACTTTGCTATGCAATAGCACATCTGAGGCTGTTTGTACACAATTGTTCGTATCCCAAGCCACTTCCAAGCATGGGCAGTGTGCCATCAGTAATGAATGGCACCTCAAATAATCTCTTTTTCTGTTGTAGCTATCCCCAAAGGAAACATTACAGTCCTCTCTTATCACCAACCAAATATCTGCTATGGAAGCATTTCAGATGCTTTGGAATAAACACATTTAGTTAAACAGATCTGTGATCAGCAGCTTCACTGCAACGTACAGATAGGAGAGCCCACAGAATCCCCTGTTTTCACATTTTATTTTGCTTTTTCTCTTTCGTGGATCTGTGGAAATGAGCCCAAAGATTATGACATAAAAGTGAGTGTAAATATTCCCTCTGGGACCGTCCAATCAACGAGTTTACACTAGGGGCTCCCTCAAAATAGTCTTCTGGTTATATAAGTACTGTTGACACTTCTGAACTGCAGAAGATTTCTAGACTAAATTTCATCTTTTTTTGTCAAATGCTAGCTGATACAACACAGAAAGACTGCAAATATTTCTTCTGATTTCAGTTCTATACCACTAACATTTAGGCATCTAGAGTGGGATTCAGGTCACCTAACTTTTGATGTCAATGCTATTACTGGTGCCTAGAAATCAATGTGGCTAATCATAGTGTAAGCCTGACTTTGGTCAGCTGAAGTGCTCCCTAGACACCATTAATGGCATTGACCAGAATTGCCCTGACTGCAGCAGTAGCCCGGACGCCTTGAGTTAGGGCAACTCGAACCTCAGCTCAAATTTGTATAAGCAAATCTGCCCAGACTCTCCTTCATCTGTCATTGGAAGGAAACAGGGATCTTCAAAGTTCACTCCAGCCTGTTCTAGAATATGCATCCAGGACAAATGACCCTTTGGGAAACCTACTGTATGCAGTGACTGAAGGGTAGCTGGAGCAAACAGCATAGACAACATAAAATCCCTCTTTCGCCCTGATACCTAAAAGATAGAAAAGATGATTCTCTCTCCAAAGGTCAGGTTGTGAAGCTTCACAATACTCCCTGAGGTAATTTGGAAATTAACTCATCTATCCTTATTAATTAAAATTACATTTTTTTTTAATTCCTTGTGATAAAATCATGCTATCACAGATATTAAATCCCCATGTGTGTGCAAATACACACAGAGAGCAAGAAGAATCAAATTCTCTCAGTTTAGCAAGTCCCTTCTAGTCAATACTCATGGATATTGACAGATACATCTACATTCTTGCACTGCCCGTTACGTGTATTACTTAGTAGCTCTTAATAAAGAGGCATGACTGACATGAATTTATCTCTTTATTACTTTGCCCCTCAGGTTATAAATTCATGAAACGGTTGTAGTTTATTGCATTTTTATGTTTGTCAGTTCTATTTACACACTCTTTCTTGCCATTAGATGGAAAAAAGCTTTTGGGTTTCTGCAGATCCTCAATCATTCTGTGCTGGGGCCTGAAATGAGATGGAAACAAAAACTTCTGGCTCATCTAAAAATAAACGGTCATCTCAAACACTTTCTCAGCACATCCTTCCATCATGAAGTACTGCTACATAAATATGACTTCATAAATTATATATCTTAAGTCTTCGTGTGCTCACAGCAGTTTACCAATAAATGTTCTGCAATATCTGCTTAAAAAAAACTAGACATAAAATCATTGCCAATGATGATAAATGACTACAGCTTAATAACAGTCAAGCTGACAAAGCTGAAATGTCCACAGGGTGCACTGCAATTCAAATGCCACAGGTGAAAAAATAAAAAGCTTTCAAATATAAATGTTCCCAACTTCAGTAAAGAGAGGAAATCTAGAGAATGGTCCTGTGACACTAGGCTGTGTACTAACTCTAGGATGTCTCCCAAAACAAAACACTGGAATTTCATATAAATTTAGTAGGCAAGAGAATAAATGAACTTCAGAGCAGAGATGGTTGCAATATCTCTGTGCTTGGTGGGACAGGTTTGACTAGAGTATAGAATCAGAGACAGACATGGGAGCGGGACAGAAAAGGAAGTCAAACATTGAGAAGCATAACTTCATCCAAACAAGAACAAGAAGACATTTTGGACAGTGAACCATATTCTTGGGTTAACTACAAATTTAGCTTCTCAGGATAGGAAAGTGGAAGGCAGCAATGGGACTCCCAGTACGAAATCTTTCTGTTAAGTTCAAGCTAAAACTTGTGGTTGTGAATCAAGGGAAAAGTCTTATTTAATAACTCATCATGAGGCCACTTGGACTCTGCAGCTGTACTATAGAGAACCTCTTTTAATTAATAACCTGTAGTCATTTAAAATAAATGACTGTTTTCAAACTGTAAACAAGCAATTCTGTATAAAGAAAAACATCTCAAAATTATTTCAGTCATCTTCATTCCCATTCCATTAACCATTTACCAGGCAAAACATAATCCAAGGGGCAGAAAGCTCTCATCTTCAGTCAATGAAGTGAATCCCCAAGAGGTATTCACTGTTCAATATTATTCCTGGCCTTTCTCACTCTCCCAAGGGTGAGCTTTACCCAGCAAGCAAGAGCAGGACAAGTTTGCCAGGACAAAAACAAGAAAAAAGAATCCAATTTTCAGTCCACCTCCTCTCTTTTCCATATCTCTCTAAAGGTGTGACTGGTCATTAAGAAAATGCTCTCTCACAACAGGCAGGTATCAAAAGCACACAGCTGAAAAATGAGGAAAGGATAGCAGGATGAATGAGTATCCTCTAATGGAAGCAGAGAGATAACGCCAAAAAACATGAAGGAAAATATTTTGAGTAAATAGCCTATACTATTTAACTAGTTCCCTCTAGACTCTGATCTGGATGAATGTTCCCTCTCCATTCTTGACCTTCATCTTGAGATACACTATCTCAGCGACTTTTGTTATCCTACAGGAGCTCTGCATACATCCATAATTTGAAGACTTTCTGTGTTCACTGTACTAAATCTCCTTTATGCTTAATGACTGTGGTCTCTGATTCGCTTATGGAGGGGAAAGAAAGAACTGATGGGAGAAGGGAATATCAAAAGGATTGCGGTGGTTAAGCCAAGGGTTGGCATGACACAGCTAGAGAGTGACAATCCCAGAGGGAACGCTAGGGATTGGAAAAACTTTCCTAGAGGAAAGCTCTGAAGGAAAAGGCAGAATTCTCAGACCTAGTGTCTGCTTTCCCTTCACTGCAGCAGCACAGGGAGAGCTGATGAAAATATGTCATTGTACTCCTTTATTTTAAGGGGAAAAGTTACTATTGGCAAGCTGCTGTCTGGGTAATTGCTTTCATTTTGGTCTGATGAATCTGAGATTTGTTGTCAGCCTTCCAGGGGCAGTGAAAAGCTCATCTATTTTCTCCATTTTATCTGGATAAAATGGCCATGGGATTTGCTCAGCTGGGCAGCATTAGTGTGAATGATTATGAGGAAGTGCTAAAGCGCCACCAAGACACGCATGGCACTACTAGAGCTGTTTATTAGTCCTCTCTAATAAAAACTAGTTCTTATAAAGAATAATTATCCGCAGTTGTAATCTTTAATAGCTATGGCTGGTGCAAGCAGCTAGGTTCTGAAATACTTAAATAAATACTCCTGTCAGGACCTCCAAGGAGTCGTGACCAAAGTATGACACCGTTCTCAGTGAGCTCAATGCTGCATCAAAGTTAGCTCTCTTCAGGCTTTTTGTGTAAAATATCATCCTGCTCTGCGAAACCCAAGGAAAGCACAGTCCATCTTACCCCGACAGCTTTGTAAGTACAATTAGGCACGTTCTATACACTTACACAAACTCACCCATTAGAAGAGGCAGAGTAGAAGAGATTTTAAAGACAAGCAGAAACAGCTTGCCCTGCAGTGAGACCCTCTTCTTCAAAAGTGCCTTCCCAGCCACTGCTGCTATTGAAAGAAGTTCTCATTTGGGAGAGGCCTGAGTCTGTCACACTTGCTTTCACTCAATATAGAAGCTCAGCAGAGGCTTCTAGGCAATATAACATTTTTCAGACTGAAGAGGAAAACCCTGGCTCAGGCAGGAATCCTACTGCTTTAATATAATGCTAAATAGATTCAAAGTCAAGTTCTTTCTCTTTAAACCTGAACTAACCAGGGCTAAGCATGAAGTGAGCCTGAAACAGCTATAAGCAGCTAGAACAACCCCAAAACTCCAGTGATGTTGGTGGCACAACACTTGGTACTTAATATATTGACACTCTTTGGGGCTTTTCCCTAAAAGGACTTCTGACAAGTAAAACTTTTGGCTTCCCACACTATTAAATTGAAAAAAACAAGCATATCCTTACCTTAAAGCCAGTTAGAAATGGGAAAATAACTCTGACAAAGGGGATAAGAGGCTCACAGCGAAACTTTCATGTCTCCTACCCAAGAGCAGCTCCTGGAAACCCAGGTTTATTACAGACACAATCTACTCACAATAAAACTTTGCTACGGGGCAAGAAAGCCAATGGCTGAGAAATAATTTCTCTCTGCAAAGCATCTGCTTGCTGACTTTATTGCTGTTGCCATCTTGAACTGCAAAATTAAATAGTGGCAACATTTGTATGAAAAGGAGAAATGCTCAGCATCACCAATGAGAAATGGTTCTCCTCTCTTTACATCACCCTCCAACTGCTCTCCTTTTTAAAATGGACCCTCAAAGGTTCTAGCAGGAAAAGAGAGTCCAACATTTCTCCAGCTGCCTCTCAATGTATCAACATATTCAACAGCTCTTCACAGAAGCTGAGGCAGAAGCACTTGGATGTAGGGTTGAAGGGGTGTGTCAAACCCTTTTGCCGGTCCAAAGCTATGCAAAGCAATGGCCATAGGGAAGTGGGAGGCTGTTCCAGCTCTGCAGCTGGAATGCTGACCAAAGAGCGCTTGTTGCCTGTCCCCAGGTCTTAAGGTTATTAGCCCTGAGCTGCCCTGGGACATTATAAGGATTGTTTCACTGCATCCTGTGCAATATCCAGCCTCTACCATTAAACTGTACCTCCATAAAAGCTCACTTCAGTCTGTTCCTGATGGTAGTGGCTTACAGGAAGGCTCACACTTGGGGGCCTCAATGGCTTACCACCACCTGTCCCACAGCAAACAGATTGATGCAAGGGCAGCCAAAGCTCTTCTAGCATAAACTGGGAGAAAAATATCAGCCAAGCAGGAGATAGAGTCTGCAGCAATTCCAGCCTCAACAGGCCCATCTGAGACACTTCAACATGTTCAGCTCTGAGGACATGATTTTTATGTGATGCCAGATGGGTACAGAAAGAGGGAAGAACCACTTACCCATAATGCTCTGTACCAAGACATGCCATCCACCTTTCTGATGTCAGAGCATTTTTTACAAGCGTGCCATTCACAGCTAAATTCCACACAGGTGCTGCTCATGCCCTCCACCCCCATAATGTCTTCTGTGGACCAACCAGATAAGGAGTTTGTGAAAGTGTTTTTGCATTCGCAAACACTGTTCTCTGCTTAGATTTAGTGAAAAGCTGCCAATGTGGCAGGACTAATATAGATACAAAATGCAAGGTTTAGAGCTCACTAGATAGACTTTGGTCAATGAAATGCCTCTTGCCTGGGTCTGCAGCTGCTCTATAATGGGTATGTGATAGGATTTGAACATGCACCGGAAAGTTTATCCAATCCTAATCTGCTACTGATGATTTCTGCTGTCTGTGTAATAATGGGGTAAACCTACAGCCAGGCAGAGCAGAGGAGATAGAAAGAAATAAACTAGTTTAAGTCTGTCTGGTCTGCAGAACACATCAGATAAAGCCACTTGTGATACCACAGGAGTTAAGAGAAAGGAAAAAGAAGCAAAAGAAAAAGGAACAAAACCAAAAATGAAAAAGCTGTGTGCCCTCAAACACACAAGCACATGATATGTAATGTATAACTCTAACAGAGTATAGCCTCTAACTGTCCAAATCTCTGATGTAATTTATAATATTTCAATTACCAAGAGGCATGAATCACATGACATAGCCAAACCCAGTGTCTACAAAACAGCACTGACTTCTAAGTAGCTATGTAAACATGCAGAACCTTTTCCTATATGGTTTATCTCTCCTTTCCACCCAATGTGTAGGGGATATAGCATGCAGTAATGTAGAAAAGCAAAATAGAGATCCCTTAACTGCCTTCAACTGAAAGAACTATTGGCAATTCCACACAACTCACTAACTTTCTGAACATAAGCCAGAAACAAGTCAGCAGAGCATTTGCAGCAAGATCAATGGTTTGGAAAATTTGGTCAACTCATACAATCGCACTCTGTAAATGAGAAGAGCCTGAAACAGCAAGAGAGTCTCTCCAGGGGGAGGAGCAGCAGAAACATGAAGTGTAATGAAGCTAAAATAATCAAATCCTTTTTGTTTGTTTGTTTTCAAATTCCACTTTTTGAGTTTGTTTGTGAAGAATATCAATCCAAAACAAAGACCCAATTCATAATGCAGAGCATAAAAGCAACAGCATGCCTGGCTATTGATACAAGTTTTGTCTTTTGAAAGACTCCTGTGTGGATTAGCCTGAGCATTTGTACAAAAAGAAAGAATAAGGCAATTCTCTCTCCTTTCTCACATTATCTTCCCCTGCCGTTCCAAAGCAGGTGTGAAAAACTGACACACATAAATATCATATCTGAGCCAGCCAGGGAGAGCAAGTACAAATCAACCTTTTCGGGACTTTTCTCCAATTGTGCCTCTACCTGAATTTACTGAATTACAACGAGAGGAAGGGAGAAAAAGGCCACATTGCCACTTTCGGGTTTTTGTAGCAGAGGCCTTGGGTTTGACTTGCACGGCAACAGTGACACGCTTAAAGAAATTTTTACTTTAAAATTTTATTACTGAGATTAAACATACGGTTTTTGAAGAGGAATGCTAAGAGCATACCTTTTTGTACATGTGTGTGTCCCTCTTACCCAAGGCCATACTTCTGCCCTCTTTATGAGCTATTCCCAAACTTCCTCTGATTTCAAGAGTTCTGGTTCAGGTTCCCACTTAACCTTAGCAAGTGCTTTATGGTCCTAACAACACTATGTAGTATTTTCAAAGCATCCTTTTTAAAAATAAAAGGGTAACACTGAAGACAAATTTCTTAGTTCTGAAGAAAACTGCTAGAAGGCCTTTCTTCCTTCCCCATGCCATTGCAGACATTTTCAGCTGGTAGGGCTGTTTTTCAGATGTAGAAATATTTCCAGATAAGTAAACTGAGACAGGCTCCTCTGAAGTTTTTTATGATGAGTACTCCCACCATCACACAAATTCTTGTCATTTTTGAATACAGAACCTACTTGCACATAAATATGCTGTATTCAAGCGCCTTATGACTATTTACCACCTGCTATAAAAGATGACAGGCCCAGAAGGCTGCTGTGCTTCCCCCCACAGCAGAGCAGAGTCTATTCAGCCTCAGTCTACCTTCTCTTTTTGTTGAGGGAGAGAGAAAGAAGGAAATAACTATGTGGTTTTATTCCTATCTCGTTTTTTCACTATTGTTGATTCTACTTTGTATTGTATTTCCCTTCTGGAAAAAGTATAATTCAGTAAGGAAGGGCACAAGGGCTCTTTACTTTATTGCTACAACAGTGGCATTTAAAAAAGAATTAAAAACCCACAACAAAACTGTCAGCTTGCAGAACATTACATGAAAATACAAGAGCAACAGATTTCACCAAAATTAGAGCTGAAGCGCAGCTCTTCCCTGCATTTCCCAAGTTTTGCCACCTCATGTTTCCAAAGACAGACACCAGTGTCACTGAGCTGTGAACTCCAAAGACTGTGGCTTTACATGAAGAAAGGTATAACAGCTGCGTGAGTCAGAGGTCCTTTCACAGACTTGGAAAAGCTCTCTGCCATTCAGTAAATGCCAGGCTCTCAAAAAACTCTCTGATGGCAGATTATGGAAACAACTAAGCATGAAATAACTGTGATATTCTTCAACACTTAACATATAAATATAGGAAAAAAATCAACTGAAGGGGGACAACAAGCAAGAGAAAATATGTAGGACATCAAAAACACAAACCTGAAATTGATGTGTGTGCATATAAACAAAAAAAAAAAATATACTAAACAGGCAAGTTATTCCACAGTATAAATCATGCAGCTCCATGGACTTCATCAAATTTAGGTCTGGCAGTGTTGTTTATGAGCTTCCCTCCACTACAGGTTTCTATTCCAGGACAACACCTTTTCCCTTGTCCAACTAGTCAGCAGTTCCCAGTTGCACAAATGAGCCTTCCTTGTCATCTCCTTGGCTGTTTCCCTACCCTCTGCAAATACAGCTGTCACCTCTTGGTTGTTCTGCATCCTGGCGGGTTCTTTCATCCCACCTGCATCTTCCTTACAGCATTGCTCAGCTCCCCCTTATCTGCTAGGAAAGGAGAAGAAAAAAAAAAAAGGAGGGGGAGGAACACAAAAAAACACCAAATCTTTGCATTATATTTAATTGCCTTACCTAAAATCATATTCACCCCTCCTCATTCTGGACAACAGCAATTCTTAAAATCTGATTACACCCTTCACCTGAATCATTTTCTCAAAGGATTTGTAACAATGGTCTACCAAAGATGGATGTTTACGTATTGCTATACTTCTTAAAATCCCTTTGTCCCAGTATGTGACAGTCTTCACCAAGTAATCCTCTGCGTCATACATTTAGGGAACACTGTCTGTCAAAATTACAAAGGAACCCAACTGAAGCTGACAGCATATGTTGTCCTAAAAATCTCCAACATTTGTTATCAATCAACTTGTAAAGCCAAAAGGTTGTCAAGCAAATCCAAAAGATGAAACTCCTGCTCTTCATAGCAATCACATATGATGTAAGGGACTGCTATCCCTGAAATACTCATTTCTGGGAATTCAGAGCAATCAGCCCACTGTAACTGTTCAATGCTATATTGTGATAAAGCACTTCTCTAGACTTTCTTGCCCAAAAGACCATCTGCAGATAGACACATAACTCAAGAGATCACAGCAGAGATGTTCTACCAACAGTCTGGTCATTCTTACACAACTTGCTGTTTTGGCATTTGATGGGTGAGGGTGCTCATGATGAAAATCCCCACATCCCTCTTTTCATGCTCTTCAAGTTTCTCTACTTCTAATGGTTTCATCTGTCTGAATTTGGAAGAAAACTGTTCAGCAGGAAGATCAGAAGAGCAAAGAGGTGAATCAATCTAAGCCTGAAGGATCAACACATTCTCACCTTTCTATGTGCTGTGCCCTTCTTGATCCATGCTGTAACTCCAGCTTTTATAATAGAAAACAGATTACCTTACTTCTACAAAAGCTCCTTTTCTATTAATTATTCATCTGCCTAAATTAGAAGTTACTCTGCTCATACAGTAAAAAATTATATGTGTTATAACACCATCTCCCTGCTAAACTAATGGCTCACTAATAAAGTGGGCATCTGCCATTTGATTATAAGATACTTGATTACTTAGGGTAAGCCCAGGAGGTTAAAAAATACTGGCTACGGGTACTTGTCTGTTCTGAAGTTTATGTTTCAGGTTCTTTAATAATTTCCACTACCTGACATAATTACAGTGGATGCAAAGGTTAACTCCATGCCTGCTTAATGACTTCAGTATCCCAAGATGTCACATCTCCAGGAAATGATGATTGTGGTTGTGCTATTCGAGTGCCAGGACTAAAGTAACTGCAGTGCATGATGGGACAATGGAGCAATGAACACGTGTCATCAGACTGTTGGCACAATCCAATAATAACTAGACAAGTAAAGGGATAGAGAATGCTGCAGGATTAGAAACAATTTCCCTTATCAGCTTTTTCTAGTAGTATTAGCTCAGGGACTCGCACAAATTAAAAACCGTGATTGTGTTTTCTGAGAAACGGAGGTAAGCACACAGGTATCCTGCTGACATTTTCTACATGCAACCTATTGCCTTTTGGAAGGGTTCAGTCCTGGATCCTTTCCTCAAACAAGCAGCTAATAGCACTGGATGTCTCATTACGGGTTTCAGAGCATAAACAGGAAACACAGATTTGCAAACAATACGATTATAGCAGAGAAGGAAGCCCAAATCGATTTTGATGCTAAATGGAAGGATAGCAGGAAAGGAAAGTCTCAGACCCAGTGCTCCAATAATATTTCTACTACAGTCCACAAAGAGCCCTCCAAGTAATTTTGTGAAAATGAAATACCACTGCTGTCTTGTGGTTTTGCAGGGGTTTGTTGTTTAAACCGAATGTTTATGAAATGTTTTTGAATTGTTATTGCTCTTTGTGGGATGTTTACATTTTCCTGCAGAGCAGTATGAGATATGCTTATTCACAGATGTACAGGGTACATATATTGCTATGCAGTAAAATACCACATTAATTACCAACCCCAGCTCCCCGTCTCTACGCTACAGACACTGGCGGTAACTTTAGCTGAGGGCCATGAAGCCTGATGTAGGGCAACCAATGAATATGTAAGCATACCACAGTACAGAAATACATCTCACTCCTCAATCTTTCTACAGGTAAGCAAAAGAAACATGAATTTTAATGTTTTGAACCTATTTCAAGCCTGCAACTCTTATGGAGGCAATGCCGCTTCTGCAGTCGTGGTCAGTGCAGCATCAAAACCACTGCAGTAGAAGGATTCCTTTAACAGTACAAGAAAACTAAGGGAAGAAATGTATCTTCCACAGAAATCACTTCCTTATTAACCAGAAGGAATCCATGCGCAGCTCTGACATTTCAAAGGCACTTGCTAAATAATTAGATGAAGCTTTGTGTGAGGACAGGTTTCTTCAGGAGACCAGTCTCGCCACTGTAACAGCAGCCCCATGTTTACATCAAAGCACACCAATACAAGCAGGCATGGATGAAAAATATCACCAACATGACAGAACTACTCCAAATATCCAGTGACTGCAACCTCCAGTATTTTATTACCTTTGTAATCACTGACTCCAAAAAAACTTCCCAAGAACAAATGAATTAAAATAAGCCACATGCACCACATGCAAGGTTTGCATTATTGCAGCTGTGTGGCAGAGGGAAAAGATAGAAAGATAAAGTAGAAATGAGCACTCAGCTCTCTTGAATCCTACTCTGATATCTTGTCTACAAGGCTTTTCTGCTCTCAAAAAGCTGTAGCTACGGGCTTTCACAGCATGAAACAGGCTGTCTCCATCAAACCCTGGGCTGGGTAAAGATCTGCACAATACAAACTTAAAGGAGTAAAATCAACTGCTAAAATCCTTTTGCCAATGAAGATTGTGTAAGCCCAAGATAACATTATGTTGCAGGGTTTTGCCAGCTATTAACTGGTTGAAAGCTGAATGGGAAGGAAGCTAGTTAAACTGACACATATGACGCTGAACATTGATTTTTTCACTAAATTGTTGTCCACACAAACCCCAGTATGGACATTCCTAAATTGATTTAAAATTGACTTATAATGATTTAGTGTATGTTTACTTTCTATTGACTCAGGTTGTGGCCACAGCAGGGAAAAAAAAAAGTATTTGTGAACAGAACACAGCAACATGTACTGTGAAACATCAAGGCTGTCTAATATATACTCTTAAAAACATCAAGGTTTGAAGATTTGTCAAAGACAACGTAGAGCCATGGGAATGCTCATGGAATTGCAAAAAATTCAGAGATTTTATTTAACAGAAAATAAGCTATTTCATCTGGAAGTTACTTCTCCTCAGCTAAGGCAGGGAAGCCAAACACGTGCAAGTTGTTTGCTTCAGTTTGTCCATTTTATTCTGTATTTACTGGATAATCAGTGTTCGTGCTGGCAGCTAACACAGATGAAGGACAGGGCTTTGTAAAATACCCTGTTCTGACTATGCCAAGTGCTGACCCACCAGGATACACTAACACTGACTTAATGTTCTTTGAACAGCAGTCACTGTGCAATGCATGGAAGTCCAGTTGTATCATAACACAACACCAAAGACAACTTTACAACTCAGTAAGTTGTAAGTGAGGATGGTCACCAGAAAAGACCTTTTGGCTCACATCAGATTACACAGCAACCTCGGTGCCAGCACTAGACTCCAAACAAGAGTCCAGCTTGGGAATGGCACCTTGATTACTCACTCGTGGAAGGTGGTTCAAGACCCACAGGTCTAATGTCAAGTCCTATAGCAACATAAACCATTTTCATAACGTTTGTGGAGCATCAGAAGAGGGTTGCACATCAACATAAGGTGACTTAAGCAGAACCCCATCTTTACGAGAATCAGAGCTGGAATATCTGGATTCCTGGAGGGAAGATTTAAAGGGAGGTGAACGTAAGGAAGAAACTCTTTACTGTCTGGGTGACTGTGCACTGCAACAGATTGCCCAGAGAGGGTGTGGAGTCTCCCTGGCTGGAGATATTCAAGAAGCATCTGGATGCAATCCTGTGCAATGTGCTCTCGGATGACCCTGCTTGAGCAGGGAGGTTGGACCAGACAATCCACTGTGGTTCCTTCCAACCTGATCCATTCTATGATTCTGTGATTGTAGATCAATGTGAGCTTACCAACTGATAGACAATGCTCTATGCTGAAAATTATACTGAAAGGAAAAAAAAAAGGCACTTTCCTTTAAACAGTGGTGAAACCATTACAAACCTAGGTCTTGACACAGGCCCAGCCATTCAAGTTTGCTCATTTCTTTTTGACTTTGAAGTATCCTCTATACAGATGTATTTGCCTGCACATTTGCAGATGCGAAATTAAAATCTTCTTCCCCTTCCCTGGACAACCATTCTTTTCTGCTACACACAGTTTATGGGAGCTCACTCTTTGATATTTTTTTTAATAACTTGTGTTGTGTCTGGCGCTTTGGGGAGTGCCTGTGACAGAAAGCATTTTATTACTTCTCTGTTTGAGTTCACTGCAGAGAGCTCACCAGGCCCTATCACTGAAAGGACATATCTAGGCAGCAATTTAATCAAGCAGTGATTGAAAAATTAAAGGTGGCGGTGATTAATATGGATTTAAGACTTCTTTTGTTTGAATGGGTTTTAGCTAGAGAACACGGCAGTTGGGCTTTTTTTATTTTTTTTCCCCACTGAAATAGAGAGAAGGATGAGAAGGGGAACACAAAGGAAACCTCTAGGCAGATCATTTCCCTCCTTTTAGTATTCAAATAAAAGTCAAGGGAAGAGGTTACACACAGTGTATATTATTATCCTTAGGTAAATAACCAAGTGTAATTTCAGCAATCACAAGCACACCTCTGTGTGTTAGTAAAGATCCAGCCACAGAAATTCAGTTTGGACCAGCACCAGAAGGGAAAATTTCTGCCCAAGACACAAACAAATTTTGACATTGAATCATTTGCCTGGCTTATGAAGAAATAGATACCATTTAGTAAGCATGAGTATACTCTAAACATACATGCGGTAAGAGTGTTTTACATTTAAAATGGATGAACTAAGATCTTTGAAAGCTGTTAATAAACCTGCTAGACAGTCACACAAAATTAATCTGAAGGTCCAGCAACAGAAGCAGTGTCCATATCTCTAGTTAGAGGAGGAGGGATTTCTACAGATACAGATATATAGAGATATATAGACATATATATCTTGTGGAAATTTGCATATGCATTCTCATGCCTTGCACATTATGCAAGCATTTACAACATTAAAGGAAGTGGAATAGACCACCACGGTTTGAATCAAATTTCAGAACAAGTCTTTGCGTGGTAAAACATCTGCATCAGTCAACTTAGCTGAGGTTATAGAGACACCAGAACCTTGATCAAACCATTTTGTATCGCCCCTGTTTACAGTAGTAACTGTAAATCTATAGAGTCAATTCATAGTGGCTCAAAGTTATTATGTTTGATTGTAAACAACTGTGTGTATGCACTTCAATTTAAAGTTTATAGCCCTTTAGATCATCTGAGAAATAGGGACAAGCCCGCATAAGAACGGCCATGCAAAATTTGCTTCTGCTTAAACACGAATATTTAAAAAAAAAAAATCTTAGCCAAACTGACATAAGTTGCATATGATACTGACCTTAATTTCTTCCCTGCAACTAATGACTGCTGCCTAAGCATCTTTGCAAAAACATCAGACATGCCTCATCTTCCATAAAGTGTTGAAAAAAGTTAAAAACTAAACTCAAAAAGCATAGGCAAACAAAGACGATTATTTGTGGAATATTAACCTTGTTATAATAAAAGCCTTTTCTGAAAAAGGATTACCACTTCAAGTAATAGACTTATTTTTCCCAAAAGACATATTTTTCCTTTTTCTTTTTTCCATGCTTGGTCAGAGTAGGTGATTCACATTTTCCCCATATGTCTCTTGTCACCATACACAAAAGAACATCTTCATAAGTCGCTTGAGAAGAAGAACTCTAAAGCCCATATTCAAAGCACTTAGATTAACTGAAAAAAAAAGTTACCTACAAAATGGCTCTGCAGAGAAATATGTTTGCATGCAACTTCAGATGATTTTTGCTAACTAACACTTACATAATGGTATGGTTCCCAAAAGATTCATATAATTTAAGTATAGGGTGTCTGAAAGAAAGTGAGTGCTGGAAGGCGGATACCCGATAATCCAATCCCACATACCCCTGGGCACAAGCATAATTGTATTATAAAGTAGCTCTGCCAAAAGTGAAAACAATTAAAGCACAATACATATTTTATTGCTTACAGTTAAGAAGGTGGTTTCATTTTTCGTTCATATCCACAAAATGTAAAATAAAACAATTCAATGAATGCTGCTTGGAAATACAGTAATGAGATACTGCCATGTCATGTGTGTACTGGAGGCATTACACAGAACCAAAGCTTTGCCAATTCATTGGCAAGAGAACTCCAATTTGATCAGTGTTCTTTAACCATTTTGTTAAAACTGTTAAATCAACCCTTTTAACATTGAGGATAGCTGTGATTGAAATTCTGGAGGAACGAGACAAGGGTAAAGAGCTCTCTCTAAGAGTGCTAGAGTTTCTTGTCTCTTCCTCATCCAAGTGTCCAAAGAGAGGCTGAAGTAAAACAAAAGCTGTGCTGCTCACAGTTAAGGTTAGTCAGAACAACAACTCCAAAACGCAAGACTCAAACACAACTTCATCACATAAAGGATTCTGACAGAGACTGAGAAGGCAGGGCGAAGGCAAAGAGAGTCACTGTCTAAAGAATTAAAAGTATAAAGAACAATCTACAGTAGAGCAGCAGAGATATAGTAATCACAGCAATGTCCAGGATTCCTATTGAGCTCTTTAGTCCAAGGAAGTCTCCCAGGCCAATATTTTTCAGAGTAGCCTCAGGTTCATACAGAATCGATGCTTTCCAGCTTCATAAATGCCAAACACTTTAGCTGATGTTCAGAGAGGCTCCACACGATCAGCATCTCTGAAAGCTTGGAAAATGTATGCCTCCTAATACAGGACACTTTTGAAAATGCTGGACTGTACTTCTCTGCATGTCAGTCTCTCCACATGCGAATTGAGCATGAAAGTATTCTCCCACCACGAAGGAGTAGCAAACGGCTTTCGCAGTGTTTGTAAAGCTCTTTTGAAAGGGGAGAATACCCAACACTATAAAAGGAAAAATCACCATCACTGGTGTACAGATGCCTCATAGCCATCCAGCCCACTTTCAACACCTATAGGGACTGGCTCTTCCTAATAAATGGTTCAAAATCATGAATGGTCAAAAAAAGAAACCTAAAGAGAACAATGGAAGATGCGGATCTGGTTGAGAGAGAACCACAAACAATTACAAGGAAACCCAAGTTCCTAGAATTGCCACTTCAAAGATGTAGCTGCCTTATAAATATGCAGTGGCAACTTGCCAGGGAGAGTAGAAATTTCTTTTTGCTGCTGAATCACAAAGGTTTGGAGAACTTGTAGGGCACTTAATTTTCTGGCAAATCGCTTGAACCAGTTACCTACAGAGCACTACCTCTGCAGCTTCTGAAACGCAGCAACTCCACAAGTCTGCTGTCACACATAGCAACAGACCTCACATTAAAGCACTGCAGAGTATTATCCCTTCATTTTTCTGCAGTCAACCTTTACCTTTAATGAGTTTTTTTAACCACTGCTTCCTCTTCTCTTGCCACCTTTGGTTCACAGGACAGCGAGCCCAGGCAGCATGGATTGCCTGATACGATGCTTTTGGTGTCAGTCTTACTGTCCCATCACAAGGTAGAGTTTACTGTGCACACGCTGGGTCTGTCAACCCGGCAGCAACTCCACCGTTCTTCAGCACAGCCCTGCCAAGCAGCCTGCAAAGCTGATGTGTCCTCCCTGCCTTCTCTTGCCTTTCCTCCATGCTTTGCTCAAAACAATTCTATTACTCCCTGCTGCCAAACAACCTCTCCCAGCCCCCAGGGGCTCAAAGGAGGAGCCATGTTGTTCACACCCAGCCCAGCAGCCCCCATTACTGCTCTAGTATGAAAAACTACAGCTAGTGTACAGTGTAAATTGTTACTATCACTCCCTTTCTCTCATAAACCAGGTACTGCCAATATCAGACTGCTGTGCCTCATGTATCATTCATCAGTTCCTTAATGTGCAAAGCTCTCCGCTGCAGCTCTTTTCTCTGCATTAAAGTTATCTGTGGGGGAAAAAAGTCTCCATGCAACCTCTGTTTGAAATATTAAGAGTACACTTGAATTTCAAAGTGTCTGTTGGCTTCTTTAATTTACCAAAAAACAAAAGCATCAGTAGCATCCCCAGGACCGCAAGTTCCAGGAGGGGACAGAGCCACAGCAGGTCACAGGGGTATTAAGCCAAGCTCTTCCGTAGGAAAGCTGTGGGTATACTGCCTGCCTCTTAATTCTGCTAAAAAACCAAAATCCTTCATAAAAGCCCTAAGCCTCACAGTCTTTGCTGTCAAGATACACAGGGCAAAGGAGAGAGCAAAGCTCTCCGTCAGCATGCTCTGTGTTTTCCCAAAGGCTCCAATGAAACAATGTTATCATGCGGAGTTACTGCATGACAGCACTGCACACATAACCTTTTAACACACATGACCTTTTAACTATTTTTAGCCTTTCATATAGGCTCAGGTTGCTTTTGGACACTTGTTAACTGCTTTCTTGGGCTTGCCTGTTCCTCCCCGGCCAAACAGCACATGATCTTCATGTCTGCCCTCACAGGCACTGCCTCCCCATCCCTTTAGCTGCAAAAGTTTAAAGCTTTCTCCTGTTTTTCACCGAACACCTCTTCCACATCTCTTCTTCAAATACATTTCCTCCAAAAGTCCTACATATTCCATCTCCCTCCTCCTAGTTGCTGCAGAAAATTGGAGGTTGTGGGGTGATAAGAAAGGGGCAGCTTTGCTAAGTCCTCTCTAGCTCCTACCTCATGCTTTTAAATTTCCATCACTACAGGATGAGCACATAATATATTAAACCATACAGTATTGTATTATTCACCATAAACAACACTGCATGTGTCTTACCAGTTGCTGGCAAAAAGCCATACCTGGCTAGGATCTATGGCTTCTGGTACACAGCTGGACAGATTCGTGGTTAATACAGTGGCTCTTCCAGCCACCACTGCTCTATAAACAACATTGGACTCACGCAGACCCATTGATGCTGCCTTCTCGTGCAACCCTGTTGCAGAGGCAGGGTCAAGTCAAAGGAGACTCCTGCTGAGATTCATAGATCAGAAACCAATAGCAGTAGAGAGAGTGAAGGTGTAAACAGACAAAGGACCCCATAAAACACTCCAGTACTTCTACTCTTCCCTGACTCAACCAGTAATGACTAGAAACTGGTGCACTTCTAACTGGTGTAAACTTCTAACTACTCTTTTCCAGTTTCTTAATCTGCCCTGGTTCAAACTCCTTCCTTTGTAATTGAAAAGCTGGGTCATTTTAGCTCACACTTGACTTTAATATTGATGGGTTTGTTGATGTCAGCTGAGGGTAAGAAGCAAGGCTCTTCCAAAGCTAAGGCAATTTTTCTGTTTCTGCCTACTTTTATACCATCTGTTCCACATTTTTCCTGCAGCAAATAACTGTAAGAAATGTTCACACAACAGGGTGGGGAAAAAAAACCAACATGAAAGAGTAACATGACATCTATTTCTACATTAATGAAACAATTACTAATTAATAGGAAGCAAACAAACACAGGCAAACATTTTCTAATAAAGCTTCCTGCTCACCCAAGCAGCAAAGAGATGTGTGGCTATTTCCCTTTGGAAGGGTAAAACAAATGCTTACAGTAGGCTGTAAAAGAGTTCACTGGTTTGTGAGGTTTTGTCCTTGTCCTGATATTTCTAACTCAGGCCATGGTTACAGTTCAGTTTTATGTCCAGAAATGGGTTGAATGCAAGAGCTTACTGCCTTCTTCCCTTCACAAAACTTCAACAAATTCAAGTGGGAGAGAACAGACGAGCAGAACAAAGAGCCAAGGTCTCTTCCCCCTAGGGGGTTGACAGACGACCTCCAGCTGCTATAGTGAGCTGTGAGGGACACAGCTGCCCCAAGGCACACAAGTGCTGCAGGGTTGTGTGTCTCCTGAGAGGAGGGGTTTTGCTTCTTATCTTTGCTTAAACCATTTTGGTACCAAGAAGGAACCTCAACTGAAGACACAACCTTCCTGCCTGGCTGCAGCAGGATCTCTTTCTTTTCCAAACAACAAAAATTCCACACCATATAATCCAGCACTGGACTTCTCCCTTTTCTGCTGCTTTTTTGCCTCCAGGTCTGCTTCTTCCTCTTCTGCAGGGAATGGGAAGCCCAGCTCCCCCTCTAGCCTCCAGCCCAATATCCATGCATTAAGCACCAATGGTTCTACGCATCCCTCATGAATCTTCCTAACTGGTTTTACTCTTCCTCTTCTTACATTTTACTTTGCAGTTTCTCTTAGTCTGTAGCTCCAAAACCTGCACCTCCAGCTTTCTCCTGGAACTCACCTCTTCCTTGGTAATTTGCAGGTTCTCATCAGCTAACTGGCTCCAGCTGGGGCGATAGCAAGGCCCATCCTTGATTATTTTTGGTACACCATGCTGTCCATTCAGTAAGCCCAGCAGAAAAAACAACACTGGGATTTAGTTCATCTTACTATAAACATAGGAAAGGAAGATTTGGACCATATTTACACAGTGGTGACCCATCACCAACTTAAAGCCCACATGCAATAGTACAGCCCTCTGTTTCAAGATGGCAAGAAGGATCTGGAGCACACATCTGATGAGGAGCAGCTGAGGGAAATGGGGTTGTTTAGCCTGGAGAAAAGGAGGCTTGAGAGGGAACCTTATCCCTAACTACAACTACCAGAAAGAAAGTTGTTGCCAGGTGGGGGTTGGTCTCTTCTCTCAGGTAACAAGTGACTGGACAGGAGGAAATGGCCTCAAGTGGCACTAGGGGAGATTTAGAATGGATATTAGGAAAAAATTCTTCACTGAGTTATGAAGCATTGAAACAGGCTGCCCAGGAGAGCAGCTGAGCCATCATCATTGGAGGTATTTATAAGACCTGTCAATGTGGTGCTTAGGGACATGGTTTAGTGGTGGATTTGGCAATGCTGGGTTATTGGTTGGACTCGATGATCTTAAGGGTCTTTTCCAACCCAAATGATTCTATGATTCTATGAAAGTCATATACACTTGCAAGATGTACAGCAATATTTGAGAGGCTGGCCCTACTGCACAGAGCTGTTCAGGCATGGGAATGAGCAGATGGGACGAGTTTGACCCTTTGGACCCACAGAATAACTGATTTCTTTTGCTGCCAACCATCCTGCACATGAAGGATGGAGATGCCACCCAGAAAGGTCTGCAGGAAAGAAAAAGTATATTGTTTTACAGGCAGATGGATAAGCCTGGAACTGGGTCTAGGTTGAGCATACTGTCCCCATAACATATGTAAGAACCAGCTACTGCCTAGAGGGGGGAAGGTAACTTAATCCAGAATAAGAATACTGCAATGCCACTGAGTGATTTTGTGGAGGTAGAGTTCATTTTAGGCAATTATCTCATAGGCTCCCTACAACTGCTCTCCTCAGTGATGATGGGCTGCAGTCCATAATAATCACGACACTGAAAGTGATCTGGACACTGGAACAATTCCAGGAATAAATTCCCACCTCCCCAAAGGCTGGAACAATCTAGCAAAGAAGGGTATCACACAGCACATATGGCATGCCAGGAGGGGAGAGCTGGAGTCAATCTATTTCATCACCTATAAAGGAAAAAAAAAAAGGGGGGGCAAGAAGAAGTAACAGCTTGTAAGAAATACGCAAAGCAACATTTCACATTGTTTAGAATAATCTATTGGGTAGTGCAGGTATGATCCAAGCAGTGTCTTTGTGTCTCCTGTTTCCCCTAAAAAAACTATCAATTTTACACAGTAAGAAAAGTTACCAATTCCTTCAAGCATAGACTGAAACAGAGATATTAGCATGATTCTTAGGAGGGGCTATGCTTCTATTGCTAATGGATGCTAAGTTACACACATTGCTTCTCTATTCAAATCAGAATTCTTAAGGTCCAGCAGGGTCCCAGATCTCTATAGTTCTTTTTCCCTCAGCAGGCTTTAAGGAAGTTACACCACCACGAACTATGCAGGCCTTTAGCTCTGCCTGAGCATATATGAGCAAGTGAAAATAAGAGGAGATGATACATTTGAACCTAGTAGACGGATGACAAAAGATGCATCAACTGGCTTTGCGGCAAATTGGCTAATTTCCTTTCCCACCATGTCTGAACATCGTAGTGCCAAGAGAGCAGCAAGAGCACACAGAGATCATACCAGGCTTAGATGCAGGAGGAAATCAATATCCATGCTCTGCCCTGGCCAGCCATGGGGAGCCACGAGAGGCGATGCGGCAGTCAGCGGGCGAGTGTCCGCAGGGCTCCGGAATCAGCGCTCACCTTGGACTGCAGCTCACTTTCACCAGCTGCTATGCAATCACGGGATCTTGCTCAGATTTGCTTTCCTGAACTATTCTGTGCCAGTCTTCAGAATTTAATCCTCACTATCACTGTCTTCTACTTATACATATAACTCCCATTTCTACAGCCCTCCCATCATGTGGGAAACAAGGCTTTGGATCTAAGTTTTATGTCGATTTAACATGTTCTGAAAAGGGGCCTCAACAAGTGCTACAGCTTTGTTTCACTGATTTCCCTTTGCATTTCCAGGTTTACATAAAGGTGCCTCACTGGAAACTATAATCGAGATATTTTTAAGTCCTGACATATAAAATTCAGTTCTTCATAATTCACATGGCTTTTTCCCATATCCCCCTGTTGCCATGTTTTTCTTTAAAAAGAAACCTGTCATGGAAAAGGAATACATTTAGCTGGATTGTGCCTAGTTCTGTGAGTTTGGTACTAAGTCCTAAGGGAGAATAGCTTGTTCATTTTTTTGCTGAGTGTAAGTTACATTAAATATGCTGGACCTGTGGAGGTTTCTGCTAAGATGCCTCTGTAAAACTGAAATTCAATTGTCTTTTGAATGGCTGGAAACGTTCATGAAGTGTAAATCATTTCCCTTCCTCACTCACTCCACAAACTTCATATATTATATAAACATATGGATATTAAAATTATACGTAACTTTTAAAGTAAGTGGTATCTGCCTTTGAGACACTGGGCAGGTAAATTACAGACTCGTAGACCAAGGAAAAGATCTGGGGACCATTAGATATATAGTGCAATGAAATCAAAAGCAGAATAAATTAAAACTGAGGTAATTTTAAAAGTTGGATACTGTCCAATTTCTCTAGAAGAAAGTCGAATGGAACAAGGACACTGGAACAGACTGTCCCAGTGGGAACCGAAAGCAGAAGAGGCTTGGACACAGAATCTGCATTTATTTTATTATTTTGTTGGTACTTAGACTGTCAATCTAACTTGGCTTTCTGCCTCCTCATATTAAAACAGCACAACTTTACAACCTTAGTGCTTTGCCCTGTCTCTAGGGATCTCTTGCAAACATTTACACCCTCCTGAGATCTAAGAGAACACAGAAGCTTAGGGCATGCAGCTTTTTAAGGTGAGAAGGTAACAGAAAAGGACAATGCAATGCTTTGGTAATAATGATCTTGTCTTTTGTTAAACTCTTAATGTTTCCAAGCAAATGCAGAAACTAATTGAATGGATTTAACATGTAATGCATTTGCAGTTGTATATACATCCATATGCAATCTTGTGCATACCCCATGCTGTGTGTAGGGTTCTGACTTCCATGAAGCAAATGGGATGGCATTTAAATCAGGGCACCCTGCCCAGCAGGCTGCACTCCTATGATGCCCACTCCAGTCAATGGCTGAGCAGCAGCACTTCCAGCAGCACTGGAGCTGCTGGGACTTAACTGGTCCTTGAGCCCTGAACTCCATTTTTAATTTCTCTGTCCTCACAGGATTTGCTTAACACTTAACCCTGTGCACTCCTGTTACTTTTATTTTTGTGTTTTGATTTGCAGTCAGATTTGAGTCAGGTCTGCAGTTCAGACCTTTGAACATAAGGTCAAAGCTGTTATACATTTTTCAGTATAAGGAGCTTTATCCCTTTCCACCTTGCCCTTTAGTACTTCCACATCGCAGAAGGCAGGGATGGAGACAAGGATTAACTTTATTTAATGTGATATTTAATGTGTGAAAAGATCCAAACTCTTCTCTTTATAGACAGTTTTGCAAAACAGACCAAAGCACTTTTAAAATAAAAAAAGTCAGGCTTTGTAAAAGCATAAAATAGATTAGTTAACATTTAAACTAAAGAAAAAAAATTAACAAAAAAGAATACTACAGAGAGAAGAGAAATGCAAATGAATTAAAAACTATACTCTCTTTACCTACAGTCTCCCTGCAAGCAAGTCCTTGTCCTCAAGCTTTATTCCTGCCCTCACTCACTTTGTAAGAAGTCCATAAGGAATACGGTCCTTAAGAAGTTTTCTCTGTCCCCCTGAGCCGCTGTTCTCAGCTCCATACAATGGCTTTCCTGTCTTGCACATTGAGTGTCTCTGAAAGCCCCTTCCCTTTCTCCTTCTCAGCAGGTGTCCAAGGAAGGTGTGATTTCTCGCCATGCCATTTACAGAAACACGAGCAAAATAGTTGAGACTGAACAGGTCAAACACAAAGCCTGTCACAAAGCATGATCACCAGTCTGTTATCCTGAGAAATCAATGGAAAGTCTTGACTGCTTCTTTCAAACAACTATCAAAAGTCTACTGTGGAGCAGACAGCATTCAGAGAATGTTGTCATCTGATGTTTTCATTTTTAATGATGTGGTATAGCCTAGGACAACTCTATTCCCCAATGAGCACTGCTTGGGCCTCACCACCATGAGCTTCTCCTTTAGTTTAACAGCTCTTCAATTTATGGCAGTGATAGATTGTGCTGCTCGCAATCAACAGGGAAACTTAGCAGCCCAGTGTTAAGCCCTGCTACCAGATATCCTGCATCAGGGTTGATGATGGACTTTGCTGACTAGCTATGTCCACCACACAGAGGTCACAGATCATGATGGTCACAGCCAGCAGCCAGGTACAACTTCATGGGACTTAAAATGCCACCTCACACTGAAATATTTCTCTTCTCACAAGGCCAAGGAGGAGAGGAACAAACTGCCTTTGCTGTGTGTCTCACCATGCAAGAAGCATTAATGAGGCAATAAAAAAAGCTGAGAAGCCTTTTCTGTGAAAATTATGCCATTGCTGCAATGTTATTGGTTTTACGAGCTACACAGCACCTTTCATTCAAGAAAGCATTTAAGCAGGGGCAAGGGTTTGAACTGAAGTGGTAAGAAAAACAGGTGAGAATGCTTAAATCACGTCAGTATCTTAATTCTGAATTGCCAGGGGAGGAAAAGGAGGACTGTCAAGCACACAGTGCTAGACTCAGTGATACAAGGAAATCCTACTGTCTGACCAGGTGAGAAAATCTGTTTACTTTAGGTATGATATTTTCTCCATGTTTGACTAGTATGTAATATTCAGGGTAGGTTAGCATATATAATCCAAAACCACTTTTCTCCTCATCTGCAGATTCAGTGAAGCTTGTAAAGGATTCCATAAAAGTAATTTTAAATATTCATGCAGTGTGTCCCAGTAAACCTACAAGGACAACTTTAGGCTTTCTAGGCAACTCCTCTTCAAAAATAGTACTCTTGCATGCAAACATTTGCCTGTGTGCTGCAATGACAGCATATGCCACTGCTTGCAACATTAAACATTATTCAAAGGAATAATCTTTATGCTATTAACACAACAACAAACACTGTGAACGCCTTATCCCCTCTCCTAGAGCCAAATGGAAAACAGACCTCTGTTATCCTCTTCCCTGAAGCACTTTGTCAAACAGCATCATTCTAACACCATCTCCCCCTTTTGCACATCACATCCAAAGAATACCCTGTAAAGACATTCCCTGACTCCTAACTAGACTTATTTTGTCAAGTCTTCATCTTCTACTGAGAGCTGGAGATGTCAACATTGTCCTGCATTTTATCTCTAGTGCCTTATTGTAGACGGAAAAGTATCTCCCTTGTGGACAGAATTACATATTCTCAGCCTGACAGTAACAGATATCACTGTGCTGCATTGAGTAAATTACATCAACTTGAACTAGACAAGCGATGTATCTTGAAATACGAAAAAAGGCAGTCACATCTTTAGGTTTTGTTCAAAAAACGTTTTCCCCTACATCACAGTGGGAACACACAGAAAGGAGACAGAAAATTACTGCAACAGGGCATTAACTAGGAACTGTGATTTGGATCTCCTGCTTTGCATTGGACTGCTACTAGAAAGTAGCTATACAAAAACTATTTCATCCCAAAGATTCACAGTCTTATATGTCTAGGGGTTTCAATTTTAATCTTATTTTGACATGTTTTTACAATTTCGTTGCTCATTTCTTTTCCATGAGGTCTGGTCATTCTCTATGACTGGATCTGAAGCCCATTGAAATCTGTTTCATGGTATTTGAAGACTTTGCTACTCAATGAGATGCAGCGGGGAGGAAACAGCCCATGCAACGTAATACATGGAAACATTTTATTGAACTGTCTGTCCACAAAATACAAACCAAAAAATCTAGCAGCCTGTTTCATATACTATGAAACTATATGAAACCTCTTCAACCATAAAGTCAATTCTTCTCAACATCTGTTGTTAATATCAGATAATTCTTGTTATTTATAAAGATTAGATAATAAACCCAGTAACTTATTAGAAAAAATAAGCATTAAGATAATAAACCCGGTAACTTATTAGAAAAAATAAGCATTTAGAAAAAGAAACATTTAAAATTGAGAGACTGCCACGAGCAAGAAGATTTCAGAAACAGCTGACTACCTTTTTGCTCCCTGATTCTGGTTTTCTACTTTTACCCTCCTCAGTCTTGTATAATGAGATTTAAAGGTGCATTTGGTATTAACTGCTCTTTGAGGTCTTATCTGCAGATGAAAATCTGCTCTTGAGAAAGATATTACCAATGTTTAATTCATTGTTGAAGAAAAGGATCCATATGTTTTGTAACTCTTCAAAAGTATGTGGATAATGCCTCTCATTTCCAACAGCTCAAGTTAAAACCAGTAACAGTGCACAGTTTTCTCTGCATCTACAAAAATATTTGTCTTGTACAAGAACAAAAAATAATGCCCTTCCTCTCCTTACTAGCCCTGTTCCATGAGAAGAACAGAGAAAAACTATAAAAATGAGTGTTTACACATTTAATCAAAATTAATAAGTAGGCTCCATATGATAAAGAACATTAATGTCAAGGGCCATTTTTTCTAAATATTCTGCTTCTAATAGAATCACACTTGATTTAATAAGCATTGTTTCAAAACAAGGGACTCCCAAGAGTCAGCCAAGCACACTCCTGAGCAAAGTATAAATGGTCTGGATAAATGAGATTAAAGTTTACTCTAAAAGCAAGCAAAAGAAATAAGACACCAGCACTGTCCAACTTGATTCAATCATCAAGTACAAAGAACTTCATCTCAGGCACAAGACATTTTTGAGTACTTCAAGACTTTTTCAATTATTTAAGAAAATGTTACTTCAGGTTTTCAGTCTGATTATAATAGCAGTTGTTCCAATGACCAAAAACTTCAGTTAATCTATTTTGTTAATAGTCTCATCCTTTTCAGTGTAACATATTGGGTCTAGTACTCATCCATACTACATCACTGAAATTCATGTGGCAAAAAAAGCAAAGGGAGTAATTAGAATTTATGCAAAATAATGGAGGAAGGAAAAACCCACATGCTTCACTTTTGTTATTCCTCCACAAAAACCGAATTTGAAATTTGCCTGATTGCTTTGTTTTACACCCTCATCACTGATGGCTCTGGGCCTTGTAGATCTGGCAATAATGCTAATGATTTAGCCATCTATGCCCACACCAAACTGGAGCTGAGAGGGGGCGTGCAGAGACATAAAACAAAGCTGTTCTGGGATATTTTCAATAATACAGTATTGTGATAGCAAGGAAAAGTTCTGTGAAATGATGACCCCTATCACTGACTTACCAAGGAAATATTTTTGGAGAAAAATTGTAATACTCCCTTTTGAAAACTCCAGCCACTGCCAATCCAAGTCTCTAGGATCTGTGATGAGTTGTTTGTGCTTGTGGCTATGTGAAATGTTCCCAAACTATGGTACACAAACAGAAATCAAGATGACCATCTTTTTCTCTCGAGAAGACTGGGTATTGCCTGAACAACCAACCATCTGCCTCTGTACATGGCCTGATATGGAGTCAAAAGCTATTTGCAGTCACTACTGCTGTCACTGCCACATGGTAGCCTGTAATATCTGCTTTTTGTATCTCAGCAGGCTCAGTATGCAAAAACCCCAGGCTATCCTGTTAGTACAGTGAGATGCAATAAAAGGATATAAAAGATTATGAAAGGATATTTCAGCAGCAGCACCTGATCCTTGAAAGGCAGAAGTAGGTATTAGGAGAAGGTTGGTTATGTTGACTGGGATGACAGCAAAATGGAGACAGCTACTTCAATGCTGAAGTAGCTGCCCGGGCAAAAAGAAGCCTTGTGATACAGAAAAATGAGTGTACTGTGATGGGGCACAGACACGGCCTGAGTAGGCAAAATCCCAAAATTTACAGATAAACCAGCTGATTCCTCTGCTGCTCTGCAAGGACTCTTTGTTCCTTCTCCAGCATAAGGAGGAGAAATCCGTAGCTGTATAAAATAGAATGTCAGTGTTCTCTGGAAGTTCACTTGCCCAGATCCTTACTCATCTACAATTAACCAGTTTAGCAGTAGCAAGCCAATGCCTATACTTTGCAGCAACAGGTTTACAAGACAATTGATCCCGAGTTGTCATTCAATGGTATTAAGCAGACCTAACCCAATCCAGTACCTTCTTTAAGAAAGGAGGGCTTTTATACTTTCTTAGTTTTGCCAACAAGGACATTGCACCAAGACCAATAGCGAAGACTGCACTCTTTGCAACACAAATCACATCTTTTGTGGTCCTTGGCCCCAGAATTTGCAATTCCCTTCCCACAAACGCAATCAAAACCAAGAATATACAGTCCTGATATTTGGAAAAGCACTTTTTGTAGTAGTTCCATTGTGTAAATTTCGTATCTACAGGAAAAAAAACCAACCAAAATGAAACAAAAATACCCCACACTCTGTCCCATCAGGATGGCTGTGGAAAGATGTCCAAGAGCAGGTACTTACAATACAAGTGAATGTATAATGTCAGGTAATGACCTCTCCAGTTGTGTGTTATTTATATGTAAAGTTCCCACAGTAAAGCACCACATTAGTTCTGCTCTATTTCAGTGTTCACTAGCTAATACAGAGGTGACAGCATCAGAACAAATACCTGAAAAGAAAAGGATTGATGGAAGCCAAGTTCATATCAAGCCCTGATGCTTTCAGAAAAGCCCTTGCCTCAGCCAAGACACAAGTGAACCAGGGCTAAATTACAACACTGTGTACAAGTCCTTTGAAATTAAATGGTTCTGGCACAAATATTTGCTTGGTTAGATGATTTCAGGCTCTGAAGAGATGTTGGTACATAAGAACATAACACCCCGTTGATTTTAGGAAAAGGATAGGTATTATAGGACAAAATAGAAAGAATAATACAAACCCTGTGGGCTGAAAGTTTTCAGAGAATACTTCCTTACAACTTAGTCATATTCATGTCCTTCGGAAACACACCATTCAACCTGGAAACCTCTCTAAGCAGTACTTATTACCACTGATAAAGGGGAATGTATTCACTATCCTTTAAATAAAAGGCCATTGGTTTTACCCTTCTTAATTGCTTTTCCTCTGTTGTCATTCCAGTGAGAAAGCACAACAGCTTTCCTACTGCAAAGCTGCTCACTACTGTCTGTATCTTTTCAAGGGAAGAGAGAACTGGTACAAAAAACAGAAGTAAACAGTAAATTTCATCTCAGGCTCCTACAGAGCTATTAGGCACACGCTAGTATGAGATAACCCTAAATAGGAGTGCTTTATAAAAGGTGATGTAATAGACGCAGACTAAGTACAGGAATTGCTCATTATAAAATCCGCCTTTTTTTTCCCTCCTATTAAAGAAATACTGCATTGTCTCAAAAGACAGCTCTTCCAAACTGAAACTGCCACCACAGAATGCTCCTTTTTAAAAGGATTTTTTTCTCAGCAAGCTTTTCTGATGGGTGCCCTTGAAATTTTGCAGAGGCAAACAACTACAGCACTAAAATGATCATTTGGCAGCTTGCTGATGTTTGCTGAATCTCTCTCTGAGCCAGCTCCTCCTTTGTTTTCTTCTCTCTCTTGCAGTGATCTCATACAGCATGGATATCTCAGAGACTGACGTGGAACTGCAGTTCCAAGTTGTTTTTTTTTCCCCCTCAAGACAAAGACAGGTATTTGCTTGAGATAAACTGAAATACTCCATCCAGCTTAACTCCACTGCAGTTCAGGTGTGAAAGCAAGTGCACCTGCATATCAGAGCGTTAAGGAATTTATCTTCTTCTCACACTAGAGCAAAGTCTAGGATCCAAATGCTCCAGAAATCTGAATGTGATGTTCCTCTTTTATTTGCATTGCACAAGCTCCGGTAGTGTAAAGTGAGAGGGCCAAATCACTTGTATTCCTTAAATGAAATAAGCACAAAAGCTTTTGCTTCATTTCCTTTGCAGTAGCTAAGGTTAGGCCTTATACAAAATTGATGTACCCTTACTGCTTAAAGGTATTTACCAGGAAATGATTTTGTCCTTTAAAAAATTATCTGCTTCTGCTATTTATTTGCTCACTGAATTTACATTGAGCTTTGAAAAAAAATAATCTTCTTGACTCTTTGCAATTCAACTGTAAGCAATAACTGACAAAGCCAAAACATTGCTGAAAAATCTGTCTATCAAATATCATAATTTGTGTCTTTTCTACCTGCCTAGTTTCACCCTCCTACTGGATAACAGAAAATACAATTTCACTTTTCAGAAACCAGCCAGACACATCTTCAGTGTTCAACCTCACCCTTACATGGCATACACTAGTCCTTACCATTTACTTTTGAGACCTTCAAGGTACACAGGTTGCAAAGAGAATGGGGAACCCACACCAGTGTCTGACTCTGGTTTTCACCAGCGGAGCTTTCAGGATCATCAGATCCATTACTTGGTGTTTCCACTGGTGAAGAGGCCTCACAGATCTAAAACAGAAATGCTGGTTCTGAGGCAGGTTCTGAATACACGATATTGTATGTGGCATAACGCAGAAATTTTACTGGCCCTTGTTAAGAGTGACATACATAACTTGGTGTGCATGTAAAACTGTACCCACTAAAACTTGTGGCCACAAACTTCTGCTAATAAAAACCTTCTATGCTAAATCGTCAAATATTTTCTCTTTCTCTAATTATACAGAAATACAGTAATATGATGAGAAGGTAGATCCAGACGTTAGGCCAGGATGAGATCCTTCTAACTGTGTTACATCACAAGATATAAACCTGTTCAAAATGACCGGCAGCAATTTAGGAAGGCTTAAAATTTACCACGGCCAACAGATCTCTGATTGTCACAGAGGAGTTATTGCCTCCTGTGTAATTAGTTTGTTCTCACCGAGCTAGCCCATGGCTTAGAGGTGTTTCAAAATGTTGTAAAACGCTCTAGAGAAGGATGACTACTGCTGATGGAAAACCACTCTCCATTGCAGCACACAGGCCAGGAGAGCTCCGTTAGCCCTCTGTGCAGGGACTAATGCCTTCAGAGCTGAAGAACCTGGTTTACATCCTGCTGCCTCTACTTGGTGTTTTATGTGCACAGCTGGCTAATGACCATGTTGTATTATGTATAAAACCATTTACTGTGATATGCTCATGTTGTTAATATGCTGTAGAGTATTTTTGCTCTGCTTCAGGGGCAACTTTGGGAAACATTAATGCAGGCTGGTATGAAAACAAGGGTAATTCCAGTCCAGAAGGCAAGAAGAAATCCACAAAGTGGCCAAACATTTCCATCTGCTCAGTGAACAAAGAGACTTTCAAGCCTCAATTTATGCCTTCTGCTGTCAGCTGCCATCACAGTGAGTAAGGAATCCTCCTTGCATTCATAGAAGCCATGTTGTTGAATGCTGCTAGCAGTGCTTCGATGGTCTCCATGCTCCTTGTCCCTCAGTCTGTGCACGAAGCCTTTAGGTTGTTTTGACTAGTTCTATTCCCCTTGCAGCTTTCCCCAGAGAAGATGCTGAATACAAGGAGCTCTTTGCTACACCAAAAGAAACCAGTGGTCTGATGGTATGAAGGTTTTGAGAGTTTGGTGCTGACACTTGTACTCTTTTCTCAAACCAGCAACATATCACACACTTCTTGAAAGTGTAAAACAGAAAGAAACCTCTTTGCTTCAGCCTGTCCTGCACAGTTAATCTCTGGAATCTCCACATCCTAAGAGGCCCTTGTCTGCTCAGTATAAAAGCAATGATGTGCAGAAAGTAATGTAGGCCTGCTACCTTCTCACTACAACTTGTAATTACAAGCCAACTTTTTCCCCCCTTATTTTACTGGTTTTCTACTTTAACTGATGCATCTCTAAAGTGGCTTGAGGAGCAACACAAAGGCACCTTAGAGAAAGCCCTAAGTGACCTTACTCCTTAAGAGTAAAAAAAAATATGGTTGGTACCTAAGAGTGTCGGTCTGCCAGCATACACATGCAATGAATGCAGAGTTTTGTTGCTCACAGTTAAATCTGAGCAGGAGTTCCAGGTCATTATCCTGTTAGTATCAAGCAGCATAGAATTAACTGCACTTGGTAATATTTCCCAGCTATTTCCTTGCCTTCCCCTCTTCCATCTTCTTTCTCAGCAGGATTGTTTTCCAGAATAACAGGAATGATGGAGGAGCTCTAGCTCCCTGGAGTGGCAAATCTGCTACATCACTGACAGTAGAAAGATACTCAGCCCACCTCACTGTTCTCTACATCAAGAGAGAATTCCAACAGTGTTTCTAAACTTTGCCTCTGCTAGTGCTGAGGGATACTGGAACTTGCACCCCAATACAGAAATGCACTAGGTGACATTAGTCACCTAGTTAGTCACATCAAGGCTTAGTTTATGTGAAATGCTTAAGCCTCTTACATTGTAATGAACAATGTTTCCTAAGATGCGAGATACTCCCTACCAGCCTTGTCACCCCTTGCTAACCTGCATACTCAATGCTGTTTGCAGAATTCACAAGGTGACTGCAATAATCATAGAATCATAGAATTTTAAGGGCTGGAAGATGACCTTAAAGATCATCTAGTCCAAACCCCTTTTGCCATGGGCAGGGACACTTCCTAGTAGATCAGGTTGCTCAAGACCTTATCCAAGACAGCCTTGAACAGTTGGGGCATCCACAACTTCTCCGGGCAACCTGTTCTAGTCTCATCACTCTCATAGTAAAGAATTTTTTTCCTAATATCTAGCCTAAATTTCCCTTCTATCAATTTGTACCCATTACTCCTTGTCCTATCACTGCAGTTCCTGACAAAGAGTCCCTCTCCAGCTTCCCTGTAGGCCCGCTTCAGATACTGGAAGGTTACTATGAGGTCTCCACACAACCTTCTCTTCTCCATGCAGAACAGCCCCAGCTTTCCCAGCCCAAGCATTTCAAGTGCTGCCCATGATGGCCATTCAACAATTTCAGCTCAGAGGGAAGCCAGCTGTGAATGTTTCTGCACAGACTCCAATATACCTTTAGGTCCCTGGATCTGCACTGCCTTCCAGATAACTACGCTCTGCTTGGACTAATTTGTTCAATAATTTTTCTGTTGGCTTGGGCTGCTGATAGATCCACCCCCTTCTTGAAAGTTATAAAGATGATTCTCCTCTGCTATAGTTCTGCAGAAGCACAAATGGGTTTACAGGCTAGACTCCCAGATAATGCAGTGGGAGACACGGCACACTGCAGTCTGAATCACTGTTTTACAGGTCTGCCACAAAGATGACTTTCTCAGGCAGCTACAATCAGAGAAAGAATGCCTGGCCTGTGTTAATCCTTATCAGGGGAAGACAGGCTTAAATGTGTTTGTTTATAACAGTGCTAAAGTTTGCTAAAATATTTTAATAAGTAGGTAAAAAGAAGAGGCTTTCAAAAAATCTAGTTTTCCTCTGATGCAGGAAGGTGGAGAGAATCTAAATTAAGACAGGTATTTTTTCATACATAAAAAATAACACAGTGTGAAGAGTTGTGATATTTTTCTATGAATAAGATCCATAGAAGCAGGCTACACTTTATAATGTTACTCTGCCTCTGAGGGTACGGGAAGCTTATTATCATTTTTTGTGGTGGTGTGAGGACTTTTTCTATGAAGTTGTCTCACTCACTAATCCTAATCAATGCAAGAATCACTATGAGGTTGCACTCATAATCAAGACACAAACAGCATTAATGGACAAAAGAAGTTAACAGACAACAGGTAAAATCCAGAGGGTGAGTACAGCATTTGTTTTTGATGTATGTTTTGTATCTCCCATTACACCTATACACACAGTATGCTTACATAAACTTTAAGGATGTGACAATTCATCCCTAAGGAAATGAAGATCAGTGCTACAGTTAAAATCTATTTGTCAGGAGAGTCTAAAGCCATTGTTCCTTGTTACATTTTATTTATGGAGCTATTCTGGTGATGCAGATTGATTTTCTTGCCTCCATATTTTACTATCTCACCTATCTAAAAGTGAACACTGCTAGTACATTGATTAATGAATTGAAAGTTTCCATACTTACACTGCTGTTTCAGTAAGCACTTCTCTTTATTCCGTACTGATGATCCTCAAAGGTCTCCTCAATAAATCACAAACAACATTGCTACACTGAGGTTGCACTCACTGGACTATTTTCTCTCTATTCCACCAGGGATTAAGAAATGCCAATTGTAAAGTCTACATGGGAGCTAGAATCCAGGCTACGTCCGACTTCTGCAGGACATCAGACTGAAGCAAAAGCTTGTCTAGAAACAAGATTGAGGATCTACCAAGGGCTAGAATAAGTAACTCAGAAATGACACAACTATTGATTCCAGTATTTTGAGCTTTCCCCTTCATGTTAAATTGTAACATAAAGACAATCACCATAATATTTATTAGGGCAGTTACCAGCCATTTGGTTTTCTATGTACATACTGTGGATTCAGAATGGTTTTGACAGCAATGGTTGTTTCTGCTTGAGAGACACCATAAGTACCAGCATTATGACACTCTGTAATGCCCGATGCCGATTATCGCACAAGTGAGACAGTTTTTCTACCACACATGAAATACTTCATATTGCCACAGCTGGAAAACTTACTTTATGTTCTGCTATAAATATGAAGAAAATATCACTTGGAGAATCTTCTAAGGTAGGGATGCATAAGCTGAAGCAACCATTTTGAAAAATCCATCTGTAAATAGAGGTTGTAACTAACTTGGCTGGCACATGAACACTTGAACTTCCAGGAAGCTATTGCAAGAGCAGATTAGAACTAAAGGAAGGACAGACTGGATAAAATACATCATTGTTATGGTGGACACTGTCCTATGAGTCCCTTGAAAACAGTATCGTCTCATATGAGCTACATTATTTCATTGTACCTGACATGATACTGTGCTGAAGAGTTTTCTAAAGTAAAGAATATTTGTAATTTAGGATTCTCTGTAAGTAGAACTTCATGCAAACAACAAACTAGGTCAGGTCATCAGATTCAGACTGAATGACATACTTAATGCACTGTTTGTCCCATTCTTTTCAAATTAAATATTTATTTAACTGAAGGATGATAGGGATTTGCTTTGCTTTGATGTTATTTGGAACATAGTGAATGCATACAGTGAAGACACAATGATGGGATGCCAGAGTAAATTACTATATCCTCAAACATTAAAACATGCCCTTAAAATTTCATTTTTCCAAGGCAACTAGATCTTACCCTCTCCCTCTGCACATGTTATTTACATAGGACAGCTAGTATTTATTTTCAGCAAAACACTCTGTGCTAACATCAATTTAGTTATAGTATAATGTGTGCATACATATATATGTATGTGCAGTACAGCTACACTCTGGAAAAATTCAGTCATGCTGAGATCCACTGCAGCAGGCACACAAGGTAACTAATAAGAAGCCTGATCAGGTACCTACATTGTTTCTGTAATGTAAAAACAATCTCAGCACAACAGGTATATGTTCAAAGTTAACTCTTGAATCAGAGTTATGAGCAGGTGATGAGCTAGTGTTATGGTGGGGTTTTTTCAGTGCATCATTTCACTGAATTCAATATGGCTGTGGGCAACTACTTCAACACAGATGAATCAAAATGACTGAGGTTCATTTAATGTTTTGACTCTGCTATATTGAGAACCAAGAATGTGAACCAGCAGATACCAAGTTAAATTTACAACAGTTTCAGCAGGGACTGGAAAAAAAAAAGTTTGGGATAGGAAGTTCAGGTATGTCACAAGAATTCTCATCTGAATAAGTCTCTTCTCCTTTGACCCATGCCCTATTTACGTACTGTAGGCAGCTCTCCTTTTCCATTAGTGACCCAGAAAATTAGAAAAACAGGTCACACATACAGAAATGCTGGAGGAACTAATAGTTTAGAAAAGAGATGACTCACGGGGAAGATGATCACAATCTATAAATATCTTCAAGGCAGTAACATAAATGTATAAATGAAAAATGGGAATTATTCTGCCTCAGAAGATGGTAGGTAAGTTGGCAGGTAAGTTGGCAGTGTAAGTTAAGGAAAAAGAATAACTGGTAAGTGAATAGCGTCTCCAGGGATGCTGGCCAGGAACCATTATCATAAATATTCAAGAACAGGTAAAATCGATACTAGTGGGAAAGATGCACTGAGAGACCTGTGAGACCCCTGGAGCCAGACTAGATGTTGCTAAGGCATAATTTCTGGTGCTATTTTTGCTATCCATGACATTAGGGTAAGCCCCAGACAGATAAAAGATTGCGTTCACCAAAGTAAATGTGGCTGCTTAATTTACAATTATGTGTAAGCAGGTGTTTCATTGACTCAGCACCTGCCATCTACTTCCTAGCAGTGATAGCTTTTATGACATGCTAATGGAGAAGATACTACACACCACTGATACAAATTCATAGTTCCTAATTATACTATTAATAACATTGAACCTATCTGCTGCTAATCTTATTGATATAAATAGTATTATTAATTCCATCAGGCGTCAGCAGTGATGTTGAATGACACTGTGTACAGCAATCTCCCTGAATGACTCATTAGGCTCACAGAGAAGGATGACCTTCTTACACAGCTGCACCTGGCCTGCCTGAGGCATTAATGGCTCAGATGTCTTCACTTCCCATCAAACAAATAGCTGGTGCAGTGATGTATTTTTATTAAATTTAAAAAACAAACCAGGAAAACCTGATTTGCCAGACAATAACAGGTTGCCTGTTGCACTTCAGGATTCTCTGCAGTGCATAAGCACTGGGATGCACTGCCAAAAAACATGTTTCCATAGGAATTATAGCTCATTTAGTGACTCTAGTTACTTGGTACTTCTTCTCAACCTCCACATTCACACTGAACTACATCTTATTTCTGTACACCCATGAACCCTAAACAGCTGCATCACACTTCCAGGCCTTTATTTTTTACACTAGCTAGCATCAGAAATTTTCTTATTTTGCCTTAATATTCCTAAAATATTTGGCATTATTACAATCTTTCTTTTGGCAGATATGAGACTAAAGCTAGCCATGAGTAAAGCCAAAGCAGATAAAGCTCCACATTTAAGGAACAAACTTGAGACCCTCAGAGTGGGATTTTTCCAAAGTACTTATCATTTTTATTGCACCCCACACATGCAGAGCACAGATCCAAGCAGTCACGCTTGCAGCTGGGAATGCTCAGCATTTATGCAAATCTGGCCTAACATATATCCTATCAAGTCCCCGCATAATTAGGAATGTGCAAACTGCAGCCCAGAGTGTTTTGGCATTGCACAGGCTTATCCACTGCCTGCCAGCAATTCCTGGCCTCATTCACTGCATAGTTTCCAGACAAGATAAGGGGTCTACCAAGATCAGACTCAATCCCTGCGCCATCTTGCAACTTTCCAGTGTTGATCCCTGTGGGTCCCTTCCAACTCTGTGGAACAAAACAGTATGTGAGCACCTAATTAAAGACTATGTCACAGTGTGTGTGCACACAGAGGGTGAGTTAACACTGCAAAGGCAATGAACCAGAATTCCTGTGTCCTTCACCTATCAACTTCTTATATGATTGCCACTTTTGAAAAAAGCAAAGTAAGCATATTTTCCTAGGTAATAACGTAAAAACATCCTCACTAGACTTATGAAAGCATTATCCTGCAGTTTCCTGCAATTCTTTAGAAATCCACAAATGGCATGGTAAACACAGGAGGATGTGGGGGTTTGGCAAAACCCATACAGTGCCTCCTGTTCCCTATTTAAAAATTCACAGACAAGTATGAACTAGCTCAGCTATCCAGTGCTTTACTCCAGACCTGTGACTGTTCTATCCTGCTATCACATAATGAAGGGATCAAAAACTTCTTAGCACAGAAATGTTTTGCTCAGTGCTTGTATTAAATCTGGCAAACTACATCTCTGCTTCATCGCTGATTCCAACCATGTGTCCCCATTGCATAAATGATGCTTACAGTTTTGGGTAAGTCAATTTGAGCAGTGATTAGTTTTCCTATCTGCTAAACCTTTAAATATTTGATTTGCAGATGAATATGACTTTTCTTCTCAACCACAGTCCCTGTTATTTCACCTATTTTTTGAAAAGGTACATACATATTCTGGAAGATAGCTTCTCCAAGTATCACGCAAGTGCAGGTTCTCTTTATGTTTATTGACTTACAATGTGTGTTGCTTTGTATTTCTATCCTTACTATACTTTAATCTCTACATTCATCATGGAACAAACACAGAACAACCAGTTAAGCCTCACCTAAGCCAGCTGCCAGGGAGCCCTGCTCTAGGCATAGAGGAAAGCAGACAGCTCTTCAAGCCTCACTCCTAGCGAAGTTTTCTGGTTCTATTTCTACATGATTCCCTTCACTCCCAAGCTCAGCACAGGCTGCCTTCTTGGGACAGTAATTTTGCTCAGACAGTAGAGAGCAACTGTGCAATGGCCTGCACTTGGGTTGGGGCCAAGCACAAATATAGGCTGGGCAGAGAACTGATTGAGAGCAGTCCTGAGGAGAAGGATTTGGGGATGTTGGTGGATGAGAAGCTTGACATGACCCAGCAATGTGTGCTTGCAGCCCAGAAAGCCAATTGCATCCTGGGCTGCATGAAGAGAATCATGGCTGGCAGGTCATGAGAGGTGATTCTCCCCCTCTGCTACACTTTTTTAAGACCCTGCCTGCATTATTACATACAGCTGTGGAGTACTCAGGGCAGGAAAGACGTGGACCTCTTGGAGAGGGTCCACAGGAGGACCATGAAGATGATCAGAGGGATGGAGTACCTCTCCTATGAGGACAGGCTGAGAGAGATGAGATTGTTCAGCGTGGGGAACTAAAGGCTCTGGGGTGACCTTAGAACGGCCTTTCAGTTCCTAAAGGGAGCCTACAAGAAAGCCCCATCCCAGGAATTTTTAAGGCCAGCTTGAACAGGGGGGACTTAGAGCAATCTGATCTAGTGGAAGATGTCCCTGCCTGTGGCAGGGGGCTTGGAACTAGATGATCTTTAAGGTCCCTTCCAACCCAAACCATTCTGTGATTCTATGATTATTCTCTATCAGTACTTCCCTTGTGACTGACTGGTAACATCTCCCCTAAGTAGTGCAGCAGCATCAGGAATGCTCTCGCTTGCAGAGACCTCAAAGAGCTGCCTTTGCAAAGCTGACATTTCCACAGTGTGGTAGAGCAGGCTGCACTCATCGCTGTCACAGTACAGGGACTAAAATGAAAAGACATGAAAAGGCAGGCAGCTTTTCAGGAAATCCCAGCTCAAAAGATGCAAATCCTGCTTCGATAAAAAATTAATCTGGAAGATTAATTTCAAGGTGTGAGTGATGGCAAAGATAAACTAGAATGCTAAAGAGCTTAAGTATTCAGGGTCACCTCCAGCCTCAAAAGGCATTGTATTTTTTCATTCTTAAAGTACAATGGTAGATATGAGAGGCAGAGCCCAGACGACACGAATAAGGTTTGATTCCCATTTCTGTATTTGGAGGCTCTTCGCTCAGACTTTTCACTCAGGACAGATTCTCTCCTGCAAGCACAAGACCCCAAGTGTTTTTTGCTTTTCAAGTCTTTGGGCGCTTCTAATGGATTCTTGCTGAGATGCTCAAAGGCTCTCTTCAGTCCCACTGCTCTATGAACATTTTAAAGTACCCCTTTTCATGTCTGCTCATGATCTGCTAAACTTTACTGCTTCATTCTCTTTATTGATATTCATGCAAGTTATATCTCCACCTGTTCGTTCACAGTGGAGACTCCATCCAGATCTACCACACAGATCAGGAGAGGTTTGATGATGTAGTTCACTTGAGCTTGAGAACAAGGACACATTTACCAGGAAATCATTTCAATGAACTAAAGAACACTATATTCACCAAATACTGCCAAACAGATCACATGGAAAAAACCCCAACCAAACCAAACCCCAAACAGAAGAAAAGGACACTTATAAAATTCCAATGCTATGCGATAGCAGGAGCAAGTAGATAAACAGTTTTGCGTGTCAAGTTGGAAAGCAGAAGCTGTGTTTTGCACAGACAGGTACAACACCAATAGGTCAGTTCATTCACAGCTCTGGTTTCAGAAGAGAATTTTATCTCCATTCTGCCAAATCATTAAAATTAAGTTAGGGAGAAAATTTGTGTGAGACAATCCATAAGCTAAAGCCAAGCAAGACAAAATGAAGACACAAATGAAACTATTAAGATGGTTCCAGTCAGTGACTTGAGACAGAAACAGTGTCACAAGAAGCTATAAAGCCCTAAGAAAAAAATGGAGAATCAGAGACAGCAATTTAATACAAATGGTCAAGGATAAGCTTGACTGAGGGAGCCCTTTCCCACCTTACTGATGAGTAGCTGCCAATTAACCCACCACCCATTAGGTCTCTGCATCTGCAATCAACACAACTGATGTTCTGCTAGCCTAGTAGTATTTTATCTTAGTTGACTATTACATGCAGTAGTCAATAAATTATCACTGTGTACTCTTAGCTTGCATGTAACCTGCTTGCACAGTCTCTCTGCATACAGAGATGCCCAAACAGAAGTGACCCACTAGAGGTCGAGTTACAGAGTCTCTCAGTCTGCAGGAGCAATTTGCTAGCATATTAAAATAATAAGCATCACAATTAGATACTTCCATGGGGCTGCAAAGCAGAACCAGAGAACAACACTTCTTATTTTGTTCAGGATTTAACAACACAGAGGCAGGCAACATGCTGATATAGACACATGAAAGCAAGTGCATTGGTTCATTCTACCATTTTGAACAGCATGCCAACAACACGCTGTTTCTGAGTATCTTTTCCTGAATATACAATATGTATCTGAAAATAATATTCCAAAAGCACAGTACAAGAAGCTCAAGGGAAATAAACAGACCGAGTGACAGTGTTGCTGGTGCTACTGCCATTTCTGCTGCTTAATCTGACTGGTGATATGAAAAGAAAAATCACATAGAAATGACAGCTGTTTCAGAGCCAAGACCGTCAGATCAGCTCTCTATTTTCCACAAAGCAGCAATACATCTAAATTCCTGTGCCCCAGAATGGGCACTTAAGACAACACTTTCCAAAACCTCCACTAATAACTTATCCTAGGTACCTCTTTAGGTCATGACCCACACCAAGGTAATCTACATCCAGTAGGACCAGACTGTGAGCAAAATTGGCAGTGCTCATGGAGCCACTTCAAGATGCAGACTTCCTAATTGCCCAGTTGTTGTCTTCACAGTGCCTAAACATTTTCACTTTCCCTGTGTCATAAGAACTTAAAAATTTTAGAAGAACATAAAGCTTAAGCACCTGCTTATGCTATCAGAATATGGAAGAAGTACAAGCCAACATACTCTGTTTTTTTGTCTGCATGTTGAAAAGAAGGGTGGAAATACCATAACAGGCAGCGTTTAAATAATAGAGCTGATGAAGGGAACCAGAAAAGACATTGTGAGCACATTTAATTTAAAACTCATACTGACATCCCATGACACTACCAAAACTTTAACATAAGGTAAAATGGGGTTTAGGTGAAACTCTATTGCAACTCTGAAGAAATCACAGAATACAGTAATGTTACCTTTAGAACTGACTGAAGAGGGAGGGAATAATTAAATGAAAATTATTTCCTTTATTTTTTCTCCTGTGTTGAAAATCTGTACTGATATTGCAAGTGCATCCTTTCTCATTTGAGTAGGCTAAGAGTGAAGGATCTTTAGCACTCACTCTCAGTAGATCTTATTCCCTTGCACATCACATTCTGCCAGTGGTGATGCTCACTGGGACTGAGTATGTCAGAGCCATTAGCAAAAGCAGAACAAAATGCTACACTTCTTAAAAACCAGTAAATAATTTCAGATATGAACAAAAATGTCCCCATTAATTGGGCCTTCATGTCCATACCTGGGGACAGAACAGTGCTATACATCCCTGAATCCCTAGTGGTGCACTGCACCTCTTACATCAGAAAACAGAAATTATGAGCTTCTCTTGGTCTCAAGAACCCATTCCTGTATGACAACAGTTCTTGGTAACAGCTGGGAGAAAAAAAGATTATCATTTTCTAATATACTTATTACATGATGTAAACAATTATATTGCATGTGTGAATTAAAACTAGACTCTTTTTAGACAGGATTCACCTCTGTCTCCTCCCCTATACCCTGCTGTTTACTGAGACTTTGCTCCTTTCTGCATCTTCTTCTTCCTTGACAAACAAGTCTCAAGGGCCCTGTCCCTCAACTTCAGATCTTAACAATTACCTGTCTCACTCACTTCAGGTATCTCTTTCCATCCACCTTACCTGTGCCACTTTATCACTTTTCTTCCCTTTTCAAAACCAAAGGCCAACTTCCCCTGGTCTCCATTCCTGATGCTCTTACAGGTCCAACATAGTTACAACCCAAAGGGAACAATGACCAGGGAAATATGGAAAATCCCATCAGGCCAGGAGAAAGGTATGAGAAAGCAAGCAGAAGAAAAGGGGTGAGCTGTCCAAGTGCTTTCAGATGGACAACGGGAAGAGCCAAAAGTGGGGACAGGGATAAGACATCAAAGGTTAGAGGTCAGATCGGGTCACTACAGCTCTTTCAAAGAGAGCTGGAAATGTAATGTAATGGAAACATTTCTTTCTTAATTTTTGGTTCTGCTTCCATGTGATAGTGTGCTATATACAGTCATTAAAAGCTGAGTGGATTTTTATAGCTGCTATTAGAATTGAATTTTATCTCCCTCCAAAAAGATTTAATAAATTAAATTTCAAAGGCAAAAATAATCACTTACTACCATGCACATTCCCTCATTTTCACTGTGAAAGAAATTCATCAACAAGGAAGTTTTCATCTGATAATCAATATCCATCAAATTCTGAACTTCAGCTTCAAGCCAAAGGATATTAATATTTGAATTAGTGACACACAGCAACACATCCCTGTTCTCCCTAGGTCCCAGGGCCTAAGCATTTGCATGAATCACTAATGCACTGAATTGTTGATTCAGATCAACAAAGCTTTCAAATGCACTGTCTTGTTGATAACCTCTATAAAACACACCCATAGCTCAGAAATGCTGATCCACACTAATGCACTTTCTTCCCAGTACTTAACTATATAGTCTAATAAAAATATTAATGCACTGGAAGTGCTGATGCAGCCCCATTAGAGCAAGATTTCCTCACCATAGAAGCATCCCAGTTTTCTTCCCTGTGAGCTATGCTTTCAGTAAATGTTAGGCTGGAGTATACCAAGGAGGAGAAAATATTACGCAGTTCTGTCCTCATCAGTCAAACAAGGTTATGGAGATTCAGAAATTATGATGTGCTTCTTGCCAAAGAGGCAGGATGAGAGAAATGGAGAACAAAGTAACCTGGCAGATGAAGTAGAGAAGGGACAAATGTTGAGGTAACTATGCTCTAGGATAGAATCAACTTTATTCTTCTTTGACGTGGTTGCGTATGTCAGGCTGTAGGTCCTAGAGACCCAGAATTAAGCAATTCCCCAGGTGAGTCAGGAAGGAAGGACCCTGGTGGTCTGGAAAAGATGCTGAACTACTACCACTGACTTCAACCGGTGTGACACACATTGGTCCACACATTCCTCTCTCTCAAAAAAGTTGCACAGATTTGGGAACAGAAGCTTCTTATAATCTAGAGCACTATTTTAACGACCAGTGAGGATTAGAGAGAGAAAGGCACAAGATGCTGTATGACAAACATGGCTCTTATAAGATGGCCTTTATATAGCTTCACAAATATTAGGAATTGAGTATTAGGAAAAGTATCCCAGAAGGGCATTACATGTCCTGTTGTGATGACATGATGTGGGGTAAGAATAGCTGGTTGTAAACCGGAGCAGCTTTTCTGAAGTCTGAGACTCTCCACTTGAAGAATGAATTACTTGAAATAGGCAATTCTGCTATTTCTATTTTCAAAGAAACTGTTTATTCCTCACCTTGGAAGGTGATGTCAAAGCCAAATGCAACTGCCAATGTTCAGTTCAGCTTAATAGTATACTTGTGATCACTGGGTGTATACGTTTGTAAATAAAAGATATCTGATTAATCAAATAAACATGAGGGTTAGTCTAAGCAAGTAAATTGCTTTTAGAAAGTGTCATTAAAGTAAGCAAACTGGACACACTGAGGCAGTAATTTCTAAAGACTTCACATATTCTAACCAAGATACGTACTAAAAAAAACACTAGATACCAGAGCACACCAATCCCACCAGCACTAGAGAACACTGGATCAAAAATGATCTCATAACTACCAACATGTTCTAATATCCCACTTGGACTCCTTAAAAATATTAGTACATTACTGTCAATTTATTAATCTACTTCGCCTTTTAATGCACAGAGGTTTTTGTTGCTATCACTATACACATTTGTACGTGTCTGCAAATGTCTGTACCTGCTGACCAAGGAAAAAGCCCTCTCCCGAAAAAAAAAGATAATTAGTCTTGCATGGAATTGATGCCTTACACTTAAGAAAAACTCAGAAAGGCAGAGGTGAGAAAAACATGTAGCAGAATAAACACTAAGACACCACAGCAGGCTCATCTTACAGGCAATCTGTCCTATGAATCCATCCTCTCTGTGGAACACAATTAAATTTGACTTCACTTGACAGCACTGCATTGAAGCTTCAGAGTAATGCACTTCAAAACGCATTTATGGAATAAATTAAGTATCCTTATAGGTGTTCATACAAATTCTTCTTCTATGTAGGTTTTCACTGAACAGATAAAGTTGGGGGAAGATCTGTAATTACTATAAACAAGTATATTTTACTCAGCTAAATTTAATGGATTTGCTATAGAAACTGGTTTACTGACCTTACAATTTGTTTCATTAACTAGTTAAAGGCTAAAAGGATGACACCTATACTGTTATTTTACTTTTTTGTATTTTAAAAATACAACTATATAATCAGAGATGGGTAGAAGGAACTTTAATGTCATTTGTTACTCATGGGTAACAATGCCACACAGAGAGATACACAGGATTCTGTAGGAAAGACAGGAATGAAAATGGACTGTCATCCTAGAGTATACTTATCATTAATAATTTGTTCTTCTGAATGCTCCCACAAGAACAGCTCCTCACTTACAGTCCAGTAGTTCCTTTTAAATGAAAGCCCTAGAGTATTTTACAAGAAAAAGTAAATTTTGTAGCTCACATATGAGAATCAGTACTGATATGACAAAACAAAACAAAACTAAAAATCCTAAGCTAAAAATAGGCATTGTCATTCTGAAATCTGGAAGAACTATGAGATTCCAAGTAAATGGTAATGCTGAAGAATTCAAGCAGAAAAGACACAAAAGAGAATGTCTACAAAGAAACACAGCGCAGTAGGGAAAACAGAAAGCAGAACAAACACAGGTAAAGATTATGGAAACACGAAATTATTCCTGAATAGTTATAACTGTCCTTTACTTAGAGTTTCTTTATTTAATAACATCTGTTGATTTTACTGTGAATTGCATGCTCTGGTCAGGAAGCTACTTTTTGATTTCAGATTGACTGCTTATTTCCTCTGCAAGACCTCTGGTCTGTCAGGCAAACAATAAATGTCTTGGAGAATAAAGAACCCATGAAGGTCAAAATTACAGACTTCTGTAAAAGCCCAATGTGCCATTTAGCTTTACATATTTAGAAAGGGACACAGTAGCATGAATAACAACTTTAACTAAACAAAATTTGCTTTATGTCTGCCCTATCAAGTTGGCTTCTGACAGACAATGTCAGCAGCAGCAGCAAGCTCAGAGGAACTGATGCTTAAAAGTTTTAAAAGGCTACCATGCACAGGACAGGACTGTTCCTAGCAGCAAAGCAAAAACTATTCAAATTCCAGAGACTTTAACACACTAGAAACATGCCTCTAGCTATGCTGTTTTGGAAAACTTCAGTCTTGACAGTTCAGGCATTTCCCAGAAGGAGGTTAGAGAAAAATACATTGTTTTGCTCGTATTCAAAAACAAAAGAAAAAAAATATTTTCTTTAAGAAGCTGTAGATGTGCAGTGTGGAAGTGCAACTTGGCAAGCAAATAGCTTTCCAAGAATAACAACTCACGAATCACTGGAAAAACCGGAGCCAAGTCCTCCTTAGCAAAGATGCTGAAGCTTATTGCAGCTGACTTTGCTGAAAACTCCATTTGCCCTGAGCAGGCTGCAGCCTGGGCTGCAAGGGGCCAGCCAATGTTTTTCTACAAATAAAGATTCCTCACTCCCAGCATCAAAAGCAAATAAACAGTTTCTTTTTTCTCCTCAGACTCTGGCAGGGTGGAAAAAAAGATGAGGTATAAAGACATAAACAATGCCACAAGAAGGTTGTCAGCAAATTTGTGAAGATGAGAAAAGAAAACATTTATACTTGCTAAAAAAACCTCTGGACCTCCAAAGCTTGGAATGGAATCTAAAATTTGAGTTGCAGCATTTCAGAAACACCCTTAGTGTTAGTAAATAGCTTTGTAGCATATTTAAAAATGTGTGTCTTACTCCTATTTCCATTAAAAACTCTAAGCTACTAATATTTCAGTTACTCCATTAACCAAATTGGTAGAAAACTGATGAATGTGAAGCAGCTTTCTCATTAATACATGATAGAACTGCCACTATTATAGGATGTAAGTACTAAATCTTTACCATAAGTCATTTAACACAAAAAAATGTCAAGTTACTCCAGTTCTGGTGTTTTCTAATTTTAAAGCACTTTGCAGTTTTATTATGATTCTTTTGGGAATTTTTTTTTTTTGCACATAAACAGACATGGAGAATGCTGACATTTATGTACAGTTTTATGAAAATAAGCATTCTGTTTGCCTTTATTCTGAGACAGGGAAATGACACCAAAAAAATTGTGCCATTCCAATTCAAAGGGCGGGAAATGACCCAACTACAAAATGACCAGCACTACAAAAATGTAGTGGTTTTCTTCAGGTATTTATAAAATGGGAAAACTGGCTACTTCTGACTTACCTCCAGCTCATCTGCTGCTGTCTGGCACCCAATTCCTCAAGCGTGCCAGCCACATGTACTCAAGCATTTACAGTTTTTACACCTAGAGCTAATGTGAAAGATGCAGCTGTTGAAAGCTTTAAGAGCAGGAGATGCAAAACAATAACAATATCAGATTCTGAAATTGCTGTTTATGCACTACTTTTAAGAAAAAAATTAAATAATCAATTCACTAACTTTTAGAGAGACTTGAAGTGCAAATCCCCTCTACCACGTGTTCACTCTTAAGGCACTTCTTTGCAGTTTTAAGTACTTTTATGGCTACACATGTGTATATGAATGATTGCAAGTACACTGACAATTCAGCCCTTGAATGTATCTATGCAGCTACTGACTGATATTTTATAATGTAGTCATGGCTTACTTTGAAAAAGAGAGGCTGGATTAAATGTTGTTCCTATCCTGTGCGCTCAAAGAAGCATGCTTTAACACAGAGCTTCAGAACAGAGTACATAATATTCAAAGGAATATAAATTATTGAAGTGGTTCAGTTACAAACATGGTTTTGAAAACACTTACCCAGTGTGCTTAAGTTACACTTTTCTAGTTTCTGCACTGGTATACAAATACAACTGACTTGATTTTCAAATGGAATCGGCACCTAAAACATCACATCAAACCCTTTGGTCTTACAGCAGTTCATTTACTATGGAAATACACCCACACTTGACTAAGGGCCGAATTTCTGAGAAGAAACATTACCTGCTCTTGAAGGACAGGAACGATTCTGCTTTTTGGTGCTACCCAATGGACAACATTAACCAGGAAAAAAAATTGGAATCTGAGGCAATTATGGTTGAGATTACAGCTGGAACCACAGCTGATCCATAGGGAGGAAGGCATTAAAGCATCACGTCCACTGCCAATCCCATGAGGCAGTTGCTTGAAGATGTACAGACAAACATTACCTTTCCTGTAAATAGCCCTCCACCCACCCAGAAATGTGGGTATCTTCAAGCATGGAAAACACCTTGTGACTCTTTCTCCCCCTACGTATAACGTGAGTTTAAAGAGAAGACAAACAACAGTTCTTTGCCATAAAGAGATGTCATCAGACAGGACAACGATCTTTACTGTATCATTAAGAAGACCTTAATTTCTGCCCCTGCCTACACAGCAATTTTAGTAAAAGCAAAACTGTGCTGTGGTCAGTTTTATGCTATGATAGCAAACTTGTTCAAAGAAGAATCCTTAAAATTACTAATGAGGAAACCCAGAGCTGTAAGACAAGTCTAAACCAAACTCACTGGTCCTCTTCTGTTCTCTCCCTCCTTTCAAAGAACAGATTTATTAAGGCATGGCCCAGCAGTCTAGGTTAATTACTGGGAAAAGGGCAGGGCACAATATATCAATTGAACGACTTTCTACCTCATTAAAGGTGAAAATAAAAGGGATTTGAGCAACAGCAGCCTCTTGTGCTCCTGCTGATGGGATTTGTGATTTGCTATTGATTGTCCAAGTGGAGGCACTTAATTCTCCTTACTTTACAGGAAGGACATTTTGTCATTAAAATGAGTGACACAAAAAAAATCCAACCCAAAAAACCTCAGCCACAGTTGAAGTTTCAGGGGATATGTAGATACCTGGCATTAAAACTCCTCCCTTATTGACTACTACTTTTACAGTGCTTTCCTTAGAAATTTTGCTTTTACCGACATAGAAAAATTAGGCAGAGCACAAGGCATATGTGACTTCCAAGCTGGAAGGTACTCTAGCCCTTCAAAGGCAACTAAACCAAATGAAGTTCTAAAACTGGTGTTCTAGTATCTTAATTCCTGCCCTGCCTCAATTAAATGTGGAATAATGAATATGAAATATAACCCCATGAATTTAATTACTTCAGTTGGAGCCCATGTACTGATATAAACAAATATGTAGGGGGAAACATGCACATTAGAAACAATCAGAGGTAGTCCTAAGGCTGATATAGGCAAGTGAGAATTTGAGGAAGAAAGGCAGAAAGATCTGGAAACTCTTAGTTCCCTGGCCAGAAGTACTGGGCCTTATAAATCTTCCTCTCTGGCTCTGATGTACAATTCCTCTAGCAAAGTTTCCTCTGAAAAACAGAGATAGCTTAATTGTCTTCATGATCTCAGTTTCCATAAAATCAAGATACTTTCTTTTAGAGCAGTCTCCTTCAATTCAGAACCTGCACATTCCTTAACTGAGGAAAACAACAGAATGCAGCATGATACTGTCAGTCTTGTATTGCATATCAGCCCACCAGCCAAACTGCAGGTCTGAACTGCTGGTCCAAACTTGAATCCTTGAAAACCTTCGACGAGCAAAACCTTGCTCTGCTCGAACACCCTGCAGTATTTTCCTTCTGCATTTATTTTTAGTTTCTTGTTAATTAATTTAAAATAATACTTTTGGCCTGTTTGTATTCAATTAAATAGATTAAGAGGTTTCTGGCACAAAATAGCATGCTGAAATAGGAGCTTAGTAACAGATAAAATACTGCTCTTTCAGGCATTACTTTGTCACAGACCTAACGAATGAAGACAAATTCAAACAACACCTAAGCGTTGTTTTTTTAATGGCTAAGACAATTACAGTATTAAAAGAAATCACAGCACGAAAGGCAACCACTGAGCAGAAATATGCCCAGCTCAACAGACCCTTCAGCTATCTTGGGCAGAAACAGGAAGCTTCCTTGAAGCCCCTGGCACTCTCAGAAACCCTGCACACATTTTTCTGGCTTGGCTTCCTTTGTCACTACAGAGCTAATTGTAAAAAAAGGTCAAATTATTTTTCTGCAATTTCAAATTCAGAGCAAAAGCTAGTACATGTCGTTAATCAAGTAAATTGCTAATGCCTCATTCTGCAAAGTAAATTACTTAAGTTAGATCTCTCTTTCTGTAGGTCTGGTTAAGGACACAGAAGACAAATGGGTTTTCAGCATTAAAAAATTGAAAGAATATATTCTTCATAATTCATGTGTGGCACTAGGAGGGTGGGTTGGATGCTTGGTTGCTTTTTAAAAGGTCATGCATAGAAGGGCATGCACCTAATCTGCTCCCCTATAAGCTGTCCTAATTCTGAAGTTCAGTTTAGAGCAAATGTAGTTTACAAAACGCACAACTATCTGAATCTCTACAAATAAAAATCACGAACTGAAATCCATAAAGAGGCATTAATTGTTGAAACACCCTTCACAGCACAGCATAGAAGAACTGGCAAAATGCCTTTGCAATCAGCTGAGATTTCCAAAGTAGATGAAGGGAACTAAGTGTTCAAATGTTTCTGATGTTCTGTAAGAGCTGCACACTTTTTGTTTTCATGAGATTAGTTGACAAGGCTGGATCTATAACAACTAAGAGAAAGCCACACTGTTTCACATGCAAGATAGCTAAGATACTAGGATAACCAAAGGGTGAAAATTTTCTCACTTATCCTTACACTAAACCATTTCTCCTGACCATGGACTTGTTTTACTCTTTCCCAGACATACATAACAGCAGACAATAGAAAATTTCAAATCTCCAAACATACTTTAATTTGCTATTCTAAATTGGCTGCTGGAGGCTCCTCACTTTGAGTGATCCAGGCTACTGATGGCCAGTCTTACCGTACTTTAAGCAGCATTTACACATTTTCAGATCTAATTTAAAATCAGAGAACCCCTTCAAGCTTCCCCTAGTCTGAAATCCAGAGGGTACCAGGACACAGCAACTTACTCAAAGATTTAACACAGACCCTCCACTTTGTATACAGAGAATTCCTCTTCTTCCTCTGCAACTGGAAACACAAAATGTAAATCTGCATGCTAAAACATGCAGTTCAACAAAATAGATAACGATCCAGCTTGCACCTAAAGAGTTAATGGGATCTGAAGAGTTTACTGTACTTTCAAATTAAAAGCAGTTGGAGTAAAAAGAGACCTCTTTCCCCTCATGTCAGAGTTCAGTAAAGAGAGATGTCTGTCAGAGCAACTGTCTCTCTCACCACAGGCTGGCTCTGCAGCAGACTTTCTTGTCCCCTAAGAGTAATGGAATAGTGCATTTTCTCCAAAACAGCTGAGGTTTCTGCAGAATGAGCCCAGAGCATGAGCTGAGCAGTGTATGAGCTGTCTGTCACTACCCGGAGCACTGGGAAGTCAACATGCTAACGGTACAAGTAAAACTCTAGGCATGATTTGCGTGTATCATTTAATCTTTATGTCAGCCTGCTCTCTATTCCTCTGCTCATCTGCTACCTCCTCTCCCATATGTAGGAAGTACACAACTAAAATAACAAGGCATAGGTTTCATGACCATTCCCACCTCTTTGCTTTCATACCTGTCCCATCTCTGCACTGTGAATACTTTCTTGTCTCAGCAGAAAATTAACTCTATCAATAGCATCTGGCACAAGAGGATAAAGCAACTAATGGGAATTTTATTTGCTATCTACACCTGTATAGTGCTGGAGATGCTTATTGCTCCTGTTCTTACAGATGGGTCTTACAGAGAGCAGAAGGAAGCACATACTAAATAGAAAGCAATTTCATAGGCTAAGATATTATAAATTGAGTCTTAAAACATATCATCTTGGAAGCCTCTTTGGGTAGAAACACACACTTATTCTACAAACCCATGTCTGCTAACATTTGTAGCCTGATATGACGCTATCTGCACATCTCCAGACACTAACACCATAAAAATAAGTAATTACAGTAAATAGTGCAGAGGTTTTTGGAACAGCAGGGAAGGAATAAGCTGAGATAGATGTGCAGGAAGAGTGCTAGAAAGTTCTGCAGTAAAGACTGAGCCACCTGCTGACTGCATAAAAGAGAAGCCTCTTAAGAGGCAAATACAGTCAGAGAGGCAGTAAGTGCAATTTGAGTTGAAGTTTTTCTGCCTTCTAAAGACCTGTAAATACTCCTTTCATTACTAGCCTAACCACTACCTACAGATACACGTAGGAATCCTTTAATTCACAAACATATGCAAGAGACAGTGCATAAAATCTAAAGGGAACATATGTTCAGACTTTGAAATAGCCTGAGTAGTTCCTCTTCGTGACAGCAGTGACAGTCACATCCAGCTAACAGCTTCCCTACCGCTGAAGATATTGGCCCCCATCACTGTCAGAGACAAATCAAATCCAAGCAGATTACAGAGGAGCTGCTTAGCTTCTGTGAATGCACAGTGACCCAGCTCAGCTTATGCCTTAGGCTCTATAAGCCAGGTAAAACCATCAGCAGTAAGACAAATAGAAGGAATGACTGAAGAATACAGAAAAGAGGAGGGAGGACGGGATATCACATTCACAGGTTTTACATTGAGTTAATGCTGCCCTTAGCTGGCTTACAAAGGCAGCCACACCTCAGCCTTGCTTCCCTCTCACAAAGTGCTTCAAGGTGCCCAGAAATATTTGTCAGGTACCAGACACAAGATGGATTTTATGAAGCTTTGAAGGGAGGTGGAGAGCACAGGAGGAAATGAAGTGCTAATGCTGATCATAACAAAAACTGCTGGAGCCAGCCATAATGGGACAGTGGGAGCGTGTCTGAAGGGAAAATGAAGGTGTTAACGGATGCATCACGCTACATCAATGTCAGAGACTGCCTGGTGCCTCTGGGCAGCTCACACGCACAGCTCTTTGCGGTTATGGCAGTTCTCTGCATCCTCTCAAAAATCATACAGCAAAAGCTTTCATGAGACAATTCTGTGGCAAGGTTGTGGGAAGAACAGAAGACAGAGATGCACTTTGTAATAAAGATATTCTTTCACTTACCAACTTTGTTTCCCATTTTTGCTTAATATGAATACATTGGAGGGAATGAAGCTAATGGAAAGGCCAAGAGCTGTGGTTAACACAACACTTCCCAAGCCTCAAGTGACTTGGCGTCTTCAGCAATACAGAACCAAGATGTATATTCTCCTCTCTCCTAATACTTGTTTTTAAGTGCCCCATCATCTGTATTTACACACAGGTTCATAGCCATTCCCCTTTGGACAGGAGAGTAAGGAGAGATTAAAGAGGCACAATAACACTCTTAAAACATTTCAAGTAAATAAAATGGCTTTATAAAAGCTTAGGCAGTGATTATTCTTTGCCAGCTAACTTCTGTCTAGAGTAGCCTATCATTTTTATTATGTTGAACAGATTAAGGGGGCAAAACCTTACTTGTGTCTCATCTGCCAGGCAACCTGGCTGATCTGCACCGGAACGAGCCTCTTGGTGCTTTTGAAGAACTCTGAACAACACCTTGTAAGAGCTGTGCTTCTGAGGGAACACCAGATCTCTGGTGCAGTTTTGCTTTGTCCCCTCCAGTGTGTGCCTATGATTCCTTACAAGACAATACACTATTACCAGGATCCTATTCTTTCTTTACTCAGATGGTACAGTGTACCTAGACAGCACCCATAATTTCTTGTAAGGGACTATATGTTCTATCCAAATTAGATTATTTTGTCTCATTACCAGGTTTTCATACTTGGTAAAATAGAGTAGATAAATGTACAGTGCTAGTCCTTTACACTGTGAGGAATACATTTTCCCAAGTGTGCATACATGGCATATCCCGTTACTTAACACACAGTCATAGGGACACTGGTTCTTAGGCACATGTTCACTTGCTGAGTTCACACACCACTTGTTCCTCACCTACTTACCATGACATCCAAACACCTCACAATGGGACTAGATGCCAAGTAGAAAGGACATAACCTGATCAATGAGAAATGTTAAGTACAGCTGAAACATTATTATTAAGAATAAGGGGTTTTAAGCCGCAGTGAAGCAACTAGCACCCTAGTATACTAAAAATGAGTTTTAGTATACTAAAAATGAGTTTCTAACAGCCCTTCCTCATTAAACACCGTACACCATCACACAGGGACTGGCACATCCAAAGCCCTTGAGATTCCAAAGAGAACTGAACTTCAGCAGCCCAGGAAGGAGCCGTGGTCGCTGAGCCCTTGGGTGAGGCACTACCAGCAGCAGGTGGTGCTGGACTTCTCCGATGGGTGTGCTCACAGAACACCTGCCAGATGCAATTTGAGATGTGTCTAGACTACAGAATTTGTAAGTGTAAGCTATGAAGTAGGCTATTAAGTATAAAGTATTTCATGAAGTATAAAACACTGCTTTGGTGTCTGTACTTCTAATATATGTTTCATCATTACACCAACTTTTTATTCCATCCATAAACTGCCCTTAATTTAATAAACTGAGCCTCAAAAATTTGCACAGGTAGATACACTAGCTTGCTGATTAATTACACTAGTAGAAGTGATGGCATCTGGGATCTTAATGAGGTCTGAAAAATTATTACTTTTCTAATTCCAAGGTGAAGAAATAGTTAAATAAGGATTTTATTCAGAACTACACATTTCCATGCATTAAGATGACTTTATGTAACTGCCAGGCCCAGCCTTTGTAGTCACCAAGAGTTACAATTGTTTATTGTACCTGAATAAATTTGACACAAGAGTGGTCTCAGGCACTGCCATAAGGTTTATGTATGCTTGGGTGGTACAATTTGCATTTCTATCTTTTGAAATATTTAGGTTCATCAATAAAGCTAAAGGGCAGTGAATTAAAAATCAATACAAAGGCAGACTTCTTAAGGCAACACAGCGGGAGTTCATGGAATACAAAATTGCTAGAATTTGTTAAAGATGTGCAAATAGTGAATTTTAAGAAGGAACCTCACATAAAATAGGTAGTAAAAAAAAAAAATCACACTTTGGAGTATGATACAAAGGTCATGAAGTAACTCCTCTGCCTTTTCAACCTTAAGTAAATTACTGCACACTTGATTAGATAAATTACTGAAAGGAGCTGTGGGTCACCTTGATACAGCTCCATTGCTGCCACAGGCGGTACACTGATACGCCACAGGAGGCAATGAGCTAATTCAATATGGCAAAGTGTGCATTAACAGACTATTGTTTCCTGTTATGATACTAACATACGGAAGCTTGCAAAGCATTCCTCATCCTTCCCAAAGCATAGAGAGGGAAGCAGTAGGTTTCTGTCTGCCTTGTAAGAGCAGTGACCTTGGACAACCTTCAGAAAAAGTAACTACGTACAAGTACAAGCCTATCTGTGACATAATGGTGATGGAAAGAAATTCCTTAGACTTACACTTTTAGAAGACAGAAAAAACGGAATGAGAAGGAAACCCTCTGCCAACACAATCAGTGACAACCACATTTCATTTCAAATTAAAGCTCTCTTTAATCTCATCTGAAAACTGGTGTCAGCACAACTCGAAACAGAGAATACTGGACTGCAGCTAGTTAAGGGAAACCTCATTCCAATTACTTATGCCACTCTGAAAAGCTGCTAGGATTATTTTATCCCCCATCCCCTGTGCCTGTCGGTCGGTGCCTTGTTTAAAGAGAACTTGCAGGCAAAACAAAAGAAGTGAAAAAAAAAAAAAAGAAGCAAAGAAGTAAAACAAATTTAAAGACATCCTTAAATGCTACCCATGATACATTCATAGGATTGGCTACACTGATACCTAATATAAGCTGCTTAACAAGGCTAATATGAACTAGATAATACCAGATACCTAATCAGATGGCAGCTGTTATCTCCAGCCTTTTCCCTAAAAAATCTGACTCTTGGTACTTATTACTTTAAAACCTTGACCAGTTCAGGGATGGAATTTTAGCACTACCCTCACCCTCCTTGCACCCTGTTCATCAGGTTTTTCAGATTTCTTCCTCCTTGATTTGACAACTGTATAACAAACCTATTAAATCTTAGTGACCTGTAAATCTTGGAATGGCAAACTGACAGCACTTACAAAAACTCTATAGCAAAATTTCCTACTGCCTGACTGGTGTATTTGTACAGTCATCAGCAGAGGAAAGACCTCTGGGCTTGTTCACTCAGTCAGTGAACAAAACTTGTAGAAATAAAAATTTTAGGAATACTAGAGCTTGCTAATCAAATACACAACTTCTCAAACCCAGTATTTTCCACAAAAAAATGATCTGCTGAAAAATATTATTATTATTATCACCATCAAAGGAAATTTCAGGTAAAATACCTCATAAAAGAGTTCCTTGTCCCAAAAGGTGTTTGTAGGGGTTTTTTTTAGAGAGAACTAACCCAATATATTACCTTGAACTTGAATTGAGAAATTACTAAACTGTATGTTCGTAATAGCATGTTGATTTTTGTAAATTGAGGTATGGGCCCACATTTTCTAACATAAACTGAAAGGCTCAGAAGATTACATTTCCTATAACGCAACACAGATCTTCCTCAGAGGGATCTGTATGATATATTATAGAAAATGCATAATTTTGAAAAATCCCTGGAGATGTAGTCCAGAAAAGCAGGTCAATCTAAAAGGGAGAATGGAAAACACATCATGCTTCTTAACTGCAACTCCCATCTTCTATGTAGCTTAAATACTAAACAGGCTCAAAATGAAACACTGCAGAACCAAAAAATAATAGAAATTAAGCATTTTCAATCTGAAAAGTGTTAAAAGATTTTAATTAAAGAAAAGTCAAATGGACTGTTTTGGAATTCCCACTATGTTAAAATGTCATATTTCACATTTTAGTACAAGCCTGGAATGAACTCAAATATTGAAATGCAAGCATTCCCACTGTGATGGAAACTTCAAATTTTGCCTAGCTATAATTACAGCTAATTCCCTTTTTTCATTTCAAAGGCAAAACTGAAGTTGTGTAAGGAGAGTAATTTGCCCTGTTCCTATGGTTATTTTTCTTTTAAAAAGTCTCAATTTTTCTGAAATGTGAATACCTCCAGTGAAGTTTAGAGAACTGCTATTTAGATGATAATCAAACGTATACGGACATATCAAGGCACGGAGCTCAGACAGAAGTCAGCAGGTCGTCTACAGAAGTTTACGCCACATTAGTGACTCTTATCAACACTGATCTATGTAAACAAATACTACCACTTCCACGAAAAAATTATGATCAGATAGTTCCCCTGGACTGCAGAATATAACAGAGAGAAATGTCAGTGAAACTATAACACTTAATTCCTCCTCTTCTGAACCGTCCATGCACCAACACTCACTGAGATGTGCCCCATGTACGTATACTAATTTCTCCCAGGTACCAACTGATGGTACAGACAAACCTACAACAATGGCACACTAGTGACAAGCTGGTGTATTCCTAACGAAACATTCAAGTGCTGACTTCAGGGAGGAAGAGAACACTAGATATTTCTCACGGACGAGCAGAGAGAGATGCTAGCTCCCCAAGCCCACAACACATCTTTTCTATTCCCCACACTGCTAATAGCACAAGACTAGCACAGCATTAAATAGAACTTCCTAAGAGCTACCCAGACTCCACCACATCCAGAAGCATGATGATGAACAGCATGTTAAACCCTCTTTCTTGACCTTGTTTATAAGTAGTTAAAGGTGATAAGCTTGATGCTACATTGACTAAACTACAAAGTTGTAATTTTCATATCACAGAGAAAGCTCTAAAACTTTCAGTTTTGCAGTGTTCAGTCCCATGTTCTATAAAGCCTTCTATTCTCATGAAGTCATGGCTTACCTTGAAATTGCTACCCAGGGTAGCTTTGGAAGTGATGTGGCATTTTAATCCCTCCTTTGTAGGTACAGAAAAGGCATGTGACAAGGATGAAAGATAAATAATGGCAGCATAGCCCACTCCAAAAATACCTTCACTGAATGGGTCGCTCTAGGCCCATTCAATTCTGCACGGTTATGCTGCCTATATAACATACAGGCAAACTGAACAGAATTTGCCACTTTTGTATATTTGGCAGAATACAAGGGAAGCTCAGGCCTTGCATCTGTTACCCATCCCTCTTTCCAAGAACTGCTTCACTGATACCTATAATAACTGCCAGAGCAAAAAGCCAACAAGATTACCCCATCATGATGACCACAACCACTAACCCAGCTTTCTTCCTCCATCTATTAGGTGTATGAGCTTCAGTCATCTGTATTCCTGCCCTTATCCCTGCCCACACTAGTGTCAGCATGATGAGTCAGCCACTATTGCACTATCTCATGTCAAACAGTCCTTTGTAACGCTAACCTATGTGTGGGAAAGCTTATCTTGATCCCAGCTGTTAAACAGATCACATCCTGAAATATTTATTGTGCTAAGGTTTGCACTGTTACACACGTTTGCATCACTGGGGTACAGTGCCATTAACAGCCTGTCACGCACTCAGCAAGTTAGGGAAAATTTTTCCTCTGACTAAAGAAGTTTCCCTTTTGGGATTTTAATGGCAGTGTGGCAGGTTCCTCATTGCACATTTCTGCTGATAGGCCATGATCAGGAAGCACCATAAGAAATAGTACTGCTCCCCTATCTCCATTTCCTCATGTATTATGACCTAGCTGTGCTACATGGACCACATTTACCTTTTGCGAGAAAACATCTAACACAAAATGGTATCACGTGAGCCAAGAGAGGACTGGAGAAGCAGCAAACTGAAACTGGAGGTAGTCGATGAGCACGAGCCCACAGTGGCTCTTACTCTCCCTGCCTTTTTGAAAAGCCTGGGAAAAAGGCATGAATCAGGCTGATAAACACAGGAACTACTCACCTTCAGGTTACTGGTTCAAACTAAATCCTGAGTCTAAAGCAGCAGAAAGTCTCTGTTATCCCCTGAAGGTTATTTGGTGGTTTATAAGAAACTTTCTAGAGATAAGTTATACTCTATGGAGCATTTACTTACTGCCAAATAAATGCCCATCCAAAATCAGCACTAAAGCAAGGATAAAACACATGGAGCCATCACATTGTCATGGTCCAGCTACACCAAAGCTACCTTACCAGCAGAACAAGGAAAAAAACAACCTCCTGCAGGGAACTTTAAGGGCTGATAAAATATCCCTTTTTTTCTTTTCGCAAGTCAGACTTATAGCACCTCCTGTGTTACTACTTTCTCACAGAAATACTTCTATTTTACAACACCCTTTCTCCTGCATAGCTTTACCCTGATGTATTTATAGGCCCCACTCCTCCCCAGTACAGAGTCACTGGACTTTTCTGACAAATGGGTGGAAAAATGCATCTCCTGGAAACAGCCATGCTGTTATTGTGTAGCAGGCAGCACAGCTAAACAACATGACAGCCACAAAGGGAGGCTTTCAGCAATGAGCACTTGTGATGCTGTAACACCAACTCTGACTACTGACAGGTACCTGAGGCAACACCTAAGTGCAACAGCTATCTCCCATATCTAAAGATCACTGAAAGCTCAGAGCTTCAGGGATACAAATGTACATATGCACCACAGACAGGAATTTCTGCCAAACTTCTGTGCAACACAAGCTGGCACTGGCCAGGAGACCCAGACAAGCCAGTGGAGCCAGACACTGTCCTCAGTGCCATGCCACCACATCCCAGTGGGGTGGGCAGAGCAGCTGGGGACACTAGTGAGTGCCATTGGCCATACCAAATGATATAGGGTGATGTGAGAAGCCTAAAGTCCACTCCGGAAACCCAGTCAGGACCTGCAGGAGATGGGCTGAAGGCACAGCACCCCATCAGGCTACACTGAAGTGAGCGCTGGGGAACTGCTAACAGTGCCCATACAGGAAGAAAACCAGTTTCCAGATACAAAAAACAGTCAGTCAGCTGTGTCCTGGGCTGGACACTGGGTCCCCCTGTGGGGCAGCCCCAGTCAAAATGGGGATGGGTGGCCTGGCAGGGCCAGCAGGGCCTCCTGTGCCCACTCAGATGCCTTGTGCACAGGTGTAGCAGTTTTAGTCTCAAAAGGTATATCCAGCATGTGACAGGGAGTTATTTTAAAAGCTTCCCTCCACGCTTTGCACACACATTGAGAGGTGCAACAAGTGCAGCAGCGGGATCAGAATTGAAGTTATTGGATTAGAGGCTCAGTAATTCTCCTTATTTTCTTCAGTCAGGTCAGAACAAACTTGTCTGCTTTTCTGAAAACTGTATTACATTTGCAGGGCACCAGACCTCAACCACTGCTTGCTGTGGCACCCTGCAAGGAACCTACACTTGCACCTCAGGCTCCAGCCGGGTGATCCCCGCGAGGGCTCTGCCAGTCTTCACTGGGCATCAGACTTGCCAAGTGTTACGTCTGCAGAACAATATAATTTTTATCTTGCCTTCATTTGAGGCAGATTCGCTTCAAACATAATTTTCTCCCCCAAACACTTAGTGAGAAGAAATCTGTAATAATGAATTGCTGGCAATGCAGGGTTTTTTCCATTCATACTTCTAATCAGGTTTCCAAACAGAGTGCTAGACCCCTGCTGGCAACAGCACGCCCCCTCAAAATCCTTCCACAGCCTTTCCTTTCTAACCTTTCCTCCCCTCTTTCTACTCATCAGGATTACACACAATATTTATGAACATAATTACCCTGACTCTTAAGAGAGTACCGTCTGTGAAAACCAGAGTACACTGATTCTATATCTCACGTCTCATAAATAAACCTGACTTAATTTACAATAGCTGCTTTCTCAGAAATACAAAACTTGCATTCCAGTTTATGATTCCTTGCTGGCTGTTTTAAACATTGGGGTGTTTTTCATACTCGTGTACATATTTTATAGCTACTGCTGCTTTGTACTGCAAAAAGAAAAAAAGGTAGAGAACAGGTTTAATCTCCCCCAATTCAGTAGTAATAAGAGTTGAAAGAAATGTAAAGTAACAGCAGTGAATACACACTTGCTTGAAAAATTTCTCTTGCTCCCATTATGCTTTGAAAGGCATATTAAAAAAAGTCTTAGAGGCTTCACTATTACTCATGCTCTAATGTGCTACACAAGAATAATTTCTAATATTGTCTATCTTGTAAAAAACTAGCTGTGGAGACATTAATAACATTTTGTGGTTAGAGAACTGGCCCGGGGACTCAGAAAATTAAAACCAGGGTTCAATACTTGACTGTAATGGATTTCCTGTGCTTTGCTGGATATAGAATTTCACCCATAATTCTAATTAGTTATCTTCTACCTAATTCCTTTTTCATCCTTAGTGAGCAGCGATATAGCTTATACATATGAATGCTAACCAAGCTCTCTCTTGGATTACACTCTTTGCCTACCTCCATGAAAGACCTCATCTATAAAATCAAAATGCAGGGAAAATGTGCTCACATTTCCCCGCATTTCTGCCAATTGCACGTTCCTTGCGCTGGCTCGCTCAGGTCAAAAAGCATGGCCACAGCCTGTTGGCTTTCCTGAAACCTCCCACGGTGCACAGTCTCTGCCTGGCAACCTGTTTGGCACAAGTGTTTCTACAGCAGCTCACAGATCAACACTGCTTTCGTAAAGGGGTTGGGATAAATGTTGAGTAACCGGGATCATTTCAAAAAGTAAGGATCTTCCAACATTAGCTACATTGAGGAGACATGGTAAAAAACCCCAACATTTATGAAACATCTATATGTAGAGCTGTATGTTGGGGGTGACCTCAATATGCATTTGTGTGCACACCTCGTGGCTTCCCACTGAAATAGGCATTTGCAGAAGAAGAGCAATGGGTACATAGCACAGAATCACCATGTGCGATCCAAACAGTAAATTTGCTCTACACCAACACAATAATCTATTGATTACTATTAAAACCAGATTTATTTGCTCTCTGTTCAGTGCATTACCTGCCAAGAATCTCGGAGGGAGAACATTCTGGCGATGTATTATTACATTTCAGTATTTCAAATTTCCTCCTATTTGAAATAATGCTACAGTGCAGCATTTTATCTCATTTAAACTAGTTAGCTTATGCCTGTGACATTTTTTTAATTATTTTGTTTTTCAGGAGAACATTCAAATAGCCATTCCTGCTATTCAGTCACGGCTCTGGGGTACTACATGCAAATCTTTCTTACAATAACAGTACCTAAACAAAGAAAGGCAGGGGTATGAATGGATGTTTTATTCACATTCCCATTGTGTTACTGCATCCTAACAACAATAATTTCAATTAAGCCTAGAAATACAGATGTATAGTCTCTCTTAGTTACAGGTGACATAGCTAGGAGAAAGCAGTGTAACAGCAAGAGAGTCATATACAATAAAGTCACTCCAATGTAAAGAGATCTCCAGACAATATAGGGCTGGCATATCACCATCTGTATAAAATTACAAATTCTGCCTGTTCCTAGTAACTTCTAAGACAAGTACTAATAGCTTATCAGCATTAGTAATATCTGCAATCTGTTTAGTGTTCTCCTTACAATTCTAGCTCCTGGAACCCTGGAAAACAGCAGAGTCTCTGCTACCAACAAAAATTACAGTTGTGGTTTCAAAGATTAGCTAGAAAATACAAGACTTAACAAAATAAGATGAGAACAAAAGCATTCAGATCTCTGTTTGAAGTCTAATAATTTTCTAGGTAGAGACTAGACCAAACAAGTTGAGTCTTTGCTCATCACCGTAAGTTAAACAAACTGCAACATAAGCTTGTGACCAGCCTTGGTGAAGTGTAAATTCCATTAAGCAGAGAAGTACAGAAGGACCTACAGTTCCAGTTACTGTATCTTTTGAGTCTCAACATGCATTTTAAGTTTTAAGGTGCAGATTGGAACTTAAGAGAAATGTTAATCAAGTTTGTATGACTAGAAACATTAAATTTTTTTCCTCCAGATGAGAATACATTTTTTTCAAAATACACAGTCTTTCTATTTCCAGAACTCTAAACAGATTGCACTGTGCTGAGGTTTTATTATCTTAGACTAAGAAAAGTGTAGAAAGCAAAGCAGCAGAGCAATTTTTTAAAAAACTGTATTTTTTTCCAACAATAACTGCAGTTATTTCAAAACCTAAACAAGTTTAAATAGAATAACTATAATAAATAAGATTGACTATAAGAACTTCCACTTAAACCATTAATGCTCCACCTAAAATTTAAAGAAACAAAGATAAGAGCATAGTGATGTGCAACTCTTACTTTTCTCACTTGCTTCCTTCCCTGGGACCATCTACACCTTGCACAGAAATGATGAAGTACCGAGTAGAACAATTAGAAAAGTAATTATGTGCTTTAGCAGAGGCAGTAAACACTGGAATATGATTAGAAGATATGAAATTATCTGGAAGATGCAAAAATCAGGCATTGGATATAGTTCTGTTTCATAAAGACAGCATCATCTTCAAATACATTTCTGCATGTTAAATTTGATCGAGGTGAAGAGTCCCACTGACTGCCCTGTTACTTCTTAAAGGTACACTTTACTACCAAGGTTTTGCTGAATGCAAGACTGAGTGCTCAAATGGAAGCACAGTACCCCAAATACCTGATCCTTTCACAGCAAACAGTGGAACACAAGCCATCTCTCTGAAGTTGCTGGGTACAAATCTCCTAATTTGTGAATTAAGTAGTAACAACATTCCCATTCAGTTTAGACAGACCAAACACCACTCAACTGACACTAAAAAAAGTAAAGGAGAACAGAAGCAGACTTGAAAAATACAAGCTGTTGGTGAATGAGGTAGCAGACAAACTGGAAATAATTTCTGAGGTTTCTCCCTAATTTTCCAAAGCAAAAATGGGAAGGATAAATCAGTCATGACTATAAGGTCAAAATTAAAAGAGAAAGGTTAGCTCGCCCTTAAAATGATTTAGTATTTTCTTCTGGTAAGTTGGAAGGTAAGTATTTCTGAATAAATTACCCTTTTTAAGTCTTGATTCATGCTTCAGTGCTTTTTTTGAACACATGCTTAAGTTCTGTTGATAGGGAAACTTATTTATTCACCTGCTAATGTACTTTTCTAAATTGAGACCTAAATAAGCATCTATAAAAGCTTCATTCAAATCAATGGGGATCTTTTTATAGACCTTACTAAGAGCTCTATCAGTCACTAAGTCAAAGGAGACTGAACCGAGAAGTGGAAAAATCCAGGCTTCTCTTGGAAGAATAAGCTCCAAAACCTCTGTACCTAGTAATAACTTTCTTTCATCTTCTAATATTAAATGACAGCACTAATAATATGCAATATCAAGTTATTAAGCATCTAGTCCCGAGCCATCCAATTAGTCTGCTGTGATGTAATTAAAACAAAACCAACATTAACTCAAAAGTGAAATTCACTGCCATTGAAATGAGTAAAGCCAAAGAATAAAAGTTCATTAGAACTAGATGAAATTCATATCCAGATTGGTGTAAACTCCGGGTAATTAGCTTGAAACAGCTTGGCATTATCCAAGGAGGATATGGATAATTGGGTTCAACATCCCTGAAGATCTGCTATGTTTCTTGAGACAATAAACCATTTGTGCTTTGAAGCTGCTTCCCGTTTTCTCAATCAGTCTCGTCTAACAAGGGCTATTGATCTGATAATTTACTTGTCAAAACTTATTAGTCAAGGCAGGACAAAAGGAACAAGGCATGTGGCTAATCCAAGAGATGAATTTGTCCTAATGACTTTCAAGGATCCCAACCACTGTGGTGGAGATCAAACACATCTAAGAAACAGTTTAGTCTAAGCCAGGGATCACATGGTAGAAGAAAATAAGCAGGCCAAGAATTATTATATTATTTTATGCAAAGTGGCTACAGAAAGATGAAACCAGTGTATATAAACACACTTTTATGTTTATATAATCACTTTGCTTCAGATCTAGGTGCAATGCAGTCCTCTACTTAAAATACTTATGTATGCCTAAATTCAGTGTCAAGGAAGGGCTTCCTTGAATCTATTGTTTCCTGATTCCAACCAGCAACCTGTGTGGGACAAGTTATAGCTGAAGAAGGAACTGATCACGCAATCTGGCCATGGGGATTTGTTATCCTGCTACTGTGTCAAGAAAGATGATGTTGCAAAACTGACACAACATTATCCCCATTTGTCTCAACTTCTCTTAATTGAGAGAACAGTTTGTAATTTATTATGGAAGACTGGACATTTTCTCCTTGAAGGTTTAAGAAGATATAGCACTTTCCAATCATCCTTTATATTATCAGTCATGTAGCTGACCTAAAGGGATAACAAGACAGCTCTGACAACTTTCCATTATACCTAAAATGATCCTTGGGCAACCTCATCACCTCCCACAGTCTGTTTTGATTTATAGTTGACTGAGGTTGAGTCAGCTCACTATATTTCTTGCGTGTTGTAGATACAATAGGAAGAAAATCCAGCTCAGTTAAATACCTTTTATCTTACATATATAGAAATCAGGAATCAAACTCCTAAAACTGTGAAGCTGGATTTAAATGCAGGATGCATTTCTTTTGTTAAATGTTAGGACTCTCAATATTCTGGAACTTTGAGAGACTCGAAGTGTGACATTTGAGTGACATCTTTTCATCTGGGAAAATGAATTTTAAAATGTGCTCAGAAAAAAAATGAAAACTAATATTCTGCAATATTAACATGATTATAAAGGTTGGGATTTTATGGAAAACAGCAAATATTGCAAGTACTACAAGAAAATTCCGTGAGGAAAACACACTGTCATTTTGCTACATTAGTCTTCTAACATTAATAAGGGTAAAAAAAAAAAGATTATCTCTTTGTATTCAGCACCTCAAATTCTGATGTCACAAGCAACACAGTCCGAGAAGTACAGCCATCCACCTTTTCCACAGCTATTTTCCAGAACAGAAATACAATTTCACAATCCTATATGAGCTGGAGAACACACTTGCTTTTATCAGCTATACCATCTCCTCCAGTGCTACTCTTGGCAGAAGAGACAGGAAGGGACTCCAGAACTGGAAATGACCTGCAGTGATTTTTTGCAGGGTTGCAGGATACTCAGTTTTTAGCATGCAGAATTCCATCCTACTCCACGTCACAACTCCCTCAAGCAGCCTCTCTTCCACCAGCTTGCTCTGCAGCTGAAAGTCTGATGTTCGCAGAGAAGAGGTACCAGGGGAAACAAAAAATAGCAAACCAAATATGCAAGGCCTTTCACATCCTACTGATGAGCAGATATCACCAGCTATAGCAATAAAAATGTTTTCTTTCCTGCATGCACATGGGAGATGGAAGCAAAATTTAATTCTAAATGCAAATCTCAGGAAAAAAAGAAATCTTGAAGAAGAGTAAGGGCAGTAGGGAAATCCTAGAAACAAAATAAAGCATATGAGAAAGCATATATAGAAATCAGAGATGGTAACTCAAGGATTTTTGGTTGTTTGTTTTTGTTATTGCCTTTAATGAAAGAGTCTTCATTTTTTTATTCACGTGGCTCATTTTCCCCTTCCCATCCGCCAGTAAGAAACCTGGCCCTTAAAGGTTATTTTTCAGTATTGTTAAGCTTCATCATCGGTTTTTCCACCTCTCAGTTCTGGCTGTGGGTTTCTAGTCTCCATCTCACTGGGAACACTGACTATGCTGGATAGGATCACACATACAATCAACACTGGATCCTTATCCATGATAATGCAGGCTTAACACAGTTCAGACAAAACACTGCATGCTAATAAAGTTGCTGTACGTGAGACCAAAAACCCAATAATTCCACAAGTTAAAGATACTGTTAATCAGGCTTAAGGAGTAATATAATTAAACAGGTTTGCACGCAGATCTATTTTTAAAAATATTTTAAAAATCTATTTAAAATCTATTTTAATAAAAAAGAAAGGTCATTTTATGTAAAGTGGAGATGTAAAGGAAAGCCAGAGACTTCTGGATTTGTCCAACATTCTCCAAAGGAAGGAGAAAGTGAGTTGTTGAAATGGCTGAACAAGAGCAATAAAAAAAGAGAGTGACTGAGAATATTAGATCAGGCACCCTCTGTTCCTGTGGGCCACTGAGGCACTGAAAATGCACGATGCCTAGAAGGCCTCCCACACTGTTGCCTAAGGCACTTCACAGATAATTTCCAGAAACACATGCTCAAAATCAGACTACCTTGGTGAAATTCCTCAAGGTGGGACATACGGGAGACCAGATCAGATGATCCACAGTTCACTTTTCATCAGTAGATATGAAGACATCAGCAATTCCTTCAAAGGAACCCCAAACAGTATGACATCCATGAAAAAGCTAAGACATCAAATTCAAGTGATTTGCCCATAATAATGGGAAAGATTCTCATAGTGTGGAGAATATTCTGCTTCTGTTGATTCTGTCTCACAGGTATAAGCTGCGAGAGCTTTCCCCCCCTCTCTTAACCACCTCTATGATTCCGTAGAATGCATGGAAAAAGAATATATTGAATGTGAAAATCATCAAAGCCCTTTTCTCAACTCTTCCATCCAATTAAACAGTGATGGAAGAAAAAGACCATTTTTCAGCAAATGAGTAAGTGAAGATATTGTGACATTTCTTACTGCCTTGTAGCCAGCTTGTTACTACTTGTTTATAACAGGGAATGATGAGAGCAAGAAAAGTCATTCTGTTCTCATTAGATTTTTAGATGCCTCAGACCAAGCTTTTCCATTGCATCATTCTTTTGGTAGTCATGTATTTACAGAATAAAAACAGAAATTAATTTGCTTGAGAGCGGTCAGCCACTGGAAGAGGTCCACAGAGAGAGACTGAGGAGTCTTCCATCCTTGAAGATACTTAAACAAGTTCATGAACAACCTAATCTAGTAAAACCTGCTTTCAGTTCACCTTCATAATCACCAGAGATCCTTCTGAACCCAATTGCAATTCTGTAATTGATTATTTTACATTGCTCTTCTGCAGTCCAAGGCAGCTTAGAGCACTTCTTCCTCAAGCAATCAGCTCCAGAGTGGCAACGCAACTACTTCAGAAGGGGAATGCAGCTGTCATTTGTGCTGATGAAGGCCCTGAGGTTGCCGCCATTCTTTAAGCTGGATTCTGCTGGAGTCATTCAATGCCTCACACAGAAGCCAGCTGGACACAGATCTGGCTTCCTGAATAGGAAAGACTGTGAAATGTGCTGGTACTGAACACAAAAAAAAAAAATTTCAAAAATTGGGTGGACAACTAAAAAATAATAATACAAAAATGTCATAGGCATAAGACACAATGAAGTCCAACATGTGAAACAAAATAATTCACACATGGTGCCTGAATTACGACTCTAGACTTAAAGCTTCTTACATATATTTTGTCCGACAAAGCAAAAAATGCAGGATTCTGAACCTTCTAGGTGTGCAAAAAACCTTATGATGAATATTATAAACTGAAAGAGTAAATGCAGAAACCATAAAGAATACATGGGTAATTCTCTTAGCTTGTTTCACAATCATTTTGAACCACACTATACAAAGAATGTGGAACAAGAGTTCATGTGAAGCACAGTATCTAGTTTTAGCAGAAAGTATTTATGCTTTTAGTAGAGTGACACCTCCAAGACATTTTTCAGTGCATGAAAGTTCACCAGGACTCAGGATAAATGCAAGTGCTACTGTGATTTTTTTAGCTCAGCAGCAAGTACCTCTTTGGAATTTGTGGAGACCAAGAAGTGCTCTCAGATTGGGACAGCACTAAAATGCATGTAACGGGCTAGGAGTTATTTTAAGTTACCAAATCTATAGAAGGTAGGTCACAGCATTCCACAGTGGAAAATGATCTGCATTTATTTTTGCCTCTTCATGGAAAGGCAAGACCCAATGCCCTCTAGTCAAAGTCAGAAACAAAGACTCAATTTGGAACTAATTTTTATGTGTAGATGGCAAGGTACACACCTTGGATTTGTTTACTCTTCTCTGAGGCCTTTATTTTGAACTTTGAAGTTGAACTGACTTTGCAGAGGCTATTTAATTCACTCTAAGTGACTTCCCAATCACTGCAGAATTGTTAAATACACTTTACCTACCAGTCATCCAGCCTTGTGTTATGCTGGCAACCATCAAGACTTTTGCAGATGAAAAGAAGATTTTTTGCCCCAGTAACACATTCTTTCTAAAACTCATTCATTTGATGTTAAAGAATTTCTTTTCCTCTTCTCCAGTTTTATCCCTCATGTTATCATACGTCTTTTTCTCCCCTATATTCTACCAGATTCTTAAACCATGCTGCTCAGAACTACCACAATTCTTTTTCTTACCCTGTCATTCCTCTCCTGTAATTTACATACACTACACGAAACCTCAGCGGTATTAGAGAGTTCAGAACCAGATTTGATAGATCGTATTTGAAAGGCAGGTAAAGGAGAAGTTGTCATCTCTTTATTATGGGACGTAATTTATTCAACAAAACCTGCCTGCACTCCTGCTTGTGCTTTCTATTGCCATACCATGCTGTAGACATGTACCATCTGATATACCCAGTTTACCACTTCTGAAATTATTTGTTTCCTTCCAACACCAGTGCAAATTATTTTATCAGACATACTCACTTGAATTCTGCCATGATGAATTTCATTTTCATTCCTACTCCTGTTTACCTTTCCAAGTTTCTTTAAAATATTTCCTTATCTTCCTTACTATTCAATGGGCCTCACAACTTCTTTCTTTCTTATCACTTCTTCCAAATACTTAATGGAACTAACAAATAATACTCTTCCAGATATCAAGTAATACAAATTTTTTATTAAGAAAATAGGAAAACTTAATGGAAAAAAACAGAGTTAAATCATACCAAGCTTCTGCTTATTAGCACTTACCTGCATTTCTCTCAACAATTTTTAATCCAACTAATAACAATGTAGAAATTTTTTTTGTCTGAAGTACTCTACCTACTTTTCCACAATAATGATATTTATCTGTTCTCCCCCCATGCCATCCAACATGCAAATACAGAGCTAAAAATATGATTTGTGCCATCACGGCCTCACTGAAATCAACCACACTGTGGCAGTTTAACCAAGCTGAGAATATTGTCCTATTTATTTTCGTTAAAGATATGCTTTTTCTTACAGTAGACTGGTAGTCTAACCAACTGAATATTAGTCAGTCTAACCAGAAAATCTGATCTTTGCTTCAGCTGAAATTGCCGGTCACAAGCACTACTAAATACTTGAGCACAGCCATACTAAAGCAAAGCAAGGCATTCTGTTAACTCTATCAGTGAATGACACTCTCTTGGAAGTTTCAGGAAGCACTAAGAGTCCAGGAAACTTTAGAGACTGAATCACAGAAACCACAGTTTATCATGGCCAGTAAAAATTGCTATGGATCATCTAATAACTTCATACTTCAAAAAGTTCAGAAGAAACTCATCCCTCTGAAACAGGAATTAAATCCGGGGGGGGGGGGTGTGTGCAGGGGAGAGAAAAAATATTAAAAAATTTAAAGACCAGATTTAATTAAAAGCAAAAAGACAGCTGATGGCAAGAGGTGGAAACAGGATACTCTGTCAAGGGACTCTGGTTCACTATAGTCTATTTTTAGCTGAGTGGTTTTTAATGAAGTCTCATCCAGAGGCAGCAACAACTGTGGCGTGTGTCAAATAAACTGGGGGGAAATACCAAAAGATAAGCACATGCATTCACCCCGTTACCAACCAAATCAATGACCCACCTCGAACAGTTCAGTGCCCTGAGATCAAGCTGAGCATGACTCAGTGACGCCGCTCCCCTCCTCTAGAGGTAGCTCTCTAGAGTAGGGGGCTGGCCAGGAGTTGGGGTTTACACAGACTGCAGAAGTGTCAGTCAGCAGGTCTCTAGCCCAATGTTGTTTTACAAGGAGGACTACTGTAAACACTAGATCAGCTCAGCCATGGTTTGGTCTATCTTAGTCCTGAAAATGTCCAAGAATGGAGAAAAATTATCTCCAGACCTTGGTACCAAACTGTAGTTTGGTACTATTACAAGTTATTACAGAGCTGCAGTACCAAACAAATGAAAAAGCTCATGTCAAGTAGTCTGAAGCTTCTGAGCTGCTGCTTCTGGCCACAGCACTCTTGAATTGCTGGGAAGGTTTGGCTTGGTCATTCTTGTTCCTCCTTTCAAGTAGTTGTAGGTTGTTATTTAATGACCCCTTTCCTTACCCTCACTACTTTACGCAAACCCATTCCTCTCAAACTCTGCCCATAATTCAATTTTCAAACTCTACCCATCCAAGCAGGCTTTTGCTGGTCCTGCTTAAGTATCTTGACATCCTTCTTCTTTAAGAGAGACTCAGAACTAGACCCAACATACCAGGCAAAGCCTCACTACTCTCAAAAGACGAGGAATAATAATTTTCCTTCAATCTGCTAGCCACAGTCTTCCAAATGCAGCCCAGCATTTAGTTCATCTTATTCACATACAGAGTGCAATGTTGGTCAACATTAAGCTTGACATCCCTCATAACTTGCAAGGCCCTCACAGCAGGATTGCTACTCAGCCACTTGGTTCCCAACCTGTACAGATACCGGGGTTACTCTACAGCAAAAGCGAACTTTGCACTTCTTGTTAAGAGGTCTCCCTTGGACTATCTTCAGGCTTCTCAAGATGCCTTTGGATTAAAGCTCTTCCTTCTGGCATTCCATCAACAGAAGCACATAGTTTTCATCTCTAAGGCTTTGCAATAAGAACTGGTCACAGCTATAGCTTCTCCTTTTCTTTACAGAAGATTCCACAGTCCAAAGAAAATAGCTGAACTCCAGCAGTATAAATTCCACTCCCAAATATGAGGTGTGAAGTGCCTCAAGTATCTTTCTTAGGAGTAAATGTTTGAAAGTTATTTTCCAAAGGGAAAGCAGTATTGCTGCTATGTAAAAGGCAAAAAAATATTCCCAGACATCTAGTCGAAGAGTCAGCATCCAACAGAAATGACACATGCTATAAAGTAGGAAAAGCCACACACAGCAGGTAGCATGTAAAATGTGGTTTGGGATGCCTCTGAAGCATTAAAGAAACTTTTCCAAAAGATCTGGTATTTCTGCTGATAAGCTTTAGTTTTCCTTTCAAAAAAAGCAGAGACCTGCCTATTAGATTCTGTACCACTGTAGCTCTCCACAAGTACAGGGCGTCTTGCACTTTGCAGAAGCGAGTAGCACCTCCTTCTGAAACCACTCATACCATGTTCTGTGCAAATAATTTTAACACAAACTTGTGTTGTAGAAACTGAAAGAACACCACTGTATAATCTTTTGTATTTTAGGATACTCGATCATATCTGAGGTAATCCACAAAAGGGTGCTGATTCCACTTCGGTTACCCATGATGGTCTGAGCTTGCCTGCCACCCTGAATTGGGCAATTTAAGCCCAACGGGCATGAAATGGTTTAAAAGTATTGACTGATGATGAAAATTGGACCACAGTGGAATTATTCAGTTAAACCAGAATGATTTCCAGACCCTGAAGGAATAGGGATGGTGCAAGTACAGTTCTTATTCAGCATCATCCCTCTTTAACAGATGTTTTATTTTAAATTGTAGCTATGGATAGAGAAGCACTTTTAGCTCTTTATTCCCAATGAATAGCTAAATTAGACTTGGAATAGAGATTCTTATGACTAATGCAACCTGACCTGTGACTGTACCTGTAACAATGGCAAACATTATTCATTGTCAGGTTAAAGCTAACACAAGGTAGAGTTCATTACACACTTACTTTAACAGAAAAAAAAATAATCAGTAAAACACAACATCTTTCAGATCCACCTATGGATCCTTCCCAATTTTCTTTTCCATCTTTGCAGTGGATATCAGGAGATGCTCATCTTTGGGTTCCCTCCCTCTATGAATTCTTTTCAGAGGGAGGGTTATTCTCCCACAGTTTCCCCACATTTAGCATACCACCTGCTGTGCAGTAGCTATTGTATGAAATGAACTATTGGGTCAGGTCACATTTCTAGCTGACAAGACTCTACTTTAAAAAAAAAAGGTCATTTGCTTTGGTAACTCTGAGGACAGATCCAGCAAAGGCACTGAAGAGCAGTGGCTCACAGGCAATGGGCTGTCACTTTTCCCTAAGCTCCTCTATTTATCCACTGCCCCTTGATTCACTTCCAAAAAAACACTGAAGACAAATGAGATTTGCTGGAGATCCCTGAAAGTATATAATTTTAAGAACGAAGAGTAGGGAATGTAGTCCAGCCACAGGCTTGTAGGTAGCACAGAAAAAGGAAGTCACTGCTGACTGACTCTTTCAAGGTTATCTGACTGACTGTGGTTTGCTTCCATTCATCTGAGACTCGTAAAACCTGTGCAGACAGCTCCTGAGCAATGCACAACAAAATGCAAGTCGGCACTTCACTCTTGAAAGAGTCTCTGTGCTGCAGAAACAGTGTGATATAGTCCCTGCCCCCTCATGCCCTCACAAGATTCTTTTTGAAAAATTATGCAAAAGCAGCTACTCTCTGAAAGGAAATCAAGCAATTTATAGCTGATTTATCTCTGCCACAGACCACTTATCTGAAGTGTGTGTTTTCTCTTTCTTGAGAGATTGAACAGGATGAGGATATTGAATGGTTCTAAAAAAAAAATTCAGGTTAAAGCCATCAGCCTTCAGAGCCAGCCAAAGTAGTCATCAACATCTACAGCAGCACGAAACTACCGGAGATCCCCAACCAGGTAGCACACACACACACACACAAGCATTTCCATTTGGCCTACCAACTTCCCCTGGATGAAACCACAGAAATGCTGCTTCAGTCGCTGGACAAATATTCCTACATTTGAGGGAAGGATGAATGGAAACAGAGGAACAACTCAAATTGGTGCTGCAGCAGCACATGAAGGCACTTCAAAGCTATGCTCAAACCCCAGCTGGCTGAGCACAAGCTCTGTCAGTCCTACTGTCCCAACTATGGCAAGATAAGAGATTGGAAGGTGGTTTGTCTTTAGGAGATTTTTTTCATACCAAAGAAGCAGCAGCTCACTTATGTAAATATTGAGTTGACATCTCAGACAGCAGAGCTCTTCCAACACTCTGATGTGGCCAGCCCGTAGTCAATGTAGGGGAACGATTCCCTCCCCACTCCGAGAGTAGCATTTGCCTTTATCTACACAGCTGTGGCATTTGTACCAACTGCAAAGACCCTACAATTTGCTTTGAACCTTTTCTCTTCCTGACCGTGAAGCACAGAAAATGTGAAACTTGGCTATTCTAACACTAAGTGCTGCAATGCAAGTTCAAGGCCAAGGTCTGAGTCACCCTGACTCCCCTACGGCCTCCCTCATCCCCTCTGCCCAAGGAGCTCAGCCCTGAGCCTTCCATCACTGCTCAACTGTTGTAGAGGTGTGCTGGTCTCCAGCTCCAGCCCTGTCTGTGCCAGGCAATGGACCGTGTTTATCTGGACCCTGTTCTGCATATTAACTTCCCAATCCGACCTCAAACCTGCCTCACTCACCACTATGGGCCTGCCTGGTGTCACTGGCTGTGCTCTTGATCCTGACTTGTGTTCTCAGCTTGACTTTGGACAAGTCTCATTACCCCAGGTGTGTCTGATGATCTGGACTCCCAGTTGACCTTGAGACTACCATTCCCACCACGGTGTTATGGTACTCAGGTACTGGGGCACAGTCAGCCTTCATTGCAACCCAACACTTGTGTCAGAGGTGACATATACTGAATTCATCTATTACCTGAACAAAACAAGCCCAGGTTGTGTGGTAAAAAATAACTGGATAAAATAGATGTTCGCATGGCAGAAGGTAAGAAAGAAAACCTCTATCTAGTATGCTTCAGATGTGATTTTTGCAGCAGAAGGAAATTCTCAGATGACTCTGCCCTGTGAAGTTTCTGTGCTGCATCTCTCATGTAGCTCTGGCTTGCAGGGAGCTGGTAGGGAGGCAGTCACATACCTCAAGCTAAGGCACAGTCTGGTGCCAGAGAAAAGAAAACTACTCACGCCTTGGAGACAATGGAGCTTTCTTAGGTAACTCCTGTTGTATCTATAACTTCGCTGAACTTCAGAAAACGTTCCTTTGTGAAGAGCAGTAGCTTAGCAGCTGACAGGGATTCCAACTGTGTAGATCTCTGTTATAGTAACTGCACTGGCTGGGACTCATTAGCTAGATGCACAAAAATATAACCAAAACCAGAGAGGATAACATCCTTCCCTCTTCTCAAAAAAAAGTGCTCTATCAGCACAGAGCTACAAACTGCACAGTTTGCATAACCATGGAAACCGGGAAGACACTAAACCAGTGCAGGTCAACCTTACTTGGAAGGAACTAAGGTCAACTTAAAACCTGAATACAGGAACTTGGGACTTCTGGAGTCAGGCTTTGCTTGGTCCACAGCAGATCATACAGACATAAGGACATTTATCCCATGATTATACATATCGAAGGGAGCATCAGTGCACTTTCATTTTCTTCTAAAAACATGCCCTCTAGTAGTACTACTATGCACTTCATACTCCCCGGAGCAAATGATGACAGACTTAGAACTTGTCAGCCCTGGGAGAACCTGCTCTGATTATGCAAGTCTTCAAATGGGGGCTCTCCAAGTTGTGGTTGATTGACACGTTTAATGTGCTTCTCTCCACCAGAGACTATTACCTGATTTCATAAACTCCAGTGCCATCTGTCCTCCTGTCTGTGGAGTAAAGAGCTTGTTTTGATTGCAGTTGCTTACATGCCTGGCCTCATTTACTGGACAGACTTCCCTTCTTGGACCTGCTGCCTTCTGAGCAGAATGTCACTCTGGCAGATCACACTGCCAAATGTGACCACAAAAGGAGGGTTGCATTCAAAGTAGGCAGCATTTATCTCTGGATCACTCTAGGTATTTCTCTCCTCTCCCAATGGCAACAGATTCTTCATATGTGCACTAACACTGACAGGTAAGTAGGCAAAATATGCAAAGATTGAAACATAAGCCTCAAAAGAATGTATGAAATTATACTGGGAACTGCCTTCCACACACTGAGAGCACCCATGGTTCTGGACACAGCTTCTATCAAAATGGGTATCTGGCAGCCCAAGGAAACACTCAAGTATTGAAGCTTGCATTGAAAAGTAGGAAGGGACTTTGAAAATACACTCCTGCACACAAACAGCAGAGAACAGCAGGAAAGAATTCAATCACTTTCAAGCAGAAAATAAGAAATTCACCGCCCATCAGTTTCTTACTTGTGTATAATTACTGAGCATTACAATAACCTCACTGCGTTGCTTATTATGCTAATCTTAATTAGCTTGCTGTTTCTTTGCACACTCTCACATCTGTCATTTTTGTTGGTTGTCCCTCCTCTGACACTTTGACCGCAAACTCTTTCGAGTTAAGGACTCATTTTCTGTTAAAGGTGTAGAACACCTGGTCTGAGGAGGTCTTGGTCTCTGACTGGGATTTTCAAATTAACTGATTAGTTGGCATCAAATATATCTCAGGTTATTTCTGTTTTGCTGTTAAATTAACTTTCACCTTGAATCAAGTGGTACTAAACTGAAAAGGACTCTCTACAATTCTCAGCAAAAATATACCAGGGAATAGCAGTGACGGAATCAAATCTGTAATATCATTTGCCTTTCCTTTAACTCTTCCTCTCCTCTTGCTTTTAAATATTTATTTAGTGTTAGGAGTGAAAATCTGTCTCTGAAAATCTGATTTCTCAGAAATCCAATACTTCCTAACAGTCAAAGAACCTGTGAGCAGCAGATGTATAGGCTGTCATGGTCACAGCAAAATAAACACCCCAAATCAGAGGCTCCTTTAGAAAACAGTGGCTTTTGTTTTGGTCTTTGTCCTTTCATAAGTTTGCTCCCTGAATACAGCTTAAATGAGTAAGGTAATTTCTCTGACGTAGCACTGATTGCTACAAGGTGTCATCCAAATCCTGAGACCTGGAAACCTCCTCCCAGAGAAAGACTTCCAAATCTCTGCATCAGTACAGCCTGAGTCCCTAAAGACTAAATATCCATTAAATAATAAGTGTGTGTCTCAGCTTGATGGACCTGTTTCTATAATGATCTGAAGCGGATTCACATTCACAACTACGTAGATCCAAGAGTATCAGGACAGTAGTGTCCATCTATTTCAGAAAGGTAGCAAAATTGCATGGGAGATTTCATTACTAGTTTCTATCTTAATACAGCAAAGCACTAAGCCACAGTCTAAACTAAACCTAAAAATTTCTGGTTTTAAGAAAAAAACCCTTCACCCACACCTTTTCCAAAAGAAAACATAAATGAGAACTCATTTGGCTTATATTGAGGCTGTTTGTGAGAATAAAAACCCATTCCTGACCAGCTATGGCCAACACTGCTTAAGAGGGAGTTCGGACGGTGCAAGAGGCATGGATCCTATCTGTGTTATGTCCAAACACTGATGAACAAGCTGCCAACCAGCTTCTGAATTCAGAGTCTAGGGGCAACACAGTAGGTAAAATTAAAACAAACAGTTCCTCTCCACATCTACCATGCAGCATTTTGCCCCTATTTGCACCGTTACAGTGTGTTGAGTTGGCTCAATCCACACTAGGATTCACAGCCCTGCCGTTTCCCCAGCTCCCGCAAAACTTTCAGAAGCTACTTGCCAGATCAGTACAGAGAAAAGCCATAAGCTTCTGTTACTAGAGACATATTGAATGCATGCTTATTATTAGTTTCAGGAAGTTCTGGATTCAAGTTTGCTGCCAACAAGACACAAGTGCCTCTCTGCTTACACAGAAGCAGAAGGGTCAGACTCAGACCCAGAAGCCAGCTGGACATTACAGCTTTGTCACATCTATGCTAGGACCTCAAACAAAACACTTCATCATATCAAGGGAGTCTAAAATTCATGGGGCTTGGAATCCAGGTTGAAACTGAGATTTTTCATTTCAGCTCCATCTCGAATCAGCAATGCAGCAGCTAAGCCTCATCATGCCTAAGCAGTTCGTGGTAGGAGTGAAAAAAAGAGCACAGCATAGAGTCTCCTGCTCTGTTTACTGTCAGTTTAACCATTGGACACAGATGTTCACTCTCCAGAAGCACAAGACTTCATAAGGCACAGAAACATAGAATCAGCCGTGTTGGAAGGGACCTCTGAGATCATCAAGTCCAACTCTTGATCCACTACCGCTGTGGTTACTAGACCATGGCACTAAGTGCCACATCCAGTCTCATCTTAAAAACCTCCAGGGATGGAGAATCCACCACTTCCCTGGGCAGTCCATTCCAATGCCTGATTACCTTCTCTGTAAAGAATTTCTTCCTAATATCTAACCTAAAGCTCCCCAGGCAGAGCTTAAGACCATGCCCTCTTGTCTTACTGATAGTTGCCTGGGAGAAGAGACCAACCCTCACCTGGCTACAACCTCCTTTCAAGTGAGTTGTAGAGTTATGAGGTCTCAGCCAGTGTGACAGGACTAAGAAGATGACACAGAAGAAGCAGCACATTGTTCACCACAGATGCATATTTTATGCTCTGCTCTGGTAAGACATACCCTTAACCCTTACCTTCTGAAGTGGGCCAATGCTGAATGCGGTGAACACCAACGAGCCCACCACTGGAGCAATCAGTTTATAGAGAAGCGTCAGCAAAGAGCCTGCATTCATTCTGTTATTGCTCAGTTTACAATTCAGTGATGGGCTTTTTCTCCCCTGACAGTTCAGAAATATCATTTTGAGACTGGAAAAATCATGCTACATTTCTCTTTTCTCTAACAGCAACACACGTAATAAAGACTCTGAATTGCATATTCAGGACTGTGCCTAGGAGTTAAGTATCAGATGCTCTAGGCAGAAAAGACTGCGGGGCATTCTTCCATAGTTTTATAAGGTCTGCAGGGAGAAGCAGCATAAAGATTTCTATTTGTCAAAATAATCAAATGTCTTGAAAATACACTAGGGAACCATTCTGGAATCAGAATGGAGTTATTTTTACTTTGTTGCTTCCCTGATCAAAACCACACTTTAAAATATATATTCTCTGGCTCTAAAAATCTTTGAGATATAGCAAGTAACTCATCAGAGATAACAGCACTGAAGGGAGTCTGTACCAGTATCTAAATATCTGGACAGAAAGTCAGTAAATACAAATATTAACACAACCCTGCAATAACAGGAAGCAGTGGCAGGTGGGAAAACTGGCCAAAGCCAGTTTGGACACAGCATATTTGCCTCTAAGGCTGCTTTTTCAGCCAGGCTACCCAGGCAGCAGATTGCTGTCACTGTCACCCACAGTGCAGCCCCGTGCCTTCGAATCCACTCTGATCCAGGTTGGAGACTAAAAGGTTGCCTCTGCCAGCATCACAGCAATTTCAAAGATAAATTGTTATTACTAATGACCCTTACTGACGTCTTTTATGGATAAAGAGATACTTTTTTCTCCTTTGCATATTTTTCTCCATGGGAATGAATGTAAGTGCCCTGCAAAGTTTGAGACCAAACTGAGTGTTCATACAGGCAGAACACAGAGAAGTGTTTGTGCAGGTCTGTAAATACAACCCTGCTGACAACACTCAGTGCAGATTCACAATTCTTCCTACCACTTCAGGTTCTTTGGAGCAGAGGGCTGTCAGATCAACCTGTCAAATGACCTATGGAAAGCACAGAAAAATTATGCAAGTAGAGGTGCCAGGCCAAGCACTCCTCAGAGCCTCTGGGATCAATGTCAGTGCTTAGATCTCTAATGTAAGCAGTTCAGCTGTGCTGAGGTTACTTCGCCTACATCCAACAGCAAACATGAAACAAGCACTTGCCTTTTCATCGCGCTTAAATCCCATATGAAAGCTGTCTTTGGAACATGCTCCCTGTTTGATACTTAGGCAAGTTATTTAACCTCACAGGGCTCAGTGAGAGCCCAACTCCTTGAGCAAGACATCAGTCCAAGCGTCAGTCATGATGGTAGTGCCTCTGGGATAATAGATTTAACAAGAGGGGAAAAAAACCCCTTTGCAATGGAAGCCAAGGAGAGAAGTGAGAGCATGTGACAGGAACAGCCCTGAAGGCACCAAGGTCAGTTGCAAAAAGAGAGGGACGAGGCGTTCCAGGCACCAGAGCTGCGGTTCCCCTGCAGCCTGTGGTGCAGACTGTGGTGAGGCAGCTGTGCCCCTGCAGCCTGTGAAGGTCCACAATAGAGTAGATATCCACCTGCAGCCCATAGAGGACACCACACCAGAGCAGGTGCCCAAAGAAGGCTGTGACCCCACAGGAAGCCTGCACTGGAGCAGGCTCCTGGCCTGTGGACGTGAGGAGAGAGCAGCCCCCACCAGAGCAGGTTTGCTGGCAGGACTTGTGACCCCATGGGGGACCCACACTGGGGCAGGGGAAGAGTGTGAGGAGTCCTCACCCTGAGGGGGAAGGAGCAGCAGAGACAATATTTGAGGAACTAACCACTGTCCACATTCCCCATCCCCTTGTACCACTGAGAGGGAGGAGGCAGAGAAAAACGGGAGTAAAGTTAAGCCCAGGAAGAAGGGAAGGATGGGGGGAAGCGGATTTAAAGATTCGCTTTTATTTCCATTACCCTACTCTGATTTGATTAGCAATAAATTAAACTAATTTCCCCAAGTCAAATCTCTTTTGCCTGTGACAGTAGCTGGCGAGTGATCTCTCCCCGTCCTTACCTCAACCCACCAGCCTTTTGTTGTATTTTCTCTGCCCTGTCCAGCTGTGGAGGGGAGTGATAGAGCAGCTTGGTGGGTCCCTGGCATCCAATCGTGGTCAGCCCACCAGAGGTGTGAAGATAAACCAAGTTTGTCGCTTGAATATTCTAAAGGAATTGCTATCCTATTTCAGAAGATACTTCTGTCATCAGAGAGCACATACATATCACAGCTGGCAATAGCTCCTTCACATATAAGTCTTCAATCAGCTTGTATAAATATGTATACTGTGGAGCTGAAAAAACTCAGACAGGTACACAGGAAGCGTGACAGGATAACCACTCCTCTGCCTACATGCACTAAGCCATCAGGTAAATAACTCTTCAAGCTTGTGAGCCTTTTTCTTTCTGAATACATTCTATTTACTTGATCATCTGTAATGACTTCTCTCTGAAATCATTAAGCTCTATCACGTAGAACCATATTTAGATGGGATTACTTGCACTCATAACAAGAAATAAGATGGCATCACTCACCTAACACTGTCACTTGGCATGAAGTATTGTCTTTTGCTCAAATAATAACTAAATTCCAATCCTTGTTCCTGCAGCAAATAATACCTTAATCTAAAAGCTATGCCATATTCCTGGGGTCAGGCACAGAGCAAAGTGATATCCGTTACATTATTTACAATTAATGCCCTGAAAACTGGCATTTTATGTCCTGAAGTGCAAAGAGGGACTTGAAACCATCTATTTTTTTGTGCCTAAACGGAGATGTTCTCACACAGCCTCTTCCTCAGGAGGTGAGAGGTCGGTATTTTACTCAGAAATGGCTGCATCAAGTCAGAACAAGATTCTACCGAGAACAAAAGCAAATCTCTAGTCATATATCCTACACCAGAGGAAAGAGAAAATGCAAGGACAGAGAACAATTCCCCAGAGTCCTGCCTCAGGCTCCAGCACTTGGGCACTTTCTGAGTCTGAAGCATCTTCTTATTTCATAGATTTTCATAGGTTTTATTGCCTATTTTCTCATTTCTGAACTCATGCTGCCCACAGTGTATTCTGTGACAACATCCACAGGCTTAGCCATATATTCTTCAAGAAGCTGTTCCTTACTCACCTTTTTCCATGCAACTCTGAATTTTATACTTACAAAATCTGTCAAGTCCATCATCAAGTCACCCGGTTCGTAGATTGAAGAGATCTACTCTATTTAACTACCCCTCATGTACAAGTCATTCCCTATCTCTGATCTTCCTTCTCTGCATGTTTTACAGTTGTTCCAGGCTTTTTTGAGAGGACAGGACCAGGACTTTACACTACATTCAAGATACAAGTGTCTNTCATCTTCCTTCTCTGCATGTTTTACAGTTGTTCCAGGCTTTTTTGAGAGGACAGGACCAGGACTTTACACTACATTCAAGATACAAGTGTCTTATTTTTGAGACATCAATGCCCCTCACAGGAGGCTCACAGGTTAAGCACAACAGAAAAGAAACATCCAAAAATCACTTGTATTTTCAAAAGTCTTGGCCTTTAATTTAGCTGTATTTATAGAAAGACACGTTTTTTCTCACTGCTAGGCACTACTATCTTTTTAGATAGGGAAACTTTAAATTAGACCAGTAATTCACCTATTCTTATAACTTATCTCTGACAGGTGCGAATGCTTCAGAGAATGCGAAGTAAAATGTAGGGCACATAGTGATATAACACAATTTACATAGAAAACATCTTTCAAAACCCATAAGTGTTTTAATTCTTAACACATCAATATTACTTCTATTATGTGCAGAAAACTCAGGAGTTGAAGACACTCAAGAAACCCAAGTATTCTCAATGCCAGAGAAATTTGGAAAAAGAGCCTTTGGAAAAAGAAAAGGAACACAAGATCCCAAATTGCTTTTCTATCCTCATTAAGATAACAAGCACAAGTAGGTTAATTTCCAAGTATTTTCCTTTGTCATTGAAAAAGTGATCTTCTATGCTTGCTACTCATCATCTGTTCTTACTTTATGGGAAATGGAAAACAGGAGCCCGTGATATTGCATTCATCATTCTGTCCTACATTTACCACACTTTCTTTGATTTAACTATGTTAAGTTTTTCACACGCCAAAATGTGTTTTGATGTCAGTAATCTTCATTATTCCTCAATAAAACTCTTTTTGAGCGGGATGGAAATGTCAGTTGAACAGGACCAGTGATTCAGTCCCAGCCTCTGTACAGCCAAGTGTCCAGAGACAGCTTTCAGGGAAGATAAATTTCAGGCTTGCTCTCATCACTGTTCTCAGCAGCTCAATTACAAATGATGTCAATAAACATGAAATTAAAAGCATCTTTCAGGAATTTCAGCAACTTCTATGTAGTAGTGAATTTCTGAGACTATCTTGCCTCTGAAGTAGATTTCTGACTTTGATAGTATTTTTTTTCTGACCTTTTATTGCCCCGGAACATCCTTTTTTCTTATGTCTTGGAAGCTGATAGCAGAAAGTGCCTAATCACTGCATCTTTACTGGCAGGACTAAAGGTATGTGAATACAAACATTAAGCAAAATTCACAAGGAACAGAAATGCAGCAACAAAAATAAGAGTTATTTAAAATTAATAATAAGCAGAAGGACATTGGAAGACTTGCAATTTAAAAAGCAATGGCTTGTTAAGCTGGCTTTAATACCAGCTAAGTTCATTACTCATTACAGAGTGACAGGAAAAATAAAGCTGGAGGAATTGCTAATGATGCCAGAAGTCTGTAATATGCATTTTGTAGTTCCTAATCTCTTAAAACTAAACACACACCAAAAAAAAAAAAAAAAAGGCTAATCATCTGTTCCTAGTCCCCTGATTTCATATCAAATTGCCAGCAAACAAATCCATTTATGGGGAATTTTTTAGTTTCTTTTCTGCAGTACTGTAATTAGATTCAAACGATAAGTCTCTGAAAGGAACATAATTTATTTTCTCAAAGCAGTTAGATGAGGCTTGTTCTCTTTATGTGAAAACAGTATTTGCTGTCCTACCTCCTTCTGCTGAAGTACTAGACATTGGTCCACACTGCCCTGGCACAACCTTCCTCTTGGTCAGTGCCTTCCAGGGTTGCAAATCAACATCACTTCCTACAAGTCAATGCTGTCGAACCTGCTATTCCAAAAACTAAAAAGGCATTTTCCCCCCATTTCTCTTAGGGATGTTTTGTCTGCAGACACATAGGTGAAACAGATCTTGGGTGACCTAATAAATCCATTTCCACAGAGTTCTGGTTTCATTCAGCTGTGTCTTGGTTTTGGCTGGGACTGAGTTACTTTTCTTCCTAGTAGCTGGTACAGTGTTGTGTTTTGGATTTAGTATGAGAACAGTTGTGCATAACATGCTGATATTTTAGTTGTTGCTAAGTACTGCTCATTCTAAATCAAGGATTTTTCAGTTTACCACGCTCTCCCAGTGAGGTGATGCTCAAGAAGCTGGGAGGGAGCACGGCCAGGACAGCTGATCCAAACTGGTCAAAGGGACGTTCCATACCATAGAATGTCAGGCTCAGTATAGAAACTGGGGAGACTTGGCCTGCAAACACCAATCACTGCTGAGGGACGAGCTGGGCATTGGTCAGTGGGTGGTAAGCAACTATACTGTGCATCATGTGTTTCTTGAGTTTTATCCTTCCCTTCATTAGTATTTATATTATTAGTAGTCAAATTATTATATTTTACTTAGTTTCAATTATTAAACTGTTCTTATCTCAACCCACAAGTTTTACCTTTTTCCAGGTCTCCTTTCCATCTCACTACAGGGATTGTGGTAGGGGAAGGGACAGAGTGAGCAGCTGTGTGGTACACGGTTGCTGGCTGGGGTTAAACCATGACAAGCTGTTTCCCAAATCATCTATGACAGTGCTTTACTCAGCCTGATTAATTTCAAGTGTTGGAAATGGTGAGTGAGAGCTGCAAGTAGAAAACTCTTCTTATGTTATCGCATAATAACTAGTTCATGCAACCAAAGACACTGCAAGAGGCAGCCCAAAGGACTGTAAAGTACATTCCCTCTTATGAATTTCAAGCAAATGCTTTCCCATATGCTTTTTTCTAAAGATCCAGTCAGTGATAACAGTTAAAACAACACACAGAGACTGCATATACATCCACTATGAGGCCAGAATATGAAATACCGGAAATGTATTTTTCCTCTGATAAAGACAAAATATTGACGAGAAGAGTCAATTTGCTATCAAAAATAGAAACTTTCAAGTCTGTAGTTTTGTGTGGAGGATGGTTACTTGGAGCTTTGTTTATCCACTCTCACATCTAGAAAGACATACAGCATGCTTTTAGAGGATCAAAAAAATCTGCTTTACAATGTCAGCTAATTTATTGGATGAGCCTTGTTGAAAATAACAGGACTTAACTCTTGACAAGGAATTCTGTCTGCTTGCTCCATGCATGTCTTTGAAGCATCTCTCCTTACTTCATGGATGCAAACAAGTCTTCATTCATTACATGCATTAATGCACAGCTAAATATAGTGCTCTCAAGAGAAACTGGATCTTCTTTCTCCCTTAAAAATTTCTGACAATTTCTTTGCTGAATTTTGATGACAAAGGCATTAGGAACACAATTCTGTAAGCAAAACTGTCACAGCAGACAAAAATGTCATCCCACTGGAATCATCAAAATGTGTACCTCCATTAAGTGATCCTACTCCTGTAATAATCCTACTCAAATAAATGCCTGGTATTAAAATGTCATCTGTCTCATTTAAAATGAGATCATAAGGTCTTAAAGAGTTGGTAAAGAACCCCAAATAACCACTCATATCCTTTTTCACTATTCAGAAGGAGACTGTACTGTCAAAACAGAAGACACTAAAAGGTGTGATTTCCAAAGTGCAGGAAAATGGAATCCAAAGATGATGCATAATGGTGCATCCACTGAAGCATTGGAAAAAAGATCCTTGAAATCAGTGGTGCAACACTAGACCCCAAAATAAATTTCTTGAGACTCCAGTGCAAGAAACAGGATCCTTCCTTCCCGCAGGCAGAGAAGATGCTCTCTCACAGTTCTGGGGTCTACAGAAGTGTGCAAACACACAACCAGTTTTACTGAATTGCAAGATCGAAACCTTAACGTACTTATTCCAGCAGTTCTAGAATATATGAAAATTCCATCTAATGAAGTAAAACAATTGCCTTTGAAGTATTCACTGTGCACTTGGGAAGGGCCATGTAAAGGAAGGAGGATATAGTGGTTTACATTACCTTTACTTGCACAGTTTCAGCAGGAGAGAAAAGAAAAGCAGGACATCTCCTGCAAGTTTGTGTGCAGTTTGTAAATCTTACTGAAAGGAAGTGGCAATGACAAAACACACAGTTGGGACAGGCATGCATTTGCAAATGGTTGAGGGGGGAAAAAAGAGAGAAAAGAACAAAATTACCTGTAAGTGCTTTTCCCTACCACTTCTTATTTAGTAGATAGGCAGACTTGGAGAAGGGCCTGCTGTAAAGCCAATTAAGTCAGCTTCTTTCCAATTGTTTTAACTGGCTTTTGATGAGGCTTAGCTTTTAGATCTTCCTATTCCTAATTATCAGGATCATTACAGTGTTGCTTGAGGACCAACCAAAAATAAAACCCCACTGCTTTAAACACAATGCAAACAAACCCAAAGCTTTGTATATAATTAAAAAAGGAAAAAGATAGGAGGATAATCTGCAACAACCTATACCATATCTGCTGGTTTGCCACCTGAAAGCCAGGCATGGCCAATGGAAGAAGAAACATATTTCTGCTCTAGCTGTCTTATGTTATTGGAGAGCTGCTCAGAGAAGCTCTGCAATGAATTGTGTGGGGCATTAAGTAAAATACAGTCATTGTGATCTTCCCCATTCCCTGAAACTGCACAGCCAGGTAAAGGATAATACTATGCAACACAGTCTTTAAAGAGCCTGTGTCATCTGACAGAGCAGTCCTGACTGCTCCCAGTTACTGCAAGTTAATACAAAGTATATTCTTTGGTAAAATCACAGAGCAAAAGTGCTTTCAGAGGAGTTGAAAATATTTACATGTCAATCTCTCTAACCAATAAGAACAAAAATATCTAAGGTAGAGCTGGTGAAACTTTAGTGAATTCCTGATATATCATGAGACCTTGTGTTGATTAAAATATGCATTAATATGCATTAAAGAAGCTCCAGGGTATTCTTATTTTCACCAGAATTATTGGCTCACAGCATGGCAACCACTTCCAAAGACCTCATAGAAAATTACGCGGTATCTTGGGAGGGGAAAAAAATAAAAAAAAATAAAAAGGGAGTATGAAATTACAGTGTGTCACTGTAGAACAATACCCCAGTCAGATCTAATCAGAGAACTGAAGAAAAACTGAACAGAGTACAAGAAAAGTTAGAGATTAGATTGATCCCCAAGTCAAGAAAAAATCTAGGAGACAAGAACAAAATCAATTCACACCGCACAGAACAAAGAAATAGTTCGCTAGAGTCCACAAGAAAGCACACAAGATCTTATCTGTAGTGGATAATATGCACTGGCACTACTATTTATTTTTGTACAATAGAATAGGTTAGAAGGTGGAAGAAGAATGGAAAGTTGGAACTAAACCAAAAAAAACCCCACCCATCCCAAACCATAGAACAGAACACAATTGATTTTTATATAACACACTCATTGTGAAGTGGTGTAAATCACCTTGCTGCAAGACAGTCAATCACAACCTAAGGGAACAATAAAGTTTTACAGCAGGGTAAGTAGAGAGGAAACTGCTTAGAGAAAGAGAGAAAAAATATATTGGGAAAAGAAAGTCCAGCCATGTCAAACATGATAGGATCGGTTTGGAGGAAAAAGGGCATTAGTGTATGAGCTAAAAAAGCAGTAGCCTTGAACACATCTTTATGTGAAGATTGAAAGATTTTTTTCCTCCGCAACAATAACAAGTATTCAACCAGATGGAAATTATCCAATGGCACCAAAACATCAATAACAACAATTCTATCAGAGGGGAACACTGCTTTCTAGCTCCCCTCCCTTCTACAGTAGCTGACCAGTATCTTAAACAGTTATTTCAGTGAGTGTGCAGAGATTTCTTTTTAAAGGTCAGAACCAATCATTACAACCACCCAGGAACACCTAGGAACACCAGGAACATGTAGTATTGTACTCTCCAAGGTTCACATCCATAGACACTGTGCCAAGAAAGCAACTCTTGAACTCATTCCAGAATCCTTATCCAAACTCACACCCTTACAAACATCTATATCCTAGCAGACTGATTCCAATTCATCTGTAACAATTTCTTAAATAAAACATTGAGTCACACATGTCAGGTGGTTACACATCCAAATCTACACTGCCTTATTTGTTTAGCCCTTACACCTACTGACACATCCACAATCCCCTCTTCTCATCCCAAATACCACCCTTTCCTGAGTGCTTTCTTTCCTAGCCACATGAATAGAGCCTGTAAATCCTTTTCATAGCAAGGACTTTCTCTCCTCATCTGTATTCACTGCTGCCATCACCTGAAGAGGGCTCTGCTGTAGGCAGTTTCCTGCCATCAGCACTAAGTGATTACTTGCTAGATGGACAGGGGAAACTGGAGCATGTGAGCAACATTATTTACCATAGAAACCAAGAGCTTTGCAATGAGAGGTGAAGCTGGAGAGAGAGGAGGACAAGGAGAAGGTTGTCAGGGTTGAAGGATGCCCTTGCCCAGGCAAAGCCCATGGTTCTGGAAGGGCAAGTGAAATCAATTATTTGCAATGGCTGGATTTCCAAAGAAATCATCTTTAAGCTCAGTCTTTAACCTGAGAGTGAACACAGCCTTCACGATTAGTGGGGAGCAGCAAAGATAAAGAATTGTTGGATTAAGTATCTCTTCCCTTTTTGGATTAGGTCAGTGGTACCGTAGAGTGCACTACAGCTCAGAAAATTACTCTGGCAGAGGAAATGGAGAGCAGTATTGATTCCCTAGCATTCCTGCAGACACTTAAGGTCTGTAATGAAGTTTAATGAATGTAATGAAGCAGAGAACAGTGCCTTTTCTCTAGAGAGCTGAGCAGCTCCACACCTTTGAGGTACATGCAAAACTGCAGTACAAGCAATTTTCTTTCTCCCATCCCTGAATAGCTTCCAACTGGCAGAAAATACCAGGGTGTCTACTGTTGTTCACTGGTTAATTATGTACTTCGAAGGCATCCTACTCCTACATCCTAAACACCCGGAAGAGTCATTTGAGAGTCTGTCACCTTTACAGAAGATTTTCTGTCCTGGAAGTCAGATCAACTTCCCAGAACAGCAGTCTGTAGACAATGGTTTCACAGAAAACTTAAGAGCTGTGGTCAGATCACATTCCTACAGCCTACAACATTTTTGATCCTAACAGCATCCAGATGAGTAGCATAACAGCATAGCTTTAACAAAACATAGTGAAGGAAGGGCAACGGTTAAACAAACTACATTTGGAGATATCAGGGAAAACCTCCTTAGCAAGACGCTTCCCATCCCCCCAGGCTGCCTCTCCTCTTTTTTATACACTACCCTATCAAGGGGAATAAATTGGTTCAGATTACTTGCTAAAAATAGAATACATCAATAGAAGTCACTTCCAACCTTTTAAATCACTTCATACTACAGAAAATCTGCTATTAAAGGAAGAAGGTTTGAGCATGCAGGTCCATTTCCATCCCTTAGTCATGTGCAGTCTCACATATAAGCACTGAACACAGAGGTGGTGTGCTCCTACAAGAAACCATTTTAAATAGTATCGTTTCCCTCACATTGTGCACAAGAGCCTTCACAACTAATTGGGAACAGAGCATCACTGCTTTCAAGACCATTACAGCTGTGCATATTGCTAGGAATTTAGCTCCTCACACTCTGTGTCCAGATCTGAAGATTTTCTGTCTATTTTTCAATAACAGATTTTTTATTGCTGATTCCTCATCATAAAAAAAGGAACAGAAGTCTTTGAAGTCAGAAGTATTACTTAACTCTGTAATAACTGTAGGATAATAAGCATCTTTCAAGAATAAAAAAGGGTTGGTAATTTGAAAATAATTATGCACCTAAAGATACACACAGACATGAAGACACCTACTTTGTGTTTTGTTCCCCAACAAGTTTAAAAACCTGACTCCTTTGGGTATCCAGCAGAAAACTAGCCTCAATTTTTTCTTTTTTTTTTTTTTTTAAATCTCTTTTACAGCAGCAATCTGACATCCTGGTGCTATTATTCATTGAAACACTCCTCTGTTCCCCCAGTTTCTCTTAACCTGAGAATCTATTATGTAAAAAGAGCAGTTGACAAAACACAGTTCTTACAGGTGCACAAATGTCAGGCTGAAATGCTGCTACAACCTTTTCCCTTTGCTGGTCCCTCCACCCTGCCAAAGAAAAAAGGGATAATAAGCGCAAGGCAACTGGGAAAAAGTGTATCTGCCTGGCAGTAGGAGTGCAATTTGTGAACACAATACCACAACAGTGATGATTTTCCTGAAGCTCTGTAAGGGATGGAATCATGCAGCGTGTCACTGAGCTTCCAAGCCATGCCTGCTTACTGTTATGAGTTTCTTGAAGATTTCTGTCCATCACTGAGTGTGTTCAGAGGCAAAGTTTTCACTAAGAATGTGTATTAAGCAAGCAGCTTAGGACTTTAAGGTTAACAAGACCAAGCACTTTGAGCAAGTAATCTCTGGAAGAACTGCGATCTTAAACAGGGCAAATACTTTATTTTCAAAGGAAAGTACCATCAGTCTTGACTCAAGGGTGGCAGGGGGTGGGGGGAGAAGGGAAGCCACTACTGCTGCCTTCTCTGTTTGTCAGACCAGGTTCTGATGCCTTTTCACATAGATGAGTAAATCACACTAGAAACTAAATCACAAAAATCATTAGGGCCACCAACTGAACACAGTAGTATTCAATGCCAATGAGAAACATAGTATCTATCCATAGAAATCCCATTGCTGAAAGCATGACCCTGCTCAATTCAGAACACATAACCTAGTACCTTTGAACTAAGATCTCAATCCCCAATAAAATTAGCTTGGTTTAAAGGGTTACTTCTTGTCAATTCATCTGTTATGATACTGCCTGTGTACTTCCAGCAACAGTAACTTCAAGAGTGAAGCTAAGCAGGATTATTTCAAATATATCATGGATTACAAGTGGAGACATAGACTATCATCAGCACTCAGCTGAAATGATAATTGGATCATGCATCAAAGGCCTAAATTTTAACTAGAGACATATAAAACCCACTATGATTTAAAGACTGATGCATAGCATCAAATTAACACTATTATTGTTAAATCATAATGGCACCTAGGTACAAGACAAATTCCCAGTTTGGGGAGTTTTGTCTTTTAATAAGACCAGTATGCAGTGACATGAAAAGGTGGGTATTTCCACACAGAAGAATTATGATTAGCAATGCTGGTGGTGGACTCTGCAATTTAAAGGATGTTTTGCAGTGAACAGTATGATACAGGCTGTCACCAGTTCCAACTCCCTGCTCAAAGCAGGACCAACTTACATACAAAGTAGAAAGCTGGATGCAAAAGAAAGACTGGCATAAAAAAAGTAAGAAATTAATGAAGGAGAAGTAGTAAGATGAAGGAGGGTGGGGAAGTACAGAATAGCACTTGATTGATCTGATTTTTCATCATAATACTATACAGACTTTCAGAGACCACAAGTGCTACTAAAAAGATACCAAACATAGGCAGGGGAATAAGATGGATGATTGTGAAGCAGCCAGATCTATGTCAGGACACACACCCCCCGAAAAAAAAAATAAATTCAAAGAGGCAGAGAAGAGAGAGCTTTGAACTGGCCTTCATTTTATCCTATAGGTAAACAGGAGCATCTCTGGTAGTAATTCCTACCTATCAGGTAGTGCCTAGACCTGTCACTTATAGCCAGTGTCAGATAAACTCTCTTCCAGATGGGTGATAACGGAAAGGAATTTCAAGGGAAAGGAATCTCAGAAAGTCAACAAGGAGCTCTATATCACACCTTTTACACTGCCCTCCCATTTCTTTGCTCCTGCTTACTCTGAAATAGAATGTGCTTACATCTCTGGAATAAGTGTCCATTTGGCACCTCATCTAAAAAGAAAAAGCAAGGTATGATAGCTTCCAATACCATAATGGTTCTGTCACACTTTCTCTGTAGGAGAAGTAAAAGCAAATATTTCATTAATAGAAGCTTTGTGATAATTTGCTGTAGCAGGTAAAAGCTCAATATTACCTACAGCCAAAATGGAGTCCTGCCTGCACATACTTCATGGAACAAACAACAAAGTAACACAAAACAAATGAAAAATTCCATATGCAATTGAAGGATAAAAGGATACTGAAGTGGTCAAGCTATATCACATACTGAAATACATCAAGGATCAAAATGATTCTTTTACTAAAAGACTATCATTTAAGTACCTTTGAAATGTTCTAAGCTTGTCTTATATTTTGGCCAAAGCCTTCACTTCTAATGACATATTTGTCTCCCGGCTGCTGAAGTGGGCACTTTATAGTGTCTGTCTCATAATGATGCCTCTGCTCATGGTATTTGATGTTTCCTGATGTCCCCCCCAGCTACTCTAAAGTGGATTTAGTTTGCTGGCCTGAGTAGCAGCAGACATGATGCTGCTATTAAGTGAGATTTGGTGAATGTTTCTGCTAACACTGTTTTCACATAAAGCTCTGGGAGCAAGGTCAAAAAAGTGAGTGCAACTTTTCTCTGAATTCAGGTTAGGCACCAGGCATTGGGGGTTATTCAATACACTTCACTTAAAAACCAAGGGTTTGCCATCTGTTCTGCACTCTAATTACAAAATAAAAAGCAAATATAACTCACTATTGAATCACAGAAAGTAAGCTGTGGGAGATTTAAATTCATAGGGAAAGCTCTTTATTTAATGCAGAAAGCATCTGCAGAGTTTTTGTTATGTTATCTTTTACGCAGTAATCTAGGGAAAATGAGAGTACTTCTCCAGGACCCTGACAAACACATTTCTGGCAAACCTGGATGAGTCCCCGGGGTGGGATGTTCAGTTTAGGAAAAATACATTGCAGAGCAACTTCTGCATCATTATATCTATCTATCTATCTATCTATCTAAAAGTAGAGGTGTTACTATAATAAAATGGGTAATACAGTCATGATAACACAAGGAGGTAACCAGGGCAAGAATGTAAGAAAAAATTTGCCTTTATTCGAGTGATTGATAAAGTTTGCTATAAACATAAAAATAACTTTTAAATAAGGAAACAAAAACCTTCACGGATTAGTTTCTGGCCATGCCATTTATTGTTAATTCTTTTCTCCAACTATATACAATTATAAGGCTACAGTTTTTCAGTTTGCTGAGTGACACAGAGTCTCACTATAATGGGAATACAGATATAAGGAACAGCTGAAGACAACAGCATGGTTTCTTAGAAGCTGGAATCACTTTTGTGAAAGAGCAGCAAGAAGAGGAAGAATCTGGGGCTTCCCTTTTATTCAGTCTGTTGTGTCTACAGTCAGCTCTGCCACCTGGGGTTGTCCATACTGCAAAATTTTGGAGAACCATTGCAACACTCCATGCACTCTGACACACAACTTCATTACAGACTGACATATAATGAGGACTGGCAGTCACCACAGGAAAGCAGTCCTTGCATCCTCCCCCACAAACAGGCAGCAAACAGCACTATGGAAGCATCCTGACAAAATGGGCTGTTCCTGTTGGGCTGGTGGTCCTTGCACAACCTGGTATTTCATAGACTTGCAGCATTTTGCTTAATCAGGAGTTCTCTGCCCTACCAGATGAATGTGCCTAATTGCTATTTAGTGAAGAGACACCTATAAGTGATATACTTAATGAAAGCAGAGATGTGGGAAAGGAAGAGGCAAATGTAAGGAACAGCCATTGGATTTTGCAGAGTCAAACGTAACCACTGCTTCAATACATTTTAATACCCAGCATCTTTCCCTAAAACTGAGCACATTTAGTGAAACCAAATGGGGTGACAGTAGGGAAAGTCTGACAATAAAAGCCTTCACAGACAAATGCCAGCATGGACTAGCTCTCTTACACATAAGGAACTACAATATATCAATCACAACCTCCATCATAAAACAGATAATCAGATCCACTGTGGACAATCTTCCCCGACCTACCTCTCATGTGCATCCTGGACTTAGGTTCCATACACATGGGGTTTATGTCAATCAGGTCTGATTAGTTTGAAGGTGAGGAATGTAGCAACTGATTACATCAACTGAAAGATACTTCTATCAGATAAGTCAGTCACTAGTTCCTGCATATACCAGGAAAACAGGCTCTATTAAGGGGCTGATAAAACTCCTCCTAACACAGGCAAATGCCCACTTTTTAAAGGCTGATTTGACAAGACATTTGAATGAGTAGAGCATACTGTTTGCCAAAACATTCCCTACTGCACAATGTTAAAGACAAGACAATTTCTAGAATTGGAAGAAGGTTGGAATAATTGCCAGTAAAAGAGGGTTTGGACAACAGTTCACTTCCTGAGCATGGCAGAGCAACAAAAATCAATGGGATGCCATTCAGGAAGCACAGATAAGGGCATAACCACTGGGAAGGTTACTTTACTGAAAGATCCCTGTTATCTACCAGGATAATACTATTGAGTGAACAGAGAAAACTGTATCTTCAAAACTACAGCTATAGGAGTACATGTATTCTAGAAAAATTACTATCTTAACCTTTAGAGTGGGCAGAAATTGCCAACAAAACCCAGATCTTACTGGAGTCTGTAGAACTTCTCACACTGGTGTCAAAAGAACTGAAACACCATTCTGGGCTTTATATACATGGTCTTGACATCCCCAGATAAGACAACCATCAACAATTTGGAATAATTGTCTATTTTAGGTTTTCTGCACCTTCTTCTGAGGTGTCTGGCACAGGCTTCAGATTAGAAAACACTTGTCTAATCAAGTACAGCAATGCTTGTGTGATGATAAACAAATGTCACATGAATAAAAGGGAAAAGGCTGAGGATCCAGTTTATGTAGATTCAGGACAATCATAATAGCAATAATAAAAGTCAGTTGTAATGAAACCATCCAAAGGAAATGTTTAAATCGACTCCTGCAGATAAAGAGAAAGGAAACATTCAGTTGAGCAACCACCTCTGCAAAGGCACTGTCAGTAGCAAGCTTTCCTTAGGATCTTTTCCCTAAAGAAGATAAGGAGAAGCTGAAGTCAATAGGGAAAATGCTGGGTAAAACACACAGAATCAAGGCAATTCAGAGCAGTAAGCAGACTCCAGCAGCGTCACTAGTTCTCCTCAAAGGTGTGCTGAGAGGAAATCACTGTGCAGGCAAGAGCTGTGATAAGTGCTGTTGATGAAAGGTCTGGGAATGATAAATAATAAGTGCTTTGTAAGACACAAAAATGAAAACTACACAAAAATGAAAGTTGCACTTTTCAGTTGTGAATGATACATGCAAATTCCCAATCAGGTTCTCAGCAATCCTGTCCTCCCTCACTGCCTCAACACCTAAGTCTATATATGCCTAAGATCTTCCTGCTACTCACAAGTTTCTTCAGACAATGAGTGATGGCAAAAGGGTCTGGCTCCCAACAGCCCTAGCTAGTAACATAATTTCTCAATAGTCAAAAGTTGCATCATATGTGCAACTAAAGGAGCATGGTTTGCTATCACAATCCGTAGCACTTCCATCGAAGATGACGTGGCTAAAGGAAGCGTGAAGAATGCTCCACAGGAACTGGCATGTTTAACCCTTTGAAGACAAATGACTTTCACAATCGAGTGACCCATCACTTCTAAAAATTATACAAATTACATAGGAGAGGGCACATCACTAGCCACTTTCACTTGAAGAAAAATAAAAAGCACCTTGATGTCTATTCACACAAAATGTTGCCAAAATATCAAAATTAAGGATTTGTTGGGGACTCACTCCAAATACAGCAGCGCTGCTGCCTCTGTCCCTCTGACTCTGGTATGCTATTTAACAGGCATGTGCTCCTCTAAAACACTCAATTTGAAGTGGAGGCAGCAAGTGCTGAGGGTTTCACATTAATGCTATATTTTACATTGTTTCTGTAAAGCTGCCTTCACATTTTATGAATCTGGTCAAGTAACTCATGAGTAAACATTTTTAATAGCTTATTCTGCTCTGCTTGATAGCAGAATTAAACTCTCCCAGTTGTATGATCTGTCTGTCAGGCTTACAGGTAGTAGATTAGAAGGAACAGTTAAAAACTTAGGATCAAAGGTAATTAAAAAAGACTGCCATGTATAAACAATATCCAGATCACTGCACAAACCCTCTAGAGTGTCAAGGACAACTATAAAGTTGAAGCCAATTATACAATTTCCTCCTCAATTAATAATTACATTTTCAAAAGAAGCAAACAGCAAGTTTAAGGCTTCCTAGAGGAGAGCACCTACCAAATGGAGGCAAACAACCAGGGCAGAGGGCAAAACTTAAGAGACAGCTCATTAATAATATTTCCTTAGGGATAAAATCTTCTTGGGGATACACAGGTCCTCCGGTTCAATGGTCCCAGGTGCCTCTTCTCAAAACTCAGGCAAGTACAGTCTACACAACTGAGGTAAGAAAAAAGAAAACCAGAAAAACCCTGTCAACACTATCTAAAGAACAAACCCACCACTGTGTACCTGCAGAGACAAAGTAAATTGCCAACAGAGACAAAAGAGCAAAAACTGAGGCCAGAAAAGGAAAATCCCAAAGCAGGGAGCTGTGGAGGGGTAAGAGGATGCCTGCCAGCCCAGCAGCATCTACAGAAGCAGTGCAACAGTGGTATGTCTCCAGTGTAGGTTGCTTGTAAAATTGCAGATGTATTCTTCTCAGATTATAAAAGTTACTTAAATTATTGAATACACAAGAAGTCCAAACCCTCTGCAGATGTTTTTTAAGCAGATCTTTTTTTCTAGTTTTCAAAAAAACATATCCAATGCAGCAATAGGAGCAGAGGTAGGAGGTGAAAATTAAATGCAATCTGACAAAAGGTTATCACAATGTTACAAGAAAACTCAGTCTTGCTGTGCCATTCTCAGGGCTTTTCTCGCTTGAAAAAAGGGACTTAATCAGACAACTAGAAGCAAAGCATCTAATACTACTGAAACTACTTCAGCCTTCTGCCTTTCCAATAAATCCTGGATTATATGACACCACACACAAGATGGTTAACACTTCTGCTCAGACTTGATATTTGCTAAGAGAATTGTGAGTCTAGAATGAGAGAGGTGAGGACCACTTTCTTGAATTCATGTCACAGATGCCTTGTTCAAGGGCAAGGCTCCTCCTGTCTTCTGCAGGTAGAGGAGAGAGGCTTGGAATAAAACTTCAAAGAACTTAAAACATGTCCAGCTGTAAGGGAAATTCAACAGGACATGGATATTTAAGTCATATTAGTCCATTTGAACATGCCAGGCTCAAAACTGTCACCATAAGAAAATCTCCCTATTATGGATGACTCAGTCATTCCCAATCACAGAAATTATACAGTAATTAATGACCAAGTAGTGGAAAAATCTTAAAGAAGTTAAACACACGGGCTCTTCAGAAGTTAAGAAACACACAGGCTCTTCAAACATCCTCCTTTTTTCTTTTCCTCCTACCTACGTATATAACTGTACACTCAAAATGTCACAGACCCCAAACACAACTCTTTTGGAATCCCCTCACTTCCAGCTATAACATATGACAATTTTTTTCTCTTCTGGCACACCTATTAACCACATAATAGCCTGAAATGGCTGTTGTTAGATAAGCCAAATGGTAATGGTGGCTGTGCAGAGGCCAAGACTAAGCTCACCATATCGATTTTAAAACAACTATATAGAAACAAGGATTTTCTTTGATGATACTGCTCATGTGGTTTTCTGAGAACAAAAGTATTTATCTTCATGCCTCAGGTACTGTTTTCAATTGGATGGAAAGGGAAATTGTTTGTTTTGAATCTTCTGAGATTTCCCCAGTAATGTCAGTGATAATCTTCTGTTTTATCAAAAAGAACTTTAAATAAGTAACAGTAGATAAATAGCCTGATTTGTGAATTCCTTCCCTAACACATAACCTGCAAAAAAAGTCTACTGGCATTTTCTATTCCATGACCTATGGGTCTTGATAAGTAATTACTTTGTATTATATCCCTCTTACAACTCTCATCTCTTAACTTATACCATTTATCTCATAAAAATGTACACGATTTTCTCCTAATATCCCTAAATATTCATATAACTTGATGTATATTTTTTCCCCTAGAACAAAATACACCTGTGCAATATATACACCTACTGTTCTGGTGTAATCATTATAGCTTCCAAACCTGGCAGATCTTTTAAGTCCCAGAGCTGTCACTTGTTTTTCCAAATCCTAAGTGAAATAAGGTTTTGTTAGCCAAAACTGAACACCCACTCACAAAAGCTCAGTTATCTCACTCTCTCATGCACATGCACACACACGTACACAGTGATGAAACCATCCAGATAAAACAAAATTATTCTACATCCTGCACAAAATGAGAGTATGTCTGGGGTGAACATCCAGCTGTTGTTTCCTATAGCTCTTCATAGTTTTTTTTTAAGCATCTGCTTGTCCAGTTCAGGACCAAGTCAGCAGCAGCACTGAACTGTCACAATGAAGTATTTTTAAACTTTTTGGAAGACTCTGGAGATCTCGGAACATGTGCCTAAGACTTTGATAAACTTCTAAAATCTTTTTACTGTCCCTTTTATAAAGCACAGCTTTATCTTATGATTCCTACTTCTTTGTATACTGGAAAATAGCCTCATTCCATGATACTTGCATATAACAGAACATACCGCTACATCCCTACTCAGCTGTGGCAAACGCCATTGGTAGCACTAGTGCCAAGATGAGCAAGGCTGTATTTGACCCTGTAATTGCAATACCACAGACAGCCTCTGTTCCCTCTCCTTCTTGCCACTGCCTGGGCAGAGGTAGAGGTACAAGTATTGACTGGCACAAGGACATGGCACCAGTCTGAAAGCCACAACATGTACACCACTTTAGCACATCCCTGCTCCCCGTGACAACTCCTGCAATAGGAATTGGAAGGCACCCGTGCCTGTGGTTCAGGAGCCACAGGCTGGACAGCCCAGTGCAGCACAGTGACAGGCTTTTAAGCACCATCTGAGCCCTCTCACACTGTCTGCCCTGTCTTCTGCAGCAGAAGTCACATAAACTTTGAAGCAGAGTCCATGGGTAGTTGAGGCTTAGAGGGTTGGAGCCAGCTAAAACATCACAGTTATAGGGAAACCAGCTGTGCCCCTGCAGTTTCCCCACTGTTTAGAAAGAAAGGACAAAGCATTTGGCAATAAGGGCAAGTGCCTAATTCAGGAACGTAACAAAGCAGGTGTAGCTGCAGAGACAAAACCAAAAATCAAATTAAACCTATTGTGTGCAGCACTGGATCTGTGGGCAACCTGCCACACAGTCAGAAAAAAGGGTTAAACTGGACTGATATTTGGGGAAATGGACCTGTTTGGTAACTCAGGGGAAGATTTGACACCTCTACTGAGTGACTGAAACAGTATATAATAGCTAATGATATCTGTTAGGAGAAAAAGATGGCTGTTTTACCGAATGTAATGGGGACTTAAGCCTGTAACTTGCTGTGCAACCTAACAGCTTCCATTATACCAGCAGACAGGAAAGCATGTGCCAACACTATGAAAATCCTACGGAGTCTCCAGCCCACAGACACCGTATGGTCACAGAGCCTTTCCACTTTTATAGACATGAAAAGATCCCCAAACCTCAACATGTGGCTGAAAGAAAAAAATTAGCAGAGTTCTGCCAGTTATGACAAAACCAGATGGTACACAAAGAGGATTAACTCACAAGTGGTAAGCAAAGGGAAGTAATCCACAATCAGGTACTGATGGGATCAAATGTGACTCTGAAGCACCAAGGTCTGGCTCAGATCTCACCAGCAGTATGGGGCATTTGTGCAGCTGCTTGGCCATGTGCTGGAGGACAAGTGCACTTGCTGCGCCAAAAGGTACAGAGTATCACACCTCTTATCGCTTTCAATTTTCTTTCTTATGCTTAATAACTTTTCATTCTATATATATGCCAGGGAGTTGTAATATTATCACCCACATGCACGTTTCCTGAACAAAAGTATGCCATGAACAAAACAATGTAAGGGTGTGCTTTTGATGTGCCAATTTCATAATCCAAATGAACCTTGGGTCAAAGACAAATCCCATAGGGACTGTAAAAAATGGCAATGCATACAGAAGTTGTAAAAAACACATGAAATGAAAATCATCTTCTTTCAGAAAGAAAGTGAGTGACATAAGAAAGTACAGCCAACTGAAAAAGAATGTCCCAGGGAACTTCATATTTCTTAGTTGGTCAGTTACATCTGGAGTCCATGGAAAATAGGGAACAAGTGCCAAGCACAGGGAACAACAAAGTACTACATATATATATAGATATATATAAATATATATAGATATATATACTCCTCCAGCTAGTAGGGGTGAGATTTAAAATGAAGGGCCTTCTGTCATTTTCCTAATTTCACATCAGAATTATCAAGTTACTAAAATGGATTAGGTTTCAAAAGGGAGCGCTCCTAACACATGCACAAGGAAATCCACGCTACTATCGCAGGTAAGTTGACATGTAACTGTAAGCAGCTTGTGCTAAAAATACTAAGCCAGGAATTGAATGGGTTGGATATTATTTTGGAGAGAGAAATTTCAACTGCAGTAACAAAGTGTGAAGTGTTTCTAAGCTCCAGCCTCAAAATAATAGCTGTACTGCAACTTCTGGACAGAGCAAGTAGAACCTTAGAGGAAGGTACTAGTAGCTAAGAAATCAAAAGAAAACAAAACCTGTGTTTGATGAAGGACCAGTGCCTTAATCTTGAATAGCCCATGGAGTATTTGCTGAGAAATGAAGGTAGAAAGAAATTCAGTACATAAAAAATGCAAGAATTTCATCTAAGGCTTTAGTAGAGTATTGAAACAACCCTTTAGTGTCAGCAGTGGAAAAAAATGGGACTGTCCAGTCTGTGTTTTTTCAGGATTACAATTCAACCAGTACTATAAGTGGAGACACACGCTCTCCTTAGCTACAGGACATTTTTCTCAGTGACTGTTAGTCGATTTTTCTCCAAGAATTATCTACCTCAAACCTATTTACAAAGGGAAATTGGAGAGCGAGAAGGGATAAATGTTGTAAGTAACACACAGGAGCATATTCAAGAAGACAGACTGGTGAGACTATGGTAAAAATGTTTCAGGTCCTGTGTGAATTTACCCAAGTATTATAAATGGAAGTTGTCATAAACTACACACAGGATTTCAGTGATGCCTATTTCAAATAAATAGATCTTAACCCACTATGCTGTTTCTTTGCCTCTGACTTGAACCTGAGACCTCCCTGTGGCACTGGAGCAATAATTCTACAAGCCATATGATCCCCCTGAAAGACGTATTGTTTTGCTGCCATGTTATCATGCCTTTGCAGAATGCAACAATACTAACACGGAAAAGGGATGCAAGAGTTTAGCCTGAAGCATTACAGACATGTCCCAGTTTGGCTACCAAAACCACTGATCATATTTACCTCTAATTTCAGCTTTCTGCAGTAAGGAGCACCAGGAAGCCTGACTACGAAGAGAAGCAGTATACCTGTACACTCCAGCTGTGACACCAAGCTCTAGCACACCAACCAAGAGACAAATGGAGATCCCTTAGCACATCTGCCACTGGGAGAGGAGGGCAAGGGCACCAAAGCAGTGCAGGACACAATCAGCATCTTCTCCATGGTACAGATTGAATCCCACCACTGACAAAAGACATGGAACCATGAAAACCTGTAAATGATACATATGGCTACAATGATCATGCACACTCAAACTGCTCCTGGTTTTCTATGCACTGAAAGACCAGTCAAAAAGTTCTTAAGGTTGCCTCTTTTTTGCACCAAATTTCTATTACTACACGGTTTGGGGCTTGCAAACAGCAGAAAAGTACTAATACACTTACAAAAGTGAAAAAGTCTCATGGTTGGAGGTTGTGAAGTGACTCACAAATAAACAACAAAACAATGTCTGCTTTTTCATGTCCAAAGATGCTTCTTTGTATTCTTGGTAGTGGTTGCACATGTATATAGGATGCATTAGACCATTTCTGTGCTCTTTATTTTAATTTGCAGAGTCCTTCTAAAACAACCAAATATTCTGCATTAATATAGTAAGTACAAAGCAGATGGACATGTTGAAAACTCTGGCCTTCAAGGATTGAAACTCATAACAGATTGCAAGTGGCAGTGGAACTCAATTCATATCACGAGTTCCAATTGTTTTGTTCAAGAAAATGGTATTAAATGTGTCACCCTCAGCTCCTTCCCATGCTGCTACAAATGGATTAGTGAAAAGATTTATTCAGACATAAATAACCAATTTGTCCTACAACCTTGGATGAATGTCACTAGCAAAGCAGGAGTACAAATGTTCAATCGGCCAGTGTGAAGGCAGTTTGTTTACAAACATTTGCAAACTTGTCAGGAGCAATGTGGTGGATAACACACAACTTAAGGTTAATTTGTAGGGGGATTTTAGAAAAAAAGTAATGTAATAAAATGACAATGAATAACGACATCTAAAGTTCTAGTTTCAACTGGGAGGAAACAGGATGTTAAAAAATCGTTATTGAAAGACAATCAAGAAGGGTTTTAGAATGTTTGAGTAGTTCTGGACAAACTGGAGCTCCGTTTTATGTTTTACAGAAGAGCTATAAGTCCATCTCACCCAGAATATACCTTCATAATAGTTACTGGTGAATACTGAGGGAGTAAAGACCATCAGCAATGTCAACGAAATGCTCTATAGCAAGATGATCCAGAGAAAAATCCAGTGTTCAACAGAACGAAATGTACTCATGTATGGTGTTTCCCAAGTAGACTTGCACCCTTCCCACTACTACAGGGACTCCCAGGTTGTCACAGGAACTGCGACAAGACTAGAAATCACAAGTACCACTAATGAGAGACAACAGCACAGGACGGGAAAAAAACCCTTAGAAGTTCTGAAGCCCACCACTGCCTCCTATGGAGGAAGCCACCAGTTGAGCCTTTCCAAGCATAGCAGCACCAAGAGGTACTTGGTCTTGGTGCTCGTAGAGTAGGGAATGAACGTATTTATTGAGAATGTAACTTCTTTGTGCTCTCCCTTCTAAATATTGTAAACACAACAAGGGCAAAACAACTGGCAACAGAAGAAGGAAGGAGGAGGTATAAACTAAGTTGGAGCTAATATCTAATTTTGCCACAGAAGTTGCTGGCTACTATCTTTCCTTGGAGATTAAGCTCTTACCCCTTTCCTTTCTGCTGCTAGGGAAAGCACCTTGCTCACAACTCAGAGGGTAGTGCCTCCTCATGCTGTTGCATAGGTTAAGCACGTGGCCACCGAGCCACAACAAAATCTTGTTTCCTACAGTTAACATTCACCTTCCCTTTACCCATTCTGCCTTTCTGGGTCCCATGCTGTCCAATAGCTGCATAGAGAGCGTATCACCATTCTTACACCCTGTGGGCTAAAAATCCAATTGTCTGCATGTTAAACTAGCAAAGCCCCTACTGGGGGAACAGCTAACACTAGGAAAAGCACTTTTTGCCATTACAGCCTACACCAGTTCTCTGAACAAAACAAGCCTTCTTGACATGAGCACAGTTTTGCTGGTGTAGCTGCAGGTTATGTGAAGGCTTTATAATCCCACCACAGGCCTGCCACACAGTCACTTATTAAGTCAATAAGATTTTTGTTTCTAAGTGCTAAGCCTTTTTAAAATAAGAGACTTCAATTGTTTAATTCCAAGTATTGTACTTTGCGCTGGCTGTTTCATCATTAAAGTTGGTCACTGTGGCAAAGGAAAGCCACTTAGGAAAAAAGAAAATGAACTTCACATGAAAAAATAAAGTGCAAACTGACAAATGCACAAAGGGCAGGTCATTGGTTGGGTTTCCCTCCCTCACAGCAGAGTTTTCCTTGTTCTCCAGGTCTCAAACTAAATCCTGTTAGGCACAGGGGTAAGACGACTGTCTGTCTAAATGGAGTAGGAGCAGACACTTCGTAGTTTTATCAACAAAGCATGACTATAAAGGAAGGTCATGAAAGTTCGTTCCCACTCTAAGTTATATCCAGAGGCCTCTACGTTATCAAAGTCACCATTGATAGAGCCAGGAATGATACACAGAAAAAAACTAAAAGTACGTGCAATGGACATGGGCGATAAACAACATCAGCACTAGTAAATCACTATCATTTCACGGTCATCAGATGCAGCGTTCACAGGCATCACAGCACATGATTTCTCAAGAAGGAGTTTACACAATACAGCTGGAGGGGAAAATAAACTGTTCATAAATCAGGATTTTCCTGTAAAGGATGAATTGGGGAGAAAACATGAAGATGCTTGTGAGATGAGCAGATAATCAAGTACCATATAATGTGCAGAGCAGAAACAAAAGTAGACAAAGTAATAATATAACAAGCCAGTATGGATTAAGCTGATCCGGATTTAGAGCCACTCCTAAACCATACAGTTCAGAAGGACTCCAGCAATAAGATGACATAGATCAATAGCTGCTGCTGCACTACTTTCAAGTACCTGAGAACAAACAAAGTTGTTATGGCCAAGGAAATGAGCAATCTGGAAAAACAAGAAGGGGAAAAACCACAACCAACCAACCAATTAAAACAAAACAAAACAAAATAAATAAAAACCAAAACAAACATCCCAATGTATTTAAAGCATGTGCATAAAAACTTAAACCACCAAGTCATTCTGGTCCTTTGTCCTTGTGTATCAAGCCTTCTGTCTCATTCAAACTACTATTTCAAATGCATGGCATCTTTAGAACAAGCCTCAGTTGAAACACAGTAAATTATAAGGCTCTGCATGCATTCACACTTGAATCAGGTTGGGAGGGTTTTTTGGAGGGTGTTAGTTTTTCTGTTGAAGACAGATTTAAGACATGTTACAGTATGACAGTCTAATTACAGACTGCAATTTCAATTTCATTTACTTCTGTTGCATCTTGTGATGGTTTAACATTTCCCGGAGAAACAATTACAGGACAGTATTAAGAAATACAATTTACTGTCTCCAATCTGTATGAGTATGCAGAATTCATTCCATTCAACTCCACATTTCATTTTTGACCTCGCACTGCTCACTTTGCACCACAAATACCAGAGAGAAGTGTCTTTATATGTTTTATATAGAGATTGTATATTATTCCAACTTGTACAGATTTGCAACCTTAGCTAAAAGTTATGTTCTAAATAAATAAACTACATTGCAGTATTAATAGCTACCATGTTTTAAACAGTAGCATCTGGAGACAAACTAAGACTGAGATTTTACTCTTCTAGATACTCTGTGGGTACAGAATTGCAACCACTCCCCTGACCAAAAGGTTATTCTTCTAAAATAAAGTCTCAAAGGGGGTGAAAAGGATGTAATACATGGGCAGAATAAAATGTGAGGTGACAGCATATATTGTAGCAGTAACTCTCACTTTGATCATGGCCCCAGTGATGAGAAATCCTGTGTAAGAAAGAAGCACTGGCAAGCCTTCAAAATTCTTCAAGCCAAGAGGAATAGGAATAGATAGAAAGAGGAAGAGGAATAGATAGAAATTATCTCACTTGCCTATTTCTTCCTCTGTGTAGTTCAAAGTATTGGCTGCAACAAATTTAGTATCTGTCACTGTCCAGAAGAGGGAATTATGTTTGCAGCCTTTTCACTCATTGCTTTAAAAAGGCCAGTTTGTCCACAACTGCAACATGCCCTATCCTGTGGGTCTGCTCACTGATGGGTTTCCTCAGTTTTTTGTATTACCAGTAAGTCTGAGTTAGGTACAGTGGATATACTTGACAGTAAAACCTATAAAATGAGGTACTTAGTCCTTGCCAATACTCATGGCCAAAATCACATCAATATGACAGTAAACATACCTAACACTATGATACCACTCCTTGTCATCAGCAACAGAAGCATAATCTGGCATACAGTGAGCAACCTGAAGATGGCATCTATTATATGGTCAACTTTAGGGTAATTTTTTTTCTTCTCTATGAAGAGCCCTCTGAATCTGGTTTCCTAAGGAAAAAAAGAAGATTATGCAAAAGAACTGTATTGGCTGAGTATCCCATGAATAACTCGTGAGCACACTGATCACTGTCAGCCTGATTTGTCAGATATGCATTCTTTCAAAGTCATTAACTTCTTAAAAGTTTTCAGAAAGTATGCATTTAGATAGCAAATGTAGTCCTTAGCAATGCCTTCACTGGGAGATAAGACTCCAGCATGATCCTAAATCCCTATGAGACATCAGAATCCACACAGCAAAGAGACTGTATGAATGGTGCCGCTATGGGAAAAGCTCTAATTGGTGCCCGTACAAATCAGACATCAGGTAACACAATCATCTCTCTCTCACACTTGATATCAGCTCTCAATAGTTCTGCTTCTCATGGAAATGCCATTTTTGAAGTCTGTAATTCCCATATCAAATGACTCTCCTTTCTTTAAAAGCAATGCTCCTTAAAAATACATCCTCAGAGAGCCCTCAGAAAGTCAGAAGCAGAGATAAGATGTCAATCAGATTGAGCAGTTTCTGGAAGGGCTAAGTAACAAAGGAGAATCAGAGACTCAGAGGCAGTTAGAGAAAATGACATTCTAGCGTGTCATTTCACGTTTTAATTACACAGAAGCGAAGTCTGTTTTGCTGATAATTCAAGTTTTTGTTTGCCACATATTTTCCACCTCTTATACATTTGAAAGTACACAACCTGTCTTATTTCTAATCAAACTTTCTTCTCAGAGCACCACCCAACTGGTAGACAAATGACTGTCTACCCTGCATAACAACCTGCAGCAGCTCCACGGATAAGTTGTAGCCCTTGCCCATCAGAGCTGAACATGTACACATAATGATGATGAAATGGGGGGCCTGCTTTTAAAATGACTTACTGCTCTACTGGTAATTTTTTTTCCACAAACTTAAGATTGCAGCCAAGTATAACCACAAAATGATTGCTGTCCTCAGCCACTAACAATCTGCAGAGTTTCTGGCTGTTTCAGCCATCAATCTCATTCAGCTGACTGATGGAAGAAGCAAATGAAGGACAAGAAATCCACTTCAATAAAATCAGCTGCTTCTCTTACAAAATTCTCCAGCTTCCAGCTAATAGCTCTTCTCAAGCTAATAATGCCAGTTGGTTTCCCAAGGCGCCAAGAAATGAAGAGACACCCCTCTGCTTCCACCCTCTGGCCAAATTTGGCCAGGATCACTCAAACACAACCCCATGGTGCATTTTCAGATCAAGCTGTTCCTTTTTCCAGAAGTCCTGCCTGGTCTTCCACATATTATAACTTCTTGTACAGTTATTGTAAGAACTTCTGTGCCACTAAGTTGAAGTGCAAGGAAGGAAGAATATCCCAGTAATAAGGGACTTCCCATTTTCATTACTTCCCCTCCTTCTTTCCAATTACATACAAATAATAAAGACTGACTGCTGGCAGTATTACTTGTGCACCAGGCCAGCAGGACTCATTAGTACGGAGCTTCCCAAACTGTGGTCCATGAACCATCAACAGCAGCAAAGCCAGAGCAAGAGACCCATAGCTGGACCCTGGAATAAGATTCAATAGGTTCTTTGGTTTTCTCCACACAGATCCTAGTGCATTCACTAGTGCCACCTGCCACTTCCTTGGCTCTGTTTCCATACATTTTAGATTTGCACTTTGTGTCTCACAAGCCAAGATAAAGCATTCCCAGGAATTTAATACTGAACAAATGGCAAAAGAAAGCAAAGTGACTTGCCTCATCTCATCATCCAGAAAGGTGGAAAGCAGAGCTCCAGCTGCTCATCCCAGCCACAGAGTGTCCAGCAGATGGCAACTCCCAAGTTTTCAAGCTATCAGAGAATTCCCTTGTGTCTTTGGGTGCCTATCCAATGGAATCAGAGCCTTTATATAACTTTTTGAAGGCTTTGACTGCTTTGTAATACATACAAATTTAGTATGTTTTAACAACAGAAAGGAGACACAGGCACAGAAATGATTAATGGTAAGTTTGATAACAAATAAACTTCTTTGCCTCCTTTCTTTTTGTCACTGTCTCCCCTATATAACTTCTAACAAAAGCATTCTGCAAACTGTGCTTTACTGAATTTCTCTATTGGTTAAAGCACTTCCTGAAGAGTCAGACAAAGGTACTCAATTATTTGAGGGGCAAATTGCTACCAATCTAGCCAGTTTTCCCTAGCACAGGATCTAAGGAAAGCACAAGCCACTGGCAACACGAGTCTTTGAGTCTTGGAGGTTTGGGAGTTAGAAGTCGAAGCAAGTGGGAATGCTGCATAAGCCAAGGGGATTAAGGGGATGACCTTTTTCTTTCTATAGCACTCTCTCAGCCTTTAGGATACATCCCACCATTTCCTAACAACAACAACGAAAAGAGAAGGCAAGCAGAGCCTTGGATTAAAAGCACAGAAAGAAAACAGTTCGTTTTACTGACTGTAAAGAAACGCTGGATGTCCGGAGGACAGAGTGAGGAAAACAAATGTTCTTCCCTGGGTATTTCACAGTGAAATACAAATATTTCATTATGAAATAAAAATAGTCTGCTCTGCAATCATCTGAGGTGATCTTCAGTCTCGAGGGTTCAACAATTCAACAAATGAAAATCAAAGTCCATAAAAATGAATGAAATCAGACAAGTATGATGTATCAGGTGACAAAAGTTATTTTGGGAGCTTACAAACCAGTGCAGTGATACAATGATGGCTCCTATACATCTGGCAATATTCCAAGAAATGGCCTCTGAATGGCAATTCCCATTAGAGTGGCAGTGCTGCTCTCTATTAATGTTTTGCCTGCGTTTCAATATCTTAATACCCCAGAGTAGTTGCAAATGCATCAGGAGCAATTTGCACAGGACTCTTCATGAAGAAATGAGCTATTCTAGGAGTATCCACTTTTTTTCTCTACATGTAATAGCTGATAGTCTGCTGTACCAATGGACTGATTCAGCACCAACACTGACAGGGCATTTCACCCTCTGACACTTGTGAAGGAGCTTTGTTCTCCCTTTAACCATCAGAAAGGGGAGGAGAAATTCGCTCTGTTTTCACAGTTATATGACAGCTCTTAAAAATTTTACAGCATGAGCGCTGCACCTAATGCAACAAAGCCTGCCAGGAACATTTAAAATCAAGGTCTCAGAGATTTTGTTTCCTATAAATTCACCAGTATTCTAAGAAAAGGATCTTTTCCTCAGAAATGCAGTACCAATCCCACTGGAATTGCACAGGACTGAGGACTGTTTTTCTGTCATACTGTGGAAAAGATAGTTGAAAGTACTGGGAAATGGGCTGTAGGGATGCACAAGATGTACTAGAGTTAATGAACAGGAAGAGGAAGAAGAAAATATGATTTCTGAAGGAAATCAAAGCATTTGCTCAAAACAACAAAAAGCAAGAACAACCTATAATAGGCATTTAATTCATTTAATGTAATGACTGCTCTCAATACATGAAAATAACTGCAGTTTTTATTTGGAGGTCAAAGCATGAAAAAAAAAAAGTCCTCTTCCTACTTAAACTCGTTTGTCACTAACCAACCACCTAGAGAAGGGTGGAGGGGAAAGGTGGAGCCAGCAAAACTTCTGTGAGCATGTATGCAAAGAAAAATCCTGTTTTCTTGCAGAGATGCTTTTCCTTTAATTTCACAAAGTAAAACATGACAGATAACTGACAGCACGATGGAAAACAAAACAACAGCACCATCAACGTGTAATCACTCTAAGATTTTTGATCACTAGAAATGGAAATTTTTTTCTGCTTTTACTAAGGATAGGTCAGCTTAAGCCAGTACTTTTAAAAATCATCCATTTTAGTTACTTTCTACACTGTGAGAGGTGAAGAGCTGCATCTATTATAACTACATGCTGTGCAAACTTCATTTGGACATGATCATCATCAATCACTCCTGCTGTGCAGGTAGCATGTGAAAGGGAAACAAAACAGAAATCGTGCTGCAGTATTTGACACCACCCACTCCTCTGCTCGTACGCTTTAGTTCATGAAGAGCCCTGTTGACACACAGTTATTCTCTTTTTGGGACCCCTGTCTTTTCTCTCCCTCCAAGCATAGCTTGGAATAGCTCTGATGGTTTCAGGGGGAAAACAAAAACCTTCCCTTCTCTCTCAAAGTATTAAAGCTTTCCTACTGAAAAGCATGCCAAAGATAAACTACGATGTGCCACTTTGCCTTTGTAAATACACACACATTACTTGCAGCAGTACCTCTTCTTATCACATGTATATGCTTCAGTGGAAAATGAATACTGTAATAGGATTCAGAATGCCTGTATCCTTTGTGGCAGTGCCATGCCCAGTCCTGAAAAGAGCTATTAATGCCAGCACCCAATTGCTTTTCTCTGGCAGACACTTCAACTAGCTGTCAGTGTTATAATCTTGACCAGGGACAGTCAGTAGAGGCACAAGGCTTAAAAGAATAAGGAAGGTAATGTTCATCTTTTTCAGAAAGGTTCAGAGAAAGCTGCAATAAACATTAGAAAATTTTTAGGAAAGCAGAAGCAACCAGAGTCAGCCTTGAAAGACACACTGCAGTCTTACCAACACACTTTCTACCAGCTTACTCAGGATGAAAAGATAGCACCCTCATTGTGTTTCATAGCTCTGGTTAGTACTCTGCCAATTCAGTGGACTCGAACTAGTTTATCACACCCCGACTCCCTGGTATGACTCAGGTCAGCAGAAGTTGCCTGCACTTTGTATTTTCTGATGCACTGCAGCATGCCAGGCTTTAAACAGCTGTACAGCAGTGCACACTAGAGAACAGCTCTTTGCATCTCACTCACAGCCCTCCATGTACTCCATCAATTCATTAGAGCATAGGTAATCAGTAATACAGACACGGTAACATACAATTGCAAACATATACCCTCTCCTTAAGTGCCAGGACAGAAGTGGTGTCACTTTATAATATGCCTTATTTGCCTCAGCATGTTAATAAACCACTCGGGAAGAACGAGCCATTTAAAGGCACCTCCTGATGATCTCGCACCAGACTCTCCCACATACGATTCTGGACAGGAGACACTGAACTACAAACCACTTCCTGCCCCAACAATCATGCTACTCCCTTTTTAACAGGACAAACAGCGTTTGTGACTCGAACCCCCCCCAGTGAGCTTCTTTAGTCTCCAGCTACAGTCTACACTCCATGTCATGGGAGTGAAATGCCCAACCAGCGTGTTGTTGACAGCCACCTCATTTATCAAAAACGTGATACAGAGATGCACATCCATGTGTCCTGCTGACACACGCATGCCTCACAGAGATTTGTAAGCTCCTCCACAGAGTAGCAGTCTCAGAAGCAGTGGGGAGGGCTCTGGTCTCCCTCCACCCTTCAGAGCCATGTCTTCAACTGGGAATGGCAATGCCAGGACCCATCACCGACTGGGACAGAGAATGATTACCTGGAGATTCCTGACACGGGCTTTCATATTGTGGTGTACCAAGTGTGACATCTGCAATATAGCAATGGACATAAGTATGTGCTCAACTCTACAATTATGAATGGCCTCAGCAATTTCTGTAGGACTGTGCGTGACTTTTGAGGCAAGCACACGTGAGAATGAAAGATCAGGGCACAAAAAACCAGTGTACAGCTCCCACTGGGAAAAGTGATGAAGGCATTCATGCAACTGGCCTCTAAAACCACATTCTTCTGCCTTGTATCACAGTTTTCAAAAGCAGCTGAAGGCCAGGAAAAGAGAGGATGAAGAAAATCCTCAGAAGGCTGTCTACACAAATTAAAGAGGCCAGACATCACTTTGTTCAACTTTCAAGTTTAAACTTTTAAGTTTAAAAGAAGCAACAAGTTCACCTTCCATCTTAGTAAGCAGACACAAAGGTAACCGTCTCGCAGTTTCAAATGTGTACTCACCCAGAAGAGAAGGTTGAAAACAAACATTAGGTACTTGATACACTGCAGGCAGTTGTGAGCCATGCTGCACCTCTTCAGTTCTAGGAGAAAAATAAATGAGAGATCCAGGTAAAAGACAACGTACTTGTTTCCCTTGGGGGACGTGTACTTAGCCTTGGTGGCCTTTGGGCCTGGGTTGGTGTGGAATCCAAAAAAAGAGTTGCTGGCAGCCCCAAACTGGCCACCATACATGCTGCTGTAGCGACGAAAGGTGCCATTTGGGAAACTGTAATCCTTGCTGTCCAGGGAAGGGCTCCTGTGATAGGTCGACTCATCGGTGCTAGACCTGCGCATGGTGGCTTCAGCTGTCCCTTCCACTGCTGCTCTGACAGCTGCCGGGCGTCGATGGCGCGGGTGAAAGGTCTGTGATCTTCTTTCCTCCTCCTTGCCACGAATCCCCTATTGCTTTGTGCCAGCTGTTCTTTTGTCTGCCATCCTGTCAAGGAGTTACATCTGCTGTACGGCAGCAAAGTTGGTGAACTGAAGTCTGCTTAGCCAGGAGTTAGGGAGCAGCGTGCTTCCACATGAGAAAGACTTCTGCACAAGTAAACATTCCCGTCACTGTCACAATCGTCCCTCCCGGCCCACCCCGCTACCAGGGAAGAAAAAATCAGAGAGAGATATACTGTACCCAAAGCAAAGAATTTTAAAAAAAGGAAGTGTGACCTCGCTCGGCTCCCAAATGCCATATAAAACCCCGGCTCCGCATGCCACACACAAACAGGAGTGTGCCGCCGCACGAGACCCGCGGCAGGGGCAGGTTATTATCCAAAAGGCAAGCAGCTCCCGTGGCCCTTTCCTCCTCGCCACATCGCTCTGCCCCGAGACGCCGAGCTCACTTTCACCATCCCCGCATCCCCTTCCAACGGCGGGAGCCTGTGGCACGCCAGCCCCGGCGCTCCATTCCCGGCGCGGCCGCCCCTCCTCCGAGCGCCGCGCCAATGGCGCTCCCGGCCCGCCCGCGGCCGCGCCCCTCCCGCCCCCGGCCCGCGGGCACACCCCGGCCCACACCCCGCCGACCGACAACCTCCTCTCGGATGGGGATGCGGCGGGAACCCCCGCCCAGGGCAGGTCTCGGGGCTGCGGGTCCCCCCCGCTCCGAAACTCTGAGCACGGAGAGCGAACCTGGTGCAGGTGGGTCCTGAGGCTGCCCGGATACACCGACGGCGCTGCCGAAAGGAACGGGAAAAGTAACCGCTGTAAAGATTTCGCACGCATAAGCGCTGGGGATGCTTTGGGGAGAGCGGGGTCAGGACAGGCCGTGCTCCCCTTGCCGGAAGGCTTGTTTGTTCCACTGCAGATCCATCACCGGGATTTTCCTAATTCGCTCAGTCCCACAGAATCATCACTCAGCACAATGTATGGCCATCTCATTTGTCCCTCTGTCAGGTAAGGTACTGATCGGCATCATGCTCAGTACGCTGGGGAGCACTTCCCTAAAATCTGACAGCTCCCATCGGCAGTAAAGAGTTGAAAATCTGCCACACACAACTTTTTCAGAAAGGAAAAATCTTACTGAAACTGTGGGAATTACAGTATTAACACTCAGGAAAGTAAGACTCATTTACCATCTTTGTCCCAAATTCCCCGTGAAAGTAACTCGTCTCTGTAGTGCCACTTCTGATCTGTGAAATGAGCTGGCTTGTCTCTGCCTTCCTCCTCTCCTCCTCTGTCTGCCCTTTGATTTTGACTGTAAGCTACTGGAGCCAAGTGAAAAGATGGCTGGCTAATATTTTTTAAAAGGCTTGCCCCAGCAGAGAATTAATCAAGATGAAAACAGGTTTCTTGCATGAAGCATCTTGCAAGTCTCAGCACAAACTGAGAGACACAGGCACCAATTAAAGAACAAATTAGTAAAAGTAAAATGAGCTGGTTATGCACATAGCCTGAGCAGTTCACCCTTGCAAACCACCCTCTAATTCTGTTAATTTACAAACTGCAAACCTAGAGTCTAATTATTTCTCTTCATTTCCTCCACAAACTATAAATACACTGACCATACCTGGTGCAAGCTTTAGAGAGAAAGAACTTGAGCACAAAACACGAGGGTAGTAACTCCTGCGCCATCTATTTCAACAACTTAAAACGATTCCACTTTTTAATTTCCCTACCCTTAAAATTAGAGAGACTTCATAGCCCTGATGGAAGTCAGTTTTCTACTCTTCCTCCCTCCCTTTCTTGCACAGTATAAACTCTATCCCCATAAAGGAGTCCTCCTTTCTTGGCACATAAAGATGGTCCCATGGAAGCAGATCTGTTCTCACTCTGAGTTTCCAATATACCATTAATTTTTCCTGTGTCACCAGACAGTTCTGCCTCCAACCTTCCTCCTCGTCTCTATTGCAAATAGACCAGTTTGGCAACAGAAACCAAAGGTGATTCAAATATTTTCTACATTGCCTGTAAGTATACAAAAATGCCTGTGCAAAGAGCTTCATATTAAATGTTTTTTCTCAGCACACAAATTATGCTGAAACAGTGACAAGTCAGATAACTGTTATTTAACAAGTGTCCATGGTATTGCATGTAAGGGAGGAGAATTTAGCATATTTACCATAAACTAGACATCTGAAACCCTAAAGGCAGCTCATTTGCTATGTGGATAAGAAGAGACTTAGAAATCACTTGATACCACCTTCCCTTGAGGCAAGAAATCATCAATTCTTAAGAAATTAAGTCCTTAATATCGGTGGAATAATTTATAAAGCCAAGATCTGAGGTACAAGGGAGAGTTTCTAAATGTTGCTTTTAAATAATAAGTAATAAACATCGACACACTGTGGATATATTTCAGACAGCTACAGAAGAATGCATGAGGAAGGCAGAGGTCCTGCATGACCGATAAAATAAGGGTACTTCTACTCCAATCTCCTTTCAGCATCATCCCTTAGCACACCTCTTGGAAATGACAACTTTTTAAAGGCCCTTTAGTGTAAAATTTAGTTCTCAAGTCATTGCTGTTGTTCTTTCTCGTGCCAATACCAACAACTAATTAAAAACAGATTCACTGGGGATACAGACATTATACAGATCCAGAATCATTTTTTTATTACATCTTCCACGTTAGGAAACCCAGTCAGAATCACTAACCTAAATGGGAAATCCTTGGGATAGCAATGTTGTTCCAGCAGGCTAACCATAGCTTGGATGACATGCTTATGTGATGGAGTAAGATCCTGCATGGGAATTGGGGAAAAACAAAAAGAGAAGGGCTGATGTACTCTACTCTTGCCCATCCCTGGTGTAAAGTGGATGAAAGGCACATGCTGGTACCCACATTTACATTTAAGCTGCTTAACAATAAAGTTATATATGAACGAAGAAGAATACACTTTGGAAGCATTGCCATTATGGCCATTATACCTATAAGGGTGACTCAAGGGGCAGGTGAATCGAAGCTTTCACAAAACTTTTTTTAATGACTGAGCCTAAAATCACAGCCACATCACTGGACTTAGTGACCTCTGTTCACCTCTGCTTAACATCTACGTTTTCTCTCCCTAACTACATCTGTATATTCCCATCCTGTGGCCAATTCATATTGATTCCTCTACACAAGAAAGCAGGCACTGAGCAATCTCGCCGGCAGAGGTTCAATTTGTATTGATTGTGGTGGCACGCTACCATTTAGGTTATAACAACTCTGTCCCTGCTGCTCTGAGTGGAGGTCTGGTAACCCTTCAACATCTCCAGCCAAAACCCTGCCCCTGAAAGAGGAGAGGCAGCACTCTGACTCTACCGACATCAGATGAACTCCAGGCAACAAAGGTTTGGCCATCAGCAGCAGATCTGTTAACTGTGTTATCCCTCACACCCTTTCTCTGAGCAGCCTCACCTGAAGACAAACACCTACGTGTTCAGCCCACACTTCCCACCTCACCCTAAGCTTGCAGCCACCGCAGACCCCACTCCCTTAGCCAAATCTAATTCCAGTTTCCTAAGCTGTTCTTGTTGCTGTGCTCAGTGTCCCCGCTGCCAGCCCCTACTCCATTGCCTCCCTCGTCACGGCAACATTCCTCCTTTAAAGGGGTCATGGGCACCTGGGCCAGTCAGGATGGAGTACATGCAGTGCACATGCAACAGGTACATGTGAGAGCACAGGCAGCAGTCCCAAGTCCCAGGTGGGCTGCAGCTGGGGAGTGCTGCTGGACCCTGACCCCAGGACAGGGGTATCACCACTGCCAAGGCTTGAGCAGGCTTTGTGTGTGGACTCTGAGCTCAAGAGATGGTTAATACATCAAAACTTTCTACCAGGGATGCCAAAAAAACCTGCTTGTCCCCATAATTTTGGTGAGAGCTGCCTTCTGGCCCACTTTGGCCCTCAGCTCATCTTTGGCTCCTCTTTTGGTGTACCATGTTTTTCCAGACCCAGCTTCTTTGCCTGTTCCATGTTCAGGGCTTTCCCTCCTCATGCCTCACTGTGTGTGATTCCTCTGGACCCAAAGGAACCATCAACTGAAACCAACCAGTATTTCAATATCATGTTGAATCAGGCCTTCCTTTTACCCATTTTGAATCCTGCTTTCTCTTCCTCCTCCATGATTTAACTCTCATAATCACAATACACTAGTGCCTTCAGGTCACACAAAATGCAGCCACTAACTCGCCTCCTCATTAATTTAGTCTCATAAGTCCTTTAACGTTTGCAAAGGCTTTCTCCCTACTAATGCCTCTTGTCACTGTCTCCAAAACTCTACATACCTGCTCCATCCTCCTAATGAAACAATCCACTTGGCATTAACATCAGTAGACTGTTTGTTAAGAAGTGATCTGTGAAATAAAATAAATTTTAAAGAATCCTGCTAGAAACTAAGACTGAAATATACTGTATAAATACAGTATGTGACAACCACTCCTGTTCTGCAACAGGGGGGTGTACAAAGCCATGCATGTGACAGGTGACAGTCACTCCCAGTAGTTTCAATGAACAAAATGTCTAAGATAAAAAATGACTAAAAGAGTGGTCCTCTTTTGTGGGTTATTAGCTTTGCTTCACACCACAACATTGAAATCAGCTAAGAGTGATCAACTGATAAATACACTCCAAGTGCTGAACTTCATAATTTCATGTACAGAGATCACCACACAAGAACGTTGTGTGCAATATGCCTGGAGAGCAATCCCTTCTTTCCTCCCCCAGGGTACTCTTTGCAGCTACCGTGTGGTTACATTTGATTCAGTGATGCAGGCTTTGTAAAAACTGTGCCTCTTCCAAAGACTAAGAGAAACATTACCTCTTCTGACTGGAGGGTGAACCAAAGTTCAGGGGGAAGCTGGCTGTTTCAGCTGGGAGGAAAAAGCCTTGTGATGGAGTCTTTGATTTGTTTGCTTTTGTATATTCATTTTGTATGAATATAAATGACTAAAAGTGCAAGGCAAAGGGAGTGAGAACATGATTTTTAACCTGACAGCATCACACTGCCACAGGCCTTCAGTCTCTGCTCAGCCCTGGCCAGTACTGTTTAATGTCTTTATCAGACATTAATGTCTTTATCAGATCGAGTTCACCCTCACCGAGGCCACAGAAGACACTAAGCTGAGTGGTGCAGCTGACACACCTGAGGGACGGGATGCCATTCAGAGGAACCTGGATAAGCTCAAGAAGTGGGCACATGGGAATCTCATGGGGTTCAACAAGACCAAGTGCAAAGTCCTGCACCTGGGTTGGGGCAACCTCCAGCATCAGTAGAGGCTGGGGGATGAAGGGATTGAGAGCAACCCTTTGAAGATGGACTTGCAGGTACTGGCAGATGAAAAATGACATGAGCCTGCAGTGTCTCCCTGCAGCCCCGAAAGCCAACCACATCCTGGGCTGCATCTAAAGCAGCATGGCAAACAGGTCAAGGGAGATGGTTCTGCTTCTGTATTCTGATGAGAGCCCATGTGGAATAGGGCATCCAGCTCTGGAGTCCTCAGTTCAAGACATGGACCTCTTGGGAATGTGTCCAGAGGAGGGCAACAAAAGCAATCAGAGGGCTGGAACACTTTCCCTATCAGGAAAGGTTGAGAGAGCTGGGGTTGTTCAGCCTGGAGAAGAGAAGGATCTGAGTAGATCTCGTTGTGGCCTTTCAGAACCTGCATGAGCTTAAAAGAAAGATGGGGACAGATTTTTTAATAGGGCCTGTAGTGACAGCAGTAGGGGTAATGGTTTTAAACTAAAAGAGGGTAGGTTCAGACTAGATATAAGAAGAAATTTTTTACAATGAACTGATAAAATACTGGAAGAAGTTGCCCAAAAAGGTTGTAGATGCCCCATCCCTGGAAACATTCAAGTTCAATTCAAGCAGCAACCAAAGGATTTCATCTCTAAATCCTGCTCTCTCCTAAAAATTTCATCTCTAAATCCTGCTCTCTCCTAAAAATTCTCATGGTGCAATAAGCCTGTGCTGCCAAAGGCTTTAAGAGAGGATCAAGTGGGTCAGAAGTGGCTCAAGTAGGAGCCATACAACGAGTTCCTGAACCAAAAGCAAGACATGTTAAAGCAGCCTAAGAAATAGTTAAGTCAAGTAGCATCAGTCCTTATCTGGGCAGCAGGTCCTCCAGCTCAAAGAGTACTACCATGGGACTGTAAGCTCAGAATCTCTCGGGAACCTTTTATTTTAGAAAGAAACATGAATGTTTTTTAATAAGTGAAGCAGAAGAGAGCATGTTTCACTGAAACCTCAAACTTACTGCATACATAAGAAGATCCCACACCTTCCTTTTTATTTCCATGGTCTTGCTCGTCCATTAACAATTTCAGTATCTGTAAAAGGCTATAATTGCTGGAAAGAGGTTGAGCCCTGGATTGGACAGGCAAGAGGTCAGACGTTCTAGAGATTTCCTCAGCTAATACAAAGACCTTTTGATATTCACAGTTGTACTTCCAACTCCTTAAAAGATTTACTGATGCCTCCAACAAAACTTTGAAAACACATTCCAGTCAGAAGCAATTTCACTTACACAGCAGAACTCAGGGTTGGTTCATTTGGGTTTTGTTTGTTTGTTTGTTTGTTTGTTTTTGGGGGTTTTTTATTTTCGTTCTTCCTTTTCCTTTATAAATAAGGAAATTTGCATGAAAAAAAAATCTTCAATACTTAATAACTCATCTCCTTCTGCTCACATGTCACCTGAAGTCATGATCTTTGGTTTATGGTATAATTAGTTGCTATGGAAATAACATAATCAGAGACACAGAGAAAATATTTTGGGTATGATTTGCAACACTCTTTATTTAAGCCTGTGAACAAGTTACTTTTGCAGAAACCTCACTGCTTTTTACGTGCTCTCATCTGCATAACTGCTGCCATCACCTCTGCCTGTGCACTCAGACATACCGGTATTGGTACGTGCATGACTCACACTGAGGGCATTTTCTTCACCCATATTTGAGCATCTGTATGTTCAAACAGTGATGAGACTGTACATGCATGCAAGATAGCTGGTGCCAAGTCAGATTAAACAAATAAAATCTCTGAAAAAATTACCTGGTATCGGTCCCCAGAACCCTGTACACCACAGACCTCCCTTGCCATTTGTGCTTTCTGGGCTTTTGTCATCCTATTCTTTGCTAATGATTTCTCTTGTCCAATAATGAAAATTTTAAGTAAGAAGATTCCCTGTTTCCCCAGTAAATTCTGCATATTTCAGCCCAGGACACAGAGAATTATTGCTGCAGATGAAAGACCAGCAGGGCCAGTCACTGAACTCCTGAAGAAGCAGAAGGCCCTGTTTCCCTACTAATGTCCTCAGTAATAAAGAACGTAAGAACAGAAATAAAGAACCCATCTGACACCCCGTACAAGAAGAGTTGTAGCTCAAATAAAATCTTTGTCAAGACCTATCTTTGCAGTGTCAGCAGGTCTTAGCAGCACAAATGCAATTTATGTGCTAGTTTTCTTAAAATCAGGTTACTTTCTCTAACCTCAGAGATCAGCTGACATTCAAAGAAATACCACTTCAAACACACACGTGGTACTCAGGATCTTTCTGTCAAGTATAAAGTAATCAGACATGAAAATCCTTAAACTGCACAGTTCTGTGGGCTTGTGAAAGCAAAAGCAAACAAAACAAAACAATGACTTAGAAAAATTCAAAGATTCAATAATGTTCCCTAACCAGTGTTTGCCTTTTAACATCTTTATGGATTTCTCCCTTGGAGATTCAAAATGGATTCTTTTCTTGTCTTGCATCCTTAAAAACAGGATTAAGGTTTTGCACGCTCATGAGCATGAAGCAGAGTTCATATAACCATATTTCAGCTCCAGCTCCAAAGCAATGAAGGCCCAGAAGCATTCACTGACCTCACAGGCATCCAAGCACTCAGCACATTTCAGAATCAGGTCACAGAGAGCCCATTTCAACTAAGTACTCAACCACAGTTTCACTGCATTGAGATATTCATGTACCTAAACAGTAAGCACACACTTAAATGCTTTCACGAGTGGGATTGTACATAAATATGAGAAATGCAGTGTTCAAAAGGCTGGGCTCTCCATACAGCTGCTGTAGCAGAAGGAGCACACACCTTTGAGGCTACTGCTTTGCAGATCTACTTGCGTGCCTTCAGCCAAAAGAACATAGTTTGAAATGGGGAAAGGAGCTCTCCTACCATCAACTCAGTCAACAGATGTGAGCAAGCATGCCAAGACCCCAAGGCTGGCTCAAGAAATGATCTCTGCTGCTGCACTGCTGGGTCTGTCTTTCTCTTCATAGCCAAAAGTCCTCAATTTGCTCCTAGTTCCCTTAGGTTCCTTCCAAAATCCTAGTTAAAAGACAAATATAGGGAGCAATAGATGTACTTTCTTTCATCTTGAAAGGCAACTTCTTAGAGTAAGCAAAAGGCATTATTTTTTATTATATGGAAGGTTTGTGACACCAACTCAATGCATTTCTTGGAATGCAAGATGTGTTGGAGAGAGCTTAAAATTAAAATTGAAGTATTAAAGAGCCTGCAGCAAATTAAGAGTATTTGAAAGCAAATAGTAAACCAAACCACTAGGTGATAATTAAATATTGATATTAAAATGCAATGGACCTGTACAAAGAAAATGCAAGTGGCCATATATCTTCTTATATATTAGGTTATCATCTGTTGTTTCTGTTCTTAATGTCATATGGAATCACTGGACTTACATCATCCCACATAATAAAAGTAAACAGCAATGGATCTCTTATCCTTGACATCTCTATAACCATTCAAGCAAAAAGAAAGGAGCTTCTGCTATCAAAAAGTTTTTTTAAAAAAAATTCTGGGTGGTACCACAAGCTTTGGCTTTTTGCTTTGCTATTCTGAGCATTCATAACAGTGAACAGTCAAAAATAACTTCTGGAATGCTACCAGCTGACATACTGTCAAACACAGTTTTTGAACAGATAACACATACAGGTAAACAATTTAAAACAATAACCTAGGATTTACACTCCTAAAAGGCATATTAGTGAGTACAATAGCGATAATGCTTGAAATAAAAGTGTTCTTTTGGAATAAAAAGTATTACCTGTGCTGGAAACCACATATCTGTATTTACTTGTTCCCATCACCACAATCCAGCTTTTTATATTTCGCTGTCAAAATCTGTAAATAGGCTCATGTCCCTAAGGAAGGGTACATCAACACAAAGAGAAAAGGCACCTGTATTTTAAAGTAGCAGGATACTGTTTTTGCAAAACATACCCAAACTCAGTTACCAAAACATAGTACATGAACTCTAATTCAACAAATTTAGATGTCTAAAAAAATGAGAAACTTCTCTCTACTTATTAAGGGACTTAATGTTATTTAATTTAAATCGTGGAGGCTTTGTTTGGACAGAAATAAGGATGTAACTTAGAGCTTTAATAATAAAAAATGAAAGAGAATCAGTGCCTGAATTTAGATGCTCATTGAAAAGGTACTGCCAAAATGTCTGTTTGATCCTTAAAGTCACTGCTCATTTTGCACACTGGCTAAGATTCTGGATTTAATCAAAACCAAATTTGTGCCTAAACTTCACTTGAGCATTTGTGCTCAGTGTTTCCTATTAGTTTGCACTAGGCTTTCAGACATTTCTACTCTGTAAGAAACACCTGGCACTGGACTTTTGCAAAATTTAATCCTGCTAAATCTAAGCCTCAGCCTACATTAAACTGCTAAAACTGCAAGCTCAACCTCTTCTGTATTCTGACCTCCAAGCAGTTTTTTTTGCTGTGTTATATTTATGAGGCTGTTTATGAAGGCAGATTTATATACTAAAAAAATATTTCTGCATCGAATCACCAAGAAGCCATCTGAAAAATTATTAGGAGCATTTCCACAGAAAGATGGTATCTATTCCATTGTGGTTTTCAGAAATGGCAGGGAATGTACAAAGAAAAACCCAGCCTCGTAATTTCTGTATTCTGCATTTCTGTCTTCAGACAAGATTTCTTATTTGATGGGGAAGGAAGACCTTCTTAGAAATATATTTATTTTACACATATTTCCAGGTATATAAAGACCATATTAAGTTTCTGCATTGCTCTGGTATTGCTAATGGTGTTTATCTCAAAAACCACATGATTATAAGCCTAAAAAACTTTAATTAAAATGCTTTATAGCCTTTTGTAAATGTCGTCCAAACCTATGCTGTAGGGCAAACTGTACTTTTAATTTCTATTTGTTATGTTTACACTGTACAAAGATATTCATGCAGTTAAAGCTAGCCACTATTTCTTAGAAGGCTACATAAATTCCTTGGTCAAAGTCTGTCTGGATAGAGCACACAATCATTTTTGTTTGCTTCCATTTTGCTTGGAATTCCTAGGCAGTCAATCACTACCAAAAAAAAAAAAAATTCCTATAGGGATCAAACACTATAAAGCCAAAACTATTCCTCTTAATCAAGCCAATAATCAATATGCTTGATGTATTTGCAAGAGTAAAAAACTGAAAATACCTAGAAGATTATTATACTCACTGCCTGGCTCAAACACCATACTGTGTTTGGAGCCTGATTCAAAACTGATTGAATTCATGGCAAGGTGTTTTTCCAATCTCAACACCTCAAAAGTCTGACTACTTTTAGTCCAGACAAGTCTTGGAGCAAGCTTCTGCCCCCATTGATGCCTGGATATTGTGGTGAGCAGGATTCATCATATTTAGATGAGCTGGCATTCAATTTTTTAATGTGAGACAGAGAGGTAGAAGGATTGAATCCAGGATTACCTTTACCATTGTGGAATGGAATTTCTTTATTGATCTGTTTAAGACAGGATAGGTATGACAAGTATGACAGGACAGATGTAACAGGGCATTAAAGCTCCAAAAAACAGGAAGGAGAAGGGCTGACATTCTCACCAGAGCCTGTGAGGACTCCCTGCTGGCCTGCCAGCTCTGTGGGGCAGACAAGTGGTCCCAAAGGCATTCTGGACACTTGTTCCTTCAGACAGGTCTCAGATCCTGTTCTACAGTGAAATGTGTAGCACCTTTTGCACCTAAAAACATAATCACGGGCAGAATTTCAACAGAACACAGCCCTTACAGACAAATTTGTAAAAATGCAACCCAAAAGAAACCAAGAAACATCAGCTCCTCAATCACCAACTAAAACGAGAAAACCATGAGCCTTCACAATGTGGAACTCCCCTGCCTTCACCCAGCCACGGAGCCCATTCTCGTTCCCTGTGAAACAAGGACTCAAAGCACTGCATCTGGCAGCCTGATGGCAGCTATTAGCCCTGCTACAAGTCCCGGCATAATCCTGGCCTGGCCTTAGCTGCTCCTCCAACAGAAAACTCTGCTAGAAAGGGAACCAAGCCAAGTTGGCTTTGGCAAGACAGAGATGCAAATCTGATTTTCCTTCATGGGGTAAGTTATAGATTCTGCAGACTTGTGCCTCTTGCAGCTGGAAGCTGACAGCTTCAGATGAGAGGAATTTATCATTATTATTTTAGTATGAGAGCAGTTCACTGATTGCAGCTTGACAACTCAAGTTAATTAGCTGATGAAGGGTCTGATACATGGTGGCTGGCTCCACATCTGTGGACGATGACACAATCAGCAGAATGAAACCCATACTTAAAAGGTCTTTGGTCCTTTTAATCCTAAACTACAAATCACAAAATCCACATAACAAAACCTGCAGATCAGAGGAATTACACAAGAGGTTCCCCTACCCCTGGCCCTTGGGACAATCTGGTCTCTGCTACTTATTGAAGCTCATAAACAGACAGACTTGACTTCAAAAGCATCCTCTTTTCTTCCTGGACTCCCGATGGTTCTCAATAATAAGATAACTGGTTTGAGCATAACCTGGCAGTGTTCCCTTACAGCTGCTTTCCCCAGCAGGGAAATACCAACTTGCAGGTTTTCCTCTGCTCCTGCCAAACAGCAGGTGGGATTTACCCACCCTGTCAAAGCGATTATGTCAAGATCATCTGGCCCCACCTAGCAGATCAATGCACAGAGCTCACGTTGCTATTTTGTATCCAAGCTTTCAATATGTTTTGGTTCTTACTAAACTGACAGTTAAAATAGTAGGTGAGGCCATAATGTCCCAAGCTCCTAAGAAGCATTGGAGAAGCACCAATGGCAGAGAAAGCTGGCTGGGAAGTGATCTACATGGGACTGGAGCCACTGAAAGCCACTAAGCAGTGAGGGACAGTTCTTCCCTGTTGGGAACAGGGACAGGCTGTTGCTGGTAGACCTGGAGCTTCACATCAGTGGGAGCTACTGCAGAAATTCAGACTGCCCTCTGCCAGACTCCACACGTAACTATACAGCATAGCTGTAAACCTCTCTGTGGCCCTAGTTTTTAGCAATGAGAAAAGCTTTTTTTTCATCCGCCTTCCACGTCCACATTTCACACTTTTCAGGGTGCAGCCTGCTTCCATCTCCCTTTTCACTTATCACCTAGAAAGATGAACCGCACTTGAAAGCAAAAAAGGCAATTCCAAGCATCACTGAACATGTCTGAAATGTGGTTAATCAGAGGTTGCTGGAGAGCAATCAAGAGAAAGGAGGCTGCTTCCTTTAGATGAAGACAATGAAATTCCAAGACAAGCAGCTCTCGTTCCCAGAAACAATGAGCAGAGTATATAACCCACAGCCATCTCACCTGGGCCTCTCAAGTCCTGAAAGGGGCAGCACAGAAAGGCACAGAGCTACGGGCACAGGAGCCAGTATTTAGTAAGAGATGTGCACAACGAACTGAAATGGATGGGTTGAGAACCCACTTACGAAGCCTTCCTAGTTTCATCCTGGCATGTTTTAATCCCATTTTAATCATCCACACAAGGATTCTCTTGATGGAGCTTGCATTCCTCCAAAAGAAACCTTTCAGTCCTGGACCCCCCCTTTTCTACACTTCTTGAAGCAGATGAAGATTTTTTTGTGTGCGTGTGCTATAGGACTGTTTCTTCCCAGTTTGAGAGCAGCTCAAAGGAATTGGCTTCAACAGCTTCCCATGATTTAAGTTTCTTTTTGACCATGTTGAGTTCTGAAGGAAAAGAGGTTCCAGTGAGAGCCATGCTTTATTCTGCCTCCACTAGGATGTTATTGAAAATCTTAGGATGAATCAGGAAAGCACAGGTGCTGCACACATAATTTAGAAGCAAAACATTGTGCTGCAATAATGTTTGAGCATTTAGGGGACCTCAAAAATGATTTTTTTGTTATTATGCTCTAAACAAACAAAACCAAACAAATAAACGAACCCCCAAATCCCCAAAAAACTCCAACATTTTCCATGTTCACATTAATTTCTGTAATACAGCTTTAAAAACAAAACAATCCCAAAATTCAATAGTGCACCCAGGATGGCAATGCCTCAAAATTTGAAGCATGATGTTGGCATTTTTCCCAGGAAAAAACTATATATACATGTGTGTATACATACAGACACTTTTTATTTTTTTGCAAGATCAATGAAGCTCTGGGGCTTATTGCTACCTCAGCCAGCCAGAGGCAGAGACGGGCTGGTCTGTGCAGTGCACGAATACTTAGGCATGAGAAAGAGTTTGATTACCTGAACAACTGTGTGCCTGTGCATCAGAAGTAGTGAACAGCAAGGCTCTCTCAAATCCATGATGCTGAAGCCTTATCCTTCCTACCGAAGACAGAGGTCTTAATTTGAGGGCTGCCTGCGCTTCCAGGACAAAATTATTAGGCTATAGTAAGCAAGCTCCTCACAGCAGGCTGATGAGATTTAAAGAATCCCCTTGGTTACACCCAGTCAGTTGCAAACAAATCCCTGCACTAGCAGCAAGGCTAGCTAGGGTTTTTCTGCAGGAGCACGTTACAGAAGCTTCTAATCTTCAATTCTCTACCAAACCTACTGCAATGATGTCTGCAGCTCTGTTTGAACCAGCAAGAAGTGTGAGTCATTTCTTGTGGTAACAAGGCAGAAGAGATGCAGTTCCACACATACTCTTACGCATTCTTGAAGAGGCATCTGAATGCTGTCCAAAAATTAATTACATAGCATGACAAGCTCTGACAATTAGCTAAGTAGACTGCTTGATGGCTAGGATTTTAAATAAGGATCTTTCAAGGGGGAAACTCTGGAACAGGCACTGCTACTGTCACAACATTCTGAGCTGTCATGAAAGCATAGCATCAACAAGACAACCCTAGGGGCTTCACAACTGTGACTGCCAAGGAAAGACAAGATCCTGTGGGAAAAGGACCTATTTAACTGCACCTGTACCTCACATCTATCATCAGGATGTGAGGATGTGCCCCCAAAAGGGCAGGAACACAGGAGGATTTGGGTCTTCTCCAGAATACAGCTGGCCCTCATGAAGCAGCAAGAGAAGCCAGGACCACCACCTACTCTCAGTGGAGCTGGAAGAGAGGCTCTCTGTCACACTTCATCAGGCAGAGGTCACAGGCAGCCCTGCCAATACAGCCACACCCTGTACGGTGGTCAACAGGCTCAGCACCCGTGACCCCTGCTAGACACAAAAGCGCACTGCCTCCAAAATCCCTCATGTGTCCACTCCAAGCAACCCTAAAGTCTCCTGCTCCTCCACCTCCTCACTGAAGAGGAGTTTTGACAAAAGGCTTTTGCTGCCTCACACCGTTTGTGCGGATTCCTCTGATGGCTGCTTGTGGAAATCAGTGTTTCACTCGCATAGCTCTCGCCCCCTTTGGATAAGGAAACAATGCTCCCACTTCTTAATTTTCTCCCTTTGTGTGCAAAGGGGAGGGGCAGAGTGACAAGGATTTCAGCACAGTAAATACCCAGAGTGACCTGACAGCAAGCAAATCAGCACTCTGGAGTGTTCATGGCAAGAGCTTTTGGCATTGCAGGAGAAGAAACAATTCATTACACAACAAATAAACTACAATTTTGTATTTACAAGGCAGATTTTCTGTGCAGCCAATTACTGTACATGTAGTAGTGACTAAAAGTCTTATGTTACCATTTTCAGATTATCTATGAGTTGTCTCGGTTTTATCAGTATATCTTCTTTATGAAAAAAATAATCAGGGAATGTATTAAATAAATAGGGAAGATGAGCTTCACTGGAAGCTAGGTGCCTGTTTCCCTTCTATACATGTGAAAATTTGTCTCTCACAAGTCTGTTACAAACATATTTTAGTCACAAAAAATATTGTTTCAATAGTGCATTCTTCACAATTTGCTATTCTTCTGTGATACATTAATTGGCAGTTTCTTTTCCTTTAATGGATTACTCCCTGGGCCTTTAGAGGGTTTCAGGTTGGTTCTGTATGTATACTTATAATGAATATATATTAATAAGCATGCATCAGTGTATACACTTTCACAGAAAATTAGAATCTTAAGAACTTTACTGATACCCCTGGAAAATGGATAATTCAAGGTTTTTTATGTTTATTTTAAAACGTTTTATTTTTGGGTTGGACTTTGTCACAGTTGAGCCACAACTTGCCAACTCATCTTTTTTCTTTAGAATCAATATCTAGATATGTGCACTGAAGCACCGTTCACTTAAACTAAATCTGCTTTTAACACCATATGCTAATTAACCTTTGGGTTTTGATATGAATCCCTCAGCAGCTCACGCTCCTCAGTCATGATTCAGATGTGTAAGCAAGATTCTCAGCCACTGCAAAACAACTTAACTACAAGTAAATCAAAAGCACTGAGTGTTTACACCAATTGAGAACCCAGCCAACCGTCTTAAAATTGCAGAGGCTTCCACTCAGGTAAGCACCACTGCTGAAGTATTTCTCCCCCATGTATATGCTGCCTTTTTCATTCCTGTTGATGCAGTGAAAATATCTGCAGCAGCATTTCTGAACTGCACCCTAGGATTTGCTTAGAATTCTCCCTTTTTTTGAATAGGGACTCTGTTTTCCTGATTCAGTTGAGCTGCGCGTGCCAAGACTTGACTCACGTAGTTTATACTGCTGGGGCACAGGTGAGATGCCCTTCCCTCAAGCTGTCACCAACCTCAGCGGAGAATCAGCTGCCAGCTCGGCCTCAGCATCTACGGAGGACCCTCACATGTCACAGTGTTAGACTCCCTCTTGCTCCTCCATCTGGGAGCACAGCCGTCTCCTTCCTCTCTCAAGGAAAGCAGCCAGTAAGGGCCAGAAGTCACTTCACACTGTTATTTGCTACCTGCCAATCTATATACCCAAGCCAGCTTTGTTTGAGAATCTGTCTTTTAGATTTAATTTTCTTTCCAGGCAAAGGCGTAGCAGGACACTGCTGCCAAATACATGTTTTGTTACAGCCTCCCATTGCTGCCGAATGCCATAATTTATTCTGTTTCAGTCTGTACATTGTAGCTCCATTTTATGTTTTTCAAAGTGGAAGATGCATGGTCAGAATGAAGACTGCCCAGGACAGTGGCGCAGGGCAATACTGCATGGAAATTTCCCTAAGGCAGATGAGACAAGATGAGGAGGCAGAATGGCTCCCTGGGGTAGGGACCAATGCAGGCATGGCAATGAGAAAGCTATTGGGATTTATCAGCTCAGCCAGTGTTTATTCCAAAATTCAAATGTTCTTTTCCTTCTCCCTGTGTGGGCTAATCCAGTGCACACTGAAGTCAGTGGGAGCTCTACCTATGAGTCTGAAGAGCACAGAGGCAAACTTTTGAGAAATTTTTTCATTTAGAGAATAACTTAAAGTCATCTCTCTGGAGATGCGAAAGAGCTAAATATCAGACACCTGCAACTACTTTACTGGCAGCTGCCCTTCTATATTGAGCCTGTAGAATTCAAAAAATTTGATGTGCCTCCCAATGTGCTGAACAAGAGGATTAGATCTGACCTTTTTCGAAGAAGCAAGAGAAAGATGGGGGTCAGTCCACTTTGCAGATGAAACAACAAAAAGGACTAAGACTTTGTCCTAAAAAATTAAGTAAGCTTTCAGACTGAAGCCAGAAACAAAAGTTTCCATTCCACCTCTTACACAATCCTCCAGCGCTGGGTACGTGATTCAGTCCTTGTGCTTCATTGTGCCCTCTAGTCCTTTTTTTTCATACTATCTCTTACCAAGTTATTGAGGTTTCTAGATATCAGTTCAATACAATAGCAATGGATGTGCTCTATGATAGTATCAAGAACAGCATAATGATGATAATGACAAGGAGGAGGTAGCCAGCACAAACCTGAAATATGATTATGAGCACAGAAACACAAGCAGGAACTCATTAACATATAATGTATGCTAAGATGCTCTTTAAATTGTGTTAGTGGGTACCAAAAAAAAGCTTTTTTAACTTTAGTGTTAATTACCACTATAACAACTACTAGTCTTAACTAAAGTGTTTTTTGCTTTTACTTGCAGAGCAATTACATACAGTTAGTTATTCCAGTGTTACTTACTCTATTCTCAATCGTTGCACTGTCTGGATGAAAACTCACTTCAGCCAGAACAAGTATTACAACCTCTGAGACAGGTCTGAAAATAGAAGTGGAGGTCTCCTACATTTCTATTAATCTTGGCATTGTCCTGAAGTAGTTCACTAGCAGATAGCACTCAGTGTAAGTGAGAGAAAACAATACAGAAATGGGGAAATACAGAATGGACAGGTGGTGATAGTGAAAACAAGTGAGACATCCTGTCATCACACAGGGAGTATTTTAGCTTTGCTTAAAAAACCATCACATCTTACATACCAAAAGGAGCTGCTAGCCACACAGCTGGAGCAAGAATTTCATTGGATTTGGGCAAGCAGTATAGAACAGCTTCGTATTTCCAAAACATACAGCTTTTCCAGAGTGGTAACTATTGCATTCCCACCAAGCTGACACAAAAGCACAGCATTGGACCCACCTGTCCAAGGTCTGAGTAAATTGCAGAGTCTACCTCAAGCTCTGCTTTCCCTTTCCTCTCTCTACAGTCTCTCTCTCAACATATTCAAGCATGTTTGCAAGAAGGGAACAAGTTGTTCAGTCACAATGACAAGTCTCCACAACGGAAGAGTTCACTTTTTATTGCTGATAGATATGTATGTTGAAAAGGTGCAAGCAAACACCTTTGAAACCTACCACTCAAATGCTAATAATCAAGTTTAGGGGCTCGGCACGTTATTTGAGATAAAGTCAAAGAATTCCACTATGATGTGTGCATGTGAAAGCACAATTCAGTGTAGGTACTTCATGCTAACATTCACTAAATTTCAAAAGGCTACAGAAAAGCTCTGCCACAGGGATACAACAAAATATAAAAATGTGTCAGGTAGATTTTGGCAGATGTTATAGCAAGTAAAGTATATATGAACTATATATCAATAAATGCACCATTCAGGTCTCCTGTTTTTACTGTCTTTGCTACTGACACTTACAGTATAAACCAGCATCTTTTTGGCTCACAGAAAGATTCTGTGCCATCTACTTTTTCAAGACCTACATACTAAATCATATCTGCAGCATAAATCATACTTTACAACAGATTATATTTAAAAGAAATAATCTCCAAATGTAGTAATATCCAAATGTTGTATATGCAATAAGGCCACCCCTTACATTAAAATTCACACCTGTAATATTTTAGCATGTATGTTAGCCAACAAAAGACCCGCAAACAGGTCCACTTAATGTATCTTTACAAAGCTTTAAAAATACCTTTCCCCTATTTTTATTAACATTTTTCCGAAGAGATAAAAAAGCTGAAAACCTTAGCAGCCTCACAGTGCTGGAGCCATTTATCATATTGTAAAGCTGAGAAATGCACTGCACTTGGTTTTACCAGCACCCCCCACATAAGACTTGTCTTTCTAAAAAGTCCAGTAAAAGTCTCTACTAGAAAGATGCTGCCAGAGCCTGAATCAAAGGCTGATGGATAGGAATCATTTGATCAAAGCCTGAGAACAGAAAAGCATTTTTTATTAAATGCTCTTATGCTTTAATGCTTTAGCTCATTTACTCAAGGACATGGGCTTTAGCAACAGCTCACTTTGTGTACTGCACCATGTCACATGCTCAGTGCAAATAACAAAAGCCCTCATCAACAGAAATGCAACTGGATTTTTGGTCATGAATACGAAGAGTCACTATTTGGTCTTTTTTTATTATGCCTGCACGTGCAATTTTCTTGGTACCAAAGATAAGAGTATTGGGCTAAAATGGTCACTGCTGAGAGGCTTATGCTGATGATATTAGAGTAGAGGAGGTGTAATTAATATCTAAATATGGTAATTCATATCAAGCAATGAGATTCCACTTTAGATTGCTAATTTACAAATAAAAAACACCGGTGGAAAAATACCCCAGAGAATATGCTGTTTCTTCACTTCCTTTCTCCTGGCCTTTTATCCACCTCATACCTAAATACTCCCTACTGATGGAAGCTAGAGCTTTCTGGCTTTCTGTCTCAATACTTCTTCTAACTTGGAAATTACTTAGAAATACATTTTTTATTAGTGACATTCTGTACACTAATTAAAACCAAACCAGAACAAACAATAACCCCCGAAATTTTGCCTTCACCATAGGCCTGTACCAACACAGAAGGCACCAGCACTGCGGGACATCAGTCTCACACAGAAATTGCACAGGGGCCCTAATCTGTCAGAAGATAAATGAGCAGGAAAGCCAAGTTTCCAAATGCCCTCTGCTGGCACCTGTCAGTATGACTAACAATTCAACCCTGTTCCTAAACTAGAAAACTAATTCTGAAGGTTTATCATCTGAAGATATCGTTAACAGGCTGCAGGAACTCAGCCATCCTCCTGCTGCAGGCTCCAGGAGCAGAGTGGCTTGGCCAGGTTCTTACCCCCATGACGTGCTGGCTCACAACACGCAGCACAGCTGTCACAGCATCACAGCCACCACCAGCCACAGCAACCAAGGCCACCCCTTCCCACAGGTACCCCAGCTCTCGGTGCACTACAGGCTTACAGCTGTAACAGCATGAACAAAGTGATAGGCATTTTTTGAGTTATTTTGCCCCAAATAAGTGGATTTCCAAGCATGATGGCGTGGCCACCTTATTTCCAATATCCCCCTTAATCATTCACTAAGAATTTGAAAAAGTCATTAGGAACTGGTAGAGAAGAAAGCCAGGTTACAGTTCCTTAATATTCTGGCTTTGAATTACTATTCCTTTACTATTAACTTTAATATTCTGGCTTTGAATTACTATTCCTTTACTATTAACTTAGAGTTAATTGAGGACATTTTGTCAGATGATATTTAAAGTTATGTTTCAATACCATGTTAACAACAAAGCCATTGAATCAGAATAGACCAACAGTTAATAATACAGATTGGAAATACATATCCTGGAAGAACCACTAACTTTGTGAAAGAGATGATTATGTGTTTGCATGGCAGAACTCACAGAAATAGCTGTTGAAGACATCGGCCTGACAAAGCAACCTATTTTCTATGAAGCACTCTAAGGGATGAAAGCATTTCAAGCATGTTTGTTAAGAAGTGCTGCTGGGAGAAGAAAAGGAACACTCCTGCCTCTCACAGTGTGCAAAGAAAGGGACCATGTAATAACACACTAGCTAAAAATGTCTAATCTCACCCCATGAAGAAAGAGTTACTGCACTAATGAACTGAAGATGATGGACCAGTCTTGTTTAGGTCTTGCAGTTGGTTCGTGGGGTAGTGAAATTCAACCTAGTGTTTACTGTTACTTGTATGGAATAGATAGAGCGACTACTGAGTTACCTTTTTGATTTTGTGCTAGTTTAGCCTATATATATGACAGAATTAAATTTTGTCCTCTTTTGCCATATTTGCATTTGAGTGCTTTTTGGATGGGATAGGGAAATAATTCTGTTCGATGTAGAAACCTGCAGGGTGCCTTGCTTCCAGCAGGAAAATCAACTTGATCTTCACATGCTGGCCAAGCAGAACCCACAATCATTACCATGACACTAGAAAGATATTTGAGTTTTGACATGGAAAATGCCAGGATGCAAGGGATGGTATGAGAGGAAGAGCTGTCACTCCAACACAAGAACAGCAGCGTACCTTCGTTTTGACACTGACAAAGTACATTCAAGGAAATACACCAGTGGTAAAGCAGAATAATAGCATCCTCTAAGAAAGCCCACAAAATAGCATTTTCTACTCAGAGACAAAGATGCATTGCCATCTTCCTCACAGCATGGTGATACCTGGGGCTTTCCAAGCTTTACATCTCTACAAGCAACACAGGGAGTGGCTTCTAAAGCAGCACCATAGTATTCTCTTGCTGATGCTCTTCATGGAATTTCAAATCAAACAGACTCAATTTGCTAGAAAGAATATCTTACTCCCCAAAGCCACTAAATTTACTGTGGAAGTCCCAAAACTCCAGCTGGGTTCTTTCTTTGTAGCTAACAGATTTCAAGGGACTTGCACAGAAATAGCAGATTAGAATTTACGAAATAAACACAGAAATGAACCACAAGTTATATCAAAATGCAGCTGACTCCTCTAGTTCCATTTTTTCTGCAGTGGTAACAAAACAAGGAGAAAAACACTCCGATAAAACCTGACACTAAAATTCAATGCTGTGTCTTCATATTTTTACATATTCTGAAAAACAGGCCATGGTAAGTTATTTCACACTGGACTCCAAATACTGAAAAGCATTAGTTAGATATGTCCTGATACTGTGCTTTGTAGAATGATTACTAGTGCCTGGAAAATAAAAACTCTAAAATAATTCATAAGAAAATAACAACTGTTCTGGATACTACAAGTATTTACTAAGCCTTGGGTTAAAAGGGCAGCTACACAGAAGATGGAGCCAGAGTCTCTCCCGAGCTGCACAGAGCTCCATGGGAGGGGAGGCAATGGCCACAATTTGTAATTATGGAAATTCTCACTAGGTATCAGGGAGGGGGGGAAAGGAACAATCACTGTGAGGTTGTTCAACATTGGAAAAGGGTCTCAGATATGGGGAATCTCCGTCTTTGGAGATGAAGATAAAATTTAAGATTAGAAAGGTCCTGAGTGGCCAACCCAATATAACTTCAAAGCTGGCCCTTCTTGGCACAAGGAATCAGACCAGATGACTTCTAGATGTCTCTTCCAACATGATTTTTTCTCTAATTCCATGATCTACAGGAAAGTAAGGGCTGTGTTGACAGAACTCAAGCTGCATATTGAGAGCAAGGCAGGAGTTGAAACACCACCAGAATCACAGTGCTTTGGAAGAAGAGTGTAAAATGACAACAGGCTTCCTGAAATAAGGAAGATGGACCTATTGTGTCCCAGATTGCATTCCAAACATTAAATGAGGAGTATATTTTTACTGAGAGTAAGTCACCTGGCAGATAACAAGGGATACTTTGGCAGACTTAAGCAGTAGGGGTAAAGTATATGGAGACATTTTACAAAAGTTCTTGGAAACGTGGTTACAAATTATAAGTGGCTTGTCACAGAAGGCACATATGGAGTTTAAGTACGGCCACACAGGCACAGGCCATTTACACGGTTACGTTAAAAAAATTAGATACATGTTAAAAAAGCCAAACACACAGAATGCAGGATGAGGGGCATGTCCCAAACGACTATTGATCAGATTACAAATGGATGTACTTTAGTTCACCTGAGATGTATATAAAGTACAAAACTGACAAAGAAGTATTGTGCACTGATAGCTCTGCAAAAGTATGACCTATAAATAGCAGAGAAGTAATACTACCATAGATCAGAGAAAGTCATAAGGGAGAAGAACATACAAATATCACAGGATTTTTCAGTCATTTTCACTCCCAAAGCATCTGCAAAAGACCAGACACAGTGACCACAAGAAATGGAAGAAAGGGAAGATTTCATCACAAATTTGCCTCTTCCACCTGATGAGAATAAAGTGATACAAAATGCAAGAAAGGCCATCAAGATGTGACTGACCAGGCACAAAATCACAATGACAGCTTCTTACAAAGCACTGAAATCATCTGAAGTAGTATCACAGTAGCACAATACAAAGTGGTATTTTTTTTGACCTCAAGTCCTTGAAAAAGCACCATGGACAGGGCAGCTCTAAAATACTTCAGAAGGCATTTAAAGTCCCTGATGCTCATCTTTCAGGTAGAAACTATGGCTTCCATTCCCTCACTCCTGGCCTGTGGTAAAGAAAACAAAAAAATGTTTGTGTCCAGATCTTCTGTATGCCCTTCACTGGTATAGCCCAACAAGCTTCAAAACAGATTTTATTATCGTTATTGCCATCTGACAGATAAAGGCACTGAAGCACAAATAAGGAAAGATTACTCAGCAGAGCAGTGAGAAAAATAGCAAAGGAGTCAGTCCCTGTATCCCAGAAGCATTTCTTATTCATTAGGTCAACACATATTTTGTTGTTCGTCACTTTGTCGTTAGTCTGGATCCGAGAAGGACACAGACTGAGGACAGTTCAACGCCACCTTTACCTTTCTGGCTTGCTAAAGCTGCATTTATGTTTCATATTTCACCCAATGCGTCCTGATCATATCTCCCATGTGACTAGGCTCTGTCCTCTACATTGATACTGAAAAGCTCCACAGTAGATAAACAATTCTTAGTTTTTAGTATTTTTCATGTAACACAGGAACCGCTTCCACCACAGGATGCTCAATTCACATTAATCCACACACAGAACTTGAATATCCCTCTTCATTTGGCTTAGACTCCCAGAAATGGAAGGAGAAGGAGGGGAATTCACATAGCTACGTCTCTGGTGACTAGCTGGAATTACCAGCAGGAAATGCTTTCATGTGTAGAGAATAACAGAAAATAGCCCAAGTAAACACTACCACTGCGACAAGCAGGAGGCATTTTTACATACCTGTAATCTTATCTTTTAATTGCATTGAAAGCTGAAGGTTGCAGTGATTGCAATAAAGATCGTCTTGTTAACAGTTCATGTACCCACTGCATCCTCCCTGATTAAACAATGTAAATCAAGGGAAATGTATGACTTCTGGAAATAGATGCTGAGCTACATATTGGTTTAAAGAGTCACATAGAATTCAAGCCCCAAAAAGCAAATGAATATGGTGCTATTTCTGACTTCTGTCTTTAAGGAAGGAAGCAAATTTTCCAGGAAAGGGCAAAATACTGTGCATCTCCTGCTTATGATAAGAGTTTGCTGGTGTTAATATTCGGTGCACAGTTAATTCCATTTAAAAAGCCAAGCAGAGTCCCAGGATCTGCACAAATGTATGTTCCAAAGTATAATGCATCTGGCTACATTTTAGCGCCACTATTGATCTAAAAATCCATGTAACTCGCAGTGTGCTTTGCTCCAGTGTTACCCTCACAACAGACATTTCTGTGTGTGGCACGAAGAGAGGGTTTGCAGCCATTCACCCCCAGCCAGTGCTCCCACAGGGGAGAAATCTTACTGGGAAGGTGCTGCAGCCAGACAACATGCTCCCATTCCTTGGTAAGGACAAATCAAATGTTTTCAAACTCATCAGAAACAGTTTGCTTTCTCTTAAGTAATTTGCTATCTGGTCCTCTATGCACTACTGCTATTGAAAGGCACTACATTGATAGTCCAGACTTCAACTTAACAATGTCCTGAGGCAGTTGCCCCAGACCAGCAGCACTAAGAGACACCAGCTAACAAGAAATTATTGATCCTACCACCTAACTCAGCGCTGCAGTGCCACTTGCACAAAGTCCTCCTATCCCTCTATGTGTAAACACATACAAGTACAGGCAACCATGGAAGGAAGCTCCTACTCAACAATCCATCTGTTAACTTGCCTACAACCTGGTTTATCAAAATTCCTGTCAGTAGAGGAAGCTACATCCAGTTTGATATAGCCACTGGCATACCTGCAAAACCTGCCATACACAAAGCTTGATTATATTGGAGCAGTTCATGAAGTGAACACCTGATTTCCTATAACCAGCTAGAAGCTGCTAAAATAATTTCACATCCTTGAAGACACATCAAATCCAACAACTGATCTGCAGTGGCTTCAAAGCAGCTGAAGTAAAAGACTCTGTATTTCAATTTAAGTTGCCTAAGCCCATGCATTTCCATCTCTGGCCACACAGCCTTTACTTTGAACTGCACAAACAGATTAAGGTCATTGTCAAAACAACAGGACAATGTCACTCTGGACAAGCTGAACAGTGACAGCAAGTAAGCAGTGGCTGCATGGCAGAGCAGACAGCAGCGAGTTACTAAAGGAAAATGAAAACTGTCTTTCACAAGGGAGAAAATGCCTGGGTTTTCAATGCTAAGAACCCCTGTGGTCGGGGATGTTTTAGGCAGACGTTAACCAAATGGCCAGCATTAAAACTACCTCGTGTCTGCTGCAGTGAAACAGAACAGCACACTGCACAGGCCAGCCAGCAGAGCTCTGAGAGGTCACCATTATATTAAAACATGCCAAATAGAGCCAATGCCTTATAAAAGAAATCTGGCTGGGTTTATGCATTTGGTTTTGCGCCAAATTAGAAAATTATTGGCCAGAGCAGATTATAACGAGGAGAATTGCAACTGCTTATGATCCTTGTTCTGTGCTTGGGTTAGTGTCTCCTACATGATATTCTTGAGTAAAAATCCTGGCCCCTGCACATCTGAGGATTCTTCTGCCACCAGCCACAAACTGGTACAGAAAAACACAACAGCAACAAAATAAACCCCACTATTAGGCTACCAAGGCATTAAGAAGTACAGAAGCAAGATCTGCTTTGACACAGATCAATTAGCAATTTCATGCCTTCTTTAAGCCTGGTATTTGTATATAAATAAAGTGTTCCTGAACATGATGCCTTTCCAAAGTTCAGCAACAGCAAGACTTTGGAGTGCACAGAGAGATTTCCACCCAGGCTTGAGCATCAGAAAGATGAAGCCAGCAGCTGTGATGCTATAAACCTCTTTCCTTGTTGAACCCTGCTGCTGTCGATCATGCCTCATGCAGCCATCATAACCGCTCCACATTCCTTCCCATCCAGTTTTATCCCTTCATTTGCTGCTTTATGCCTACAGCAGAGGGTGAGAGAAGAGTGACTTCTTCATAGCATCAAACCAATGAACTCATATATTAAATTGAAACACTGGAGAAAACATGGCTTTCAGAAGCTCTCTTAAGATGGCCAATAAACAAAAATATGTGTTTTCTTCTACATTTATTGCTTAGTAAATCCCAAATACATTAGTATTATGGTAAATTGGCCTTGCAACAAATGATGAATCCAGTGATTTCACAGCTAGACACTTTGGCTAAAGAGTACAAATGTTTTGGGTGGATATACCCACACATGTGTGCATCGACTGTTATATTTGCTACAGAACATAGACAAGAAGGTAATTCAAGAAGTAACAGAGACATCAGGTCTGATCTGTCACAGGAAAATTAAAGAATCTGGTGGATGGAATGCTTGCAAGTATGTGCAGGAATCCTCACATCATAAAGTGGGTAAAGAGATCTTACTGAGTGAGATCCACAGACACCTCAGTCCTCAGATACAATAAAGTCTTAATACCTGTGTAGGGCACAGTAATACACTTTCTTACATATTATACAATATGGCAGGAATCTGGACTGAAGGTTAATTAGCCAAGATCCTGTGAACACAAGTTTTATTTGTGACTTGGTTCTCAACCTCTGGATTAGGACTCACACTCAAACAAAAAGTCATTAGCAATAGCTAACAAGGTGGTAAAAAAAGAGAAGATAAAAATCAAAACAGGAAAGATATATCCTGTTTTTCAACAGAGAAAACAGGCAAATTTGACAAATGAACATTACTCTGAAGCAATGATGTATGTATTTCTTTTGGGGGAGGTCAGGGGTTGGGAGGGATGGGTCCAGACTGGCAAGACTACCTGAAGTGTCCAGGAAATTCAGTAAGCCACAGAGAATGAGAGCACAAACAAGTTTCCTAGTCTGCAGAGCTGGTGATGGGAGTGTGGAGGAAAAGGGAACAAACATGCTGTTGTTGGAGAGAGATGAGAGGCAGCAGCTTAGTTTGCAGGTAAAGAGCACGGAGGGGGACCATACAAGTTGTGAACAGGCCTGTAAGGGACAGAGGGAGATTCTGATGGAAGATTTCAGTTTTCTCTGCAGAAAGACAAACACAAAAATACTTGTACCAAAGAACCACACTCAAAAGGCTGATACCAAATTAGCTTAGCACATGGCTCTGTTAATTCTGCCCAAGTATTTTCTGTTTGATGACAGACTGAATTGCTGCTCACTGAACCAAGGTTATCTCTCCCATGCATTAACTAGCCTGGCAATCAGAAGGGAACCTGGCAAACTTGACTGAGAACAAGGACAAAGTAATCTCTCTGAGACCTGCTGCCAAGCAACAGAGCTGCCTGCCTGCCAGCAGCAGCACTTACACCGGGGACATGGTACGGGAGCTGCTCTCTCTTCCCTGCAGGTAAGCATGTGTCACCTCAGGGCAGCCCATCTGCTAATTTCACCACTTGATGGACACGGAGGAGGATGCAGGAGGGGCACAGCAGGAGTCAAGGAAAAAGCCTTTTGGCTTTTCTCTGCCATCAGCACCCAGTGATGCACTCCCAAGTGCTGGTAACTTCAAGATACAAGGCACCGGGTGGTCTTATGCTCTCCCTACCCTGCTACTCCAAGCAGCCATCCCATGTTGTAAATAAGACAGCACTAAGTTCCCAAGGAAACCACAGTTCCTTGGTACTGCTGACTATGATTTTCCAGTTCATGCAAAGAGAGCAGACCAAGTTAGGTCAGACTCTGTAAGAGACCTGATGAAGCACAACCAATTACCAGAATTGCTCCCAGGACTCCTGAAGAGCTGACAGCACAGAGGCTAGGCCATTATGCTCCAGGCTCACGACTAATCATGTCATAAGACTTCATTGCTGTCCACCACCTCCCAAAAGTGGTTTATTCAAATACTGCTATGTTATCTTCTAGTGGTGTTTTCCTTTGGGGCTGCACTGTGAGTCCCAGGAAAACATCTGGAGAGAGTGTGGTAGAGTGAAAAGCCAGACAGTTGCAAGCACATAATAAACCACAGGTGAAGTTTCACACAGCAGCTCATTGATACCTGCTCTGTGGGCTTTGATGTTAGAACAACTCACTAGAGCTTTTCAGAGTCCTCACACCCAACCTGCCACAGGCTAAGGCCCAAACTGTTCCTCAGTACTTAAAAAACTTGCTGCTTCCCAGACAGTTGACACCTTACTAGCAAATAAATTTCTTTCCAGACTGGGTTATATATTCAAGGATATTGTGCTAAAGAGCAGAAAGTTTTCTTCCAACAGTCATAACATTTTCAGTTTCTTTCCCACTTGTATTTCCACAGTCTTTGGTTGCTGCTTCAGCTTGTGGAGAAAAGGGAATCATGCACATGCTCCCCTCAATCAGGTGGTCTAGGGCAGCCCCCCAGCTCAAAGTTGATACCTCAAATACATATATAATCCTCTCCATGGTAGTTGTGTTACAGAGAGCTCCTCAACACTGGGTTTGCATGCAAAACCAACTTGCTTTATATATCCTCCCCTCTGGCATACCCCATTGCCAAGTCTTAAAAAGGGAGTATTTTTTTACAGCCACCCACAGTAGCCTACCCCAGAAGCCTAAGTTGAGAGTTTTGCAAAAGATTGTTTTTAGCTCGGAAATTATACTGAATTTTAAGTTGTAGTTTTAAGTGGTTGTAGAACATTTTATCAGCTGCTTTCTGCCCCTACCTTCATTCCCCATTTCTCCCTTCCCATTTCCACTTGTCTCAGTCCACTGGGGTGTTTTGGACTCTTTCCCGATAGCTCAGATAGAGGAGTCAAATCAAGTTTTAATCAAGCATTCAAATCACTGCTGGTGGGCTCATTCGACAGCTTCCATAACCAAGCCCTCTTGTGACAAAAGCCACCGACGCATGAAACTCACATATGCTGTGCCAAAGCTGAAGTACTAATGCAACAATATCACCAGGGACTCTCCACACAAGACTACTAACTACACTGTGTAGATAAACTTAGTATTCATAACGATAATTCACCACAAGAGACACTAATTTGGGGAAGAAGAGGGGGGTGGTACAGAAAATTTCCCAGAAGCCCAAGGTTGGTGCCTCTTTTCCATATGCATGAGCAAATCACTGGACTGATTCCTGGAATCACAGTCCTCTCCTTGAGCTATGGGAGTAGCTCTCCTTGGCATAGCTGTCCTGCAAAGTACTTTCAGTTATTCTCTGGATCTTCAGCCAAGTGATGTCACCTCCTGCAGTTAGCCAAGGGGTACAAAAGCTAAAGGTGAACAAGAGGTAGCAACTGCGCTCAACAACTTGGATGAATAACCAGTTTGGTGCTGAGCCCTGACAGCACAGTAATCTCAGAGCAAAATTCATTTTTCTGAAGGCCCAAATCTTTCTGCTAAGCATGAAGAAAGTTGTTCTCGTGTGACAAAAATCTGAAAAGCAGTTCCATGTGGAAACTGTCACACAAAAACTTATTTTCAGTTTCAGGCAAAAGCCTGACTGCTTCTGTGTGCTCATGCAACACAGATTCCTAGAACTACAGCAGGATTTAATAATAGTCTATCTAGTCCAACCTTGACATTGGGGATGTCTTCCCCACTTTGGGAAAGTTGGTATACAACAGCATTTCTAAGCACTTAATTTTCCAAAGTACTGAGCACTGACATAATCACCGTCTCTCTTTGACATCCACGAAAATTTTACTGCTAACCTCAATGCAAAGGGAGTTTGAACAACAGCAGGTACCTTTAAAAATTCCACCTGGAGAGACTTGTTACATAAATATGAAGATGCAAAAATGCAGTCTGAACTGAAATATGTAGATACAAGCACCAGAAGAAACAGGACAAAGGGTTAAAAATGGGACTATTGCTAATGAAGACCACACCAAGGTTGTAGAAGTGTCACACTCACACACTAAGGTTGTGGCAGTGCCACATCAACCACTCACATCTTCCTTATCCCACAAGGAAAACAGGTAATGGGTGATAACCTGGTCTAAGATTTACAGAAGATGAGGTAAACAAGGCTCTGCAGGAAAGCACCGCTCTGCAACCACTGCTGAATCCTAAAGGGCACAAAAGACCTGTCGAAAAACATGCTTGTTACATCAGATTACATCAGGAGGAACGCCAGAAACTTAATATCTGGCACCCTTTGGCCTCTACGTCACACACAACAGATCCTTGCCAGACACCCTGGACATACACCTCCTAGAGCTTGTGGACATGGGCATGTCTGTTAAAGCATGCAGATGAATGAAATCTATGAGAGAATCAGCATCAGGAGGCAAAATCAACTTACTTAAAGATTTCTTTTTTTAAATAAATACTACTTTCCCCTTCTGTAAGATCTCCCACTAAATTTTTTTATGCTGATTTCCCTACACACCCACAATTTCTGTGATACTCAGCCCTTAACTGCAGCAGCAGATGAGCCCATTTAAGTTTCCTTCTGCGTGTTCACTCTGTATTTAGAGCACCCCACCAGTACCAGAGTTGCTCAGACCACAGACTCTCTGTGAGAGACTTCTCCATTAAAAGCTACTGTAACACTTTGTGTGAATCCCTGGTTTTTTACAGTTCAGGTAGTAAGGACTGAACATTCAGTCAAAGGAGGTTAACAGGATAGACTATGTATAATAATTGACTAAAACTATATTAACATCCTCATATTATCATCCTGGTTGAAACTTTAATAAAAAGATTTTCTCCACTTACGGGAAAAGGACAATGCTACCAAAGCTAATGGTACTTTCAGGCATCTTAAAGTAAATCTTCCATTTTATAGGAGTATTCTGGTGCCAACATGCCTCTCTTGTTCTTCATTTATGATAAAACAGAAATTACAGTTGGACAGTTAATGAGCCACTTATATATGCCACAAAAAGGAGAGATGCTGCAGTACCAAACTTTTTAGTATCTGAGTCTGTTGAAGAAAATAGCTTTATAATTCATACATATTAAAAAAACCCCTACACTAAAAGTAAAACCAGACATTGAAATTCCTATCTGCAATAGGCTGTCTGTAAGATATAAGGCATCTCCCAGCCTCCACCAACACTGAGCAAAAGAATTGTATCCAGCTTGTGTTGGAATGATACATTTCCTCCTCCCACTTTCTTTTCTTGACAAGATTAGTTTCCCTAGGATGAAGGGGAAAGAGAAGCATGTGGCAGTGATGCATACAGTCCTGGTTCTGTGATAAGCAGAGACTGCAAACCCACCACGGTGAATCCTGCCAAACATACGCTCTCGTGAACTAGATTATGGGACTATCTGTTGGTTGTTTATTTAAATTATACCAGGGAACTGAATTTACATCTCCTAACCCTATTTTGCTTCCTTGCATTTCAAATTGCTTATGCTACATTATTTGGCCATTAGATTCCATTTAGAAGGAAAAGAAAGCTCCCCAAACTCTGTCAGTATTCACATGCAATTTAATGTAGGAAAAAAATGAAACTCGATGAGAATCTCAGCAATAATTTGTAACATATATAACACTTGAAAGGATTAACTTTAAAGGTCAGATTCTACCAGTGGATGGATAAAACCTGTCCTACCTTGTGGATGAACTTACCATTAAGAATGCTGTTACTTGCCTTAATGAGATACCCCTAACATTTGATACTCAGTGAAAAGACAAGAAGACATTGATCCTTTTGAGTTCAATCTAGTCATTAATAAAACTTGGGGACAGAATGTTATAGATGTGCGCAAACAAAGGCTACTCAACACAAGACCAACATCTGAAGCTCAACCTTCATAAATAATGCGCCACTTTCAGCAAACGGTGACAGTCACTTCTTGGTCCTCTGCAAAAAAAAAAAAAAAAAAAAAAAAAGGTGCTCTCTCACTTATGTCCACTATGGAAAAAATTTCAAATTTGGACTCCTGGGTCCAAAACCCCAGTTATAGGCCATTTCAGGAAACAAAACTTCTTCCTGATAAAACAACAAAGACTACTAACCACCTCATACTATTTAAAAGCACAAAAGCACAAAGAAATGAGGAAGTCAAGGTTTATTCTATAGGGAATTCTGTGCAAACGCAGTCAGAACTTGGCCATGAAAAGGAGAATACAACTTTTCTAAAATATTGAACAAATCAGAATTCAAATCTTTATTTCATAAATTCAAGTTATTGTGTTGATAGCCCTTGCACTTTAGGGCATGAAAAGAAAAATCAATAAACTGAACAATTTCCATAGATATTACCCAGACTTACCAATTTCAAATAGGACCAGGAAAGGTTATACAAAGGACAAAGAAAAGAACATTGCACTGGCAATACTGCAGAATTTAGAAGAAGTTAGGTTATGAACAGCAACTAAACTGGGTTATAGAATTTAAATCTGGTGCCCTGAGACTAAGTTGTTTCCAAATTCAGCTACGGACTTGCACAGAGAATATGGCAGAATTGCAAGGTGATACTGTTTACATATTTTCTGTGAAGCCCAATGTAATTATCCTGTGGTTTACTAATACCATCATACTGCAAGTCCGGGGGTCTTACTTGTATTACTGTATACATGCCTGAACTTTTTGCCCCATTAATGCTTTTGAGATTTCACCATTCCATGGTCATTTTTGTCCACTATTCAGTTTACATTGTCCTCTGCTTGGCATCCTGTAAACAACCTAGCACTGCTATTCTGCCACCACGTGTGATAACTCACGCTCAGCTTCTCAGATGTTTCACGGCTGTCTTTTTCTGTGTGTAAAAGTGTTGATGTGAGGGAAAAGGACCACAGCTGTCCTTCTCATAACACAGATGCTTCTTAGGTGGGTGGCTACATGGAGAAAGGGAAGGATACAGCCTCCCAGCTCCTACAGTTGCATCCACCTTAGCATTAGGATTGATCCTAGCTTTGAGCATTGTATACTTCTAACCAAAGGGACTGTTTGTATATGTGCACACCTTCATTCATACATGCATGCTCATTCTTCATTTCCATGCCTGCAGAGCATATCTACTGCTAGCAACTTGTTGTCATTAATTCTATCATTGTCTGTTTTGTACAATTTTCTATTCCCGTAGATTAGCTCTCTGCTAATGTTTCTATCCTCTTTTGTCATAGAGCATCCTTTCTTAGTAATTTGTCATTTTAGCACTAGCACATGTGCTCCTGGAGTTTGTTTACTACAGCTCCAGGCTTCCCTCTCCCAAACCTTCCTACCCAGCTACACATACATAAACTCAAGATTTCCACTGGTCTCCAGACTAGGTCTGTCAACATGGGGCAAAAGTTCAAACAGGCAAAATCTCAGCAAATCTTGCTGCTTACTGGTTAGTAGGCACCAGCAGCTGCAGGTAGTAAAGCAAAAAACTTGGTGGGGTAGGCGGGTAAAGGTTCCCAGTACAATCTGTGAAGCAGCGTGTGCTGCTTTTAAAGCTGCCTGCCAAGAGAAGAGTGCAAATGTCCAGCCTCTGCTCATGACATGACTAAATTGGCAGCATTTCAACTGGAAAAAATCCCTGTTCACTTCTCAACCCTGTTCTTCCTGAAAGTGTATTCCAAATCACCTACCAGATGGCCCCTTTTCATGCTGAACTTGTGCTCCCATCTCCTGCTATGACAAGGTGTCCCACATTTGCTCCCCATCACAAGCTGTGGAGAGGACACCCTTGTTTTCTTACACTTAATCTTCAACAAAGTGGAATTGAAAAGTCCACCTTTCCAGCTTGTTTGTCAGCATAGCCTCTTCTTCCTCCCACAGAGAACACAGTTCTTTACACCATCTCCCACAGCAATAAAAAAGAAAGGCTTTAGCATTTCTCAGCAATCACATTAACTTTGATGAATTGTCTGGCAGTGGCACCTGCTGCTAAGGATACAGATGTACAGGATGAACTAAAAGGCATTTCTCCATGAACCAGATGATATTGCTGCAGATATGTCACTGTACAAATATGTATTTTTCCTCTCATTTGACCAATGATTTTAGCTTTGGCAAAGGCATCAATAAAATAGCTTTGAGGAACAAACAACTTCAAATAAACTTTGCAGAAATCCTACTAGTAAAACAGAGTACATAAGGAAGAATTTCCTTATGTTTCACTGAGAGAAGCTGTTCTTCATTTTAAGTGGAAATTCGTTGTATTTAAAACATTATGAAATACAGCTCCGGGAATAAGGAAAACAAATAACCTGACATGTAATTCATAATAACAACTTGAGTATCATTACAACTGCATTCTGCTCTGTGGCTACCAACATTTTCTAATGAAAACACATACACATTCATATTATCAGTTCATTATCAGGAAGGCAAGTTCTTCTGCAGGGAAATTTCACTTCAGCAAAGCAGATCAAAAGTTCAGATGGAATGAATTAGTGTGCACCAAGTACGATATCCTGCAGAAAAATCTCCCATTCTATTTAGGACTTTAAATAACTACAGTAGAATAGCCATTAGAATATTTATTATAAGGTATATTCAATATATAATGCAAACCCTGAGAGCATATTTGTCACTTCCACAAGGACTATCAAGGGATTATTGTTATTAACTGTCAGGGTGATTTTTTTCTTTTTATGATGGACACATGAGAACAACATAAAAGGTTAGTTATTCAGTTCCTCAGCTGACTTCTTTGGTTGTTCATAAAACACAAAACAACTGCAAAGCTGCTATCAAAACAAATCAGTAATTTTTCAGCCTCTGGCATTTTCTGTCGCAGACAGCACCATTCTGGTATAGATGGTTCAGAATGGATATAGGGGTTGCTGAGGGCAGGGATAAGGCAAGGAAAGCAGGTCAGGTACAGGAGGGTGTGCTGTTCAGGTGTGTTGAGTCAATTAGTCTATGATGAGATCCCATTACAGTTACTAAGTCCAAAGGCATTAATTTAAATTAGCTTGCAGTCTGCTCTAAGTTCTGCAAAGGATAAAAGTTTCTCTGTGCAACATCATTTCTGGCTATAGTTACACCACCTAGGGCCTTCCTTTCCAAGACCTTTGCAGGATGTACACTAGGACTGGACTTCTATATGGTTCATAAAAACATTTGTGGTTATGTTGATTGAGATTTAAAATTTATTCCTAAAATATGAAAGAAACCAATCACTAAACGAGGGGTTTCTATTCTATTAGCCAATGTCCAGATTTGTTGGGTCAATGCTTTGGTAATTTTTTTGTCATGCCTACAAAGTACAGTCCTTTTGAAAATAACATACATTTTAATTCAGAAGACTTAGAAAATTATTTGGGATGCAACTGCAGTGAAATTTGCTTAAGAAATGTTCAAGTGATCCTTTCTTTTTTCAACTTTAATTTGAAGAATCTTTTTTCAGGGTCTCTAGGTTATGGGTATCTACATAAAATGCTTGGGATGCTTTTGCTTTGTCTTTGACATTAGAAAAACAGAACAGAGGATTATGACAATACCTAGGCATTAACAATGTTTTGAGGATTTGGTAAGTATACCATTTTTCGACTTGAAATAATGATTTCCAACGAGTACTCTAGGCTAAGTACAACTGCCCAAAATGGAGCCAACCCTCAAAGGACTTTTGCCTCCTATAGCTTTGTTCCAGATTTGTAAAGGTATTTTAGCCTCCTAATAAAAGTGTTAGGTACCACACCACCTTTTCAAATCTCAACACCAGTCTTTTGCACATTGATCAAGGCATTGTGCTCTAAAACTAGAAGACACTCTTCCATATTAGTGTATGCTTCATTGTGTACAAAATTGCTTGGATTTTGTTGGTCTAAGCACTTCTCATGAGGACATTATTCTGCCTGATTTTCATTTTGTTATCAATCTGCACACTGTGTGCCAGCAATACTCCCTCTAGCAACGTGCTCCAGCAGGTTGACCCATCAGACCCTATTCTGTAACAAGCTGAACATGACCAGAGGTGCTTAGCACTTGTTATGGCCTTTCCTGGCCTTGTGCTCTTTTATCAGACAGTCTCCACCATAGTACTCAATCCTCTTCAGTCAACACTTTGAACTGTTTGCCCCATGGGTAAAATTCATAGCTTACTCCTGTCAACATACAACATCTCAGCCTTCGCCGTATTGATCAACATAACTGGTCTACTCTGGCCTCCAGTCGGGAGGTCTGGAGACACGCCATCTATAACGCTGCTGATGCTTTTGAGAACGCACGCAGGATCACCCTTGAGGAGAAAAAACAATGCAGAAAGAATCGTGCCTTGCAGAATATACCACCTAAGGAGTCTTTCTGCTGTGCCTTTTGCAACTGGACGTGTCTATCTCGTAGTGGCCTTTTTAGCCACCAACGCGCTTGTAACAAACGTGGGTAGAGCCCTTCCCAAATCTTTGTTCGCGAAGCCCAGCCATGATGAGAGGACAGCTTATAGGCAGAGAAGCACCAAGAGCCTGCCACTTGCATGCCACCTCCTGGCATATCAATCCCATAGAGGTGTGTCCTCATAACGCATAATCCTAATAGAATGGCAGCACACTAGCTACAAAAATTAGGGATCTGGAGCATCTCTCTTATGAGGAGAGACTGAGGGAGCTGGGCCTGCTTAGTCTAGAGAAGGGAAGACAGAGAGAGGATCTCAACAATGCATATAAATATCTCAAAGTTGGGCGCCAAGAGGATGGTGCCAGACCCTTTATGGTGGTGCCCAGCAACAGCACGAGGAGCAATGGCCATAAACTAAAACACAGAAGTTTCACCTCAATATGAGGAAGAACTTCTTTACATTGAGAGTGGCAGAGCACTGGAACAGGCTGCCCAGGGAGGTCATGGAGTCTCCCTCTCTGGAGACATTCAAAACCCACCTGGACGAGTTCCTGTGTAACCTGCTGTAGCTGACCCTGCCTTGGCAGAGGGGTTGGGCTGGATGATCTCCCAACATCCTTACCAACCCTAACGATTCTGTTAAATTATTTTAGGATAATTCATAATATCATCCTGCTAAAGACAGGGCAATTTTGTGTGAGAAAAGAATTGACACACAGCATTTATATAGTTTTTATCTGACCTTGTTCATATACTTCTTGGCTATTTGCAGTTCCTTCTGTAAGTCATGACAAGCTTTGTACTCAGAAATGTCTCTCATGACGGGGCTTCCTAAGCTATTCTTAAAAGCAAAGACTTGACACTTCTCAGTACAGTTCTGGCTGGAAATAATTTAGTAAGCAAATGCCCTGAAATTCCCAGAGAAGACATGAGAATACCCAGTGAGTAGGAATGAATTTTTGCTGCCTCTTCCCATTCCATCTCAGCTGTTTCACTGCACTTCTCGGACTGAAGTGGGAATGCTTGACAGAATACTTCTCAGATGGGAACAGAAGTTGTCCCGGTCAGGGCTCTTCTCAGATCCTGACAGGCAAAAGGCTATTTTAAATGTGCTGATTATCAGGCATGCAGATACCACCACAGGCTGTGTACTGCAGACTGTACACTGCAGACTGGAGAAAGAGAAAACCCTTCTTCAATATATTTTGGACCCAGTTCTCCCTTCAAACTCTGACAGACACCACTTGCAAGTGCCAAGAGTATAAGAACAGGACACAAATATAGCAATAGCCTCCATAGTATCCAAGCTCAGCCTCCGGCAACATGTGTCTCGGGAAATTCTCAAACTAGAACTAGTTTAAATGCTTTTGACAGATCTGCTGGTATAATATTGCCTAATTGCTTTTGGCACCCAACACATCTAACAGCAGTAAGTTCCTCAGGTTAACCAAACACAGTGGGGAAAAATCCTTACCTGTTGTGCATTTACCACCTGACAGTCCGAGTGGTTGTCGTACAGCTTTTGTACCGTGAGAAACTGAGAACAGCCAATCATTCCTGACTCATGTCTCCATGTTGTTTATGACTGCCAAAAGGTTATGTGTCCACTCAACCCATTCCCTCTGCCCAGCTACTATTATCTATAATAGCATCAGCCACAGTTGCAGGAACAGGTTTCTCTGGGAGACACTGAGCACAATGTCTGCTGCAGAGGATTAAGGACATTAGTTTCCAACTCAAAGCATATAATCATGCAGGATTATAGAATCACAGAGTTGGGAGAGACTTGAAAAGATCACACAAATGACAGCAGAACAGGTCATATCTATGTCACTCCAGAGAGACAATTACTTCATCTATTAACAAACCTGAATCTTCTGTTCTGTGACTGAAGCCTATTACTTTTTACCCTAGGCCTACAAAGAAGAGTTCTTCCCTTCCTCCTTCCAGTAGCCATTTACACATTTGCAAAAGGTTGTTAAATATCCTTAGGCATCTCTTTTTTTACCAAAGAACTCCAATTCATGCAATCTTCCCCCTAGATTTTATTTTTACCTCGATCATTTCCCCTGCACTCAGATCAAATTGTCCGGTTGATCCACATCTTCCAGCTGTAGCTCCCAAAATCTGAATTATATCCCAGCTGAAACTGTACTAAATGCCAAAGAGACGGATCATTTCACAGGTCTCACAGGTGATATGTTCTACTTTTGTATTGCAAGATGGCTTTGCCTTTTGAAGCAACACAGCATTCCTGACTTAAATTCACCTTGTGAACCCCAGATCCTCTCTTATAGGCCTATTTGGATTATGCAGCTGATTATTTCTGAAGTGAAATATATTGCATTTATCCATTTATTTCAGGTTGTATCTCCAATTTGTCAGCATCATTTTGGCTACCAAATGCATCTTCTCTATTTCCTGCCCTCTCAAAAAATCAGATCAGGACTGAATACTAATTGTAACAAAATATATGGGGATGCAAAAACTTTCAGATTCTAAAAGGGTATTTTTTTATATTGAGCCATGAATCAGGGTCTGAACTACCTTCAAAATAGTTCCTTCTTAGTATCACAGGTGCACATCATCTCTAATGAGGTTTTGCAGGATAATTAAACCCAGACAGCTTGGGCTAACATCCAAATCTTCAGTTATTCACCTTATCTGACAACTCTAGCAAATAGTTTGAAGTGTTGTAATTCCTAACACAACGGGCGCATAATATCTGGGACCACGGACTGAATATTTGAGATACCTCTCATTGCTTGATCCGCAGTAGGCAAAAATAGCGCTAAATAAAGTGCTGTAGTTAAAAAATACTTTCTCACGTTCTTGTTATTTTAGGCAGCTCTGCTATTGCTACAATTACACCAACAGTTTTGCCATGTCACTTCTTTAAAATACCCATTCAACTATTTTCATGCAGAGCTGATGGCTAACCCAGGTCTTGCAACATATTTCTAACTCTTACTGAACCTCACGAAAGGGGAACATACAGTGAGGCGAGCACGCAGAACACGGGTAGGCAGCATTAAAGCACTTGTTCTTGTCCCCAGACATTATACAACTCTTGGAATGCACTTTTCACTATCCACAGTCCATATTCACCCTTTTCAAAATGGCTTTAGTGAGAAGAACACTAAACTCCTGTTTAAGAAATGGGATGGGCCTCCCAAGAGTGGTGTACTGGCAGTTAATCTGGCAGCTCTGAAAGGGCAAAGATGGCCTTAGCACTTACTTTTGTAATAAATAAGATTTTATTTGCATAATACCTCTGTGGTAAAATCATTCTCATTATACAGACTGGGAACAGAAAAGCAAGAAAATTAGGTGACTCAATTCTGTCAGCAAGACTGCAATAGAATCTAGGTCCTGCACCCAAGCTCAGTGCTTTCCACACTAAGACATCTCAAGTAAAATAAAACAATATAGATCTAAAAATTCCTTGTGTTCACTAATCATCCCATAGCGGTACCTAACACCTCATTAACTCAGCTTACAGCATGGAACTACTTTGACTTCTACAGTTTTATTCCTCATCTTAGAGCAATATGCTTCTCACTTTACAGAGTTGTTATTCCAAGTGAGATTTCCCAAATTCACTTCGGTTATGTTACAGATCAGCCTCACAATGTGGGAGTCCATAAGAAAACAGTATCCTCTACTCTGAGTATCAGCAATGTTCAGGGAAGCAAAGCTGTGCCAGCACACTAGAAGGGAAAAAAATGAGTCGCAAATAGCTTTGGCAGTTGGTTTGCTAAAGCAGGATCACCTGTATTCAGTGCTGTGCTAAGCTATCAAGCTCTTCCAGCAGAAGCCCATCCAGCAGTACCTGGGCAGAGCACAGCTGCAGGAGCCCGTGTGACATGTAAAGTGCCAGCACAGCAAAAGGCAGGTACGTGCAGCTGTGCCAGGCCCACAGGGGTAGCACAGAGCAGATCAGCATGAGGAGATACACTGAGAGTGTCAGACAAGCGTGTGTGGATGCATCCCAGAGCCTAGAAAGAAAACAGATGAATGCACTTGAACACTGCCCAACTGCAAGGTTACCATGTGTGGATTTGCATAGCTTTGCCCTGGGCACTAATGGAACAGACAATCTGCACACACGGCTGGCATGGGTACTTCTAGCAGCATGAAATCTAGCAACTCGCTCTGGAAGGAGGATCACACAGTTATTCAACTCACAGGGCATGCCAAAAACTGCATGAACATCGATTTCTCAAGGTCCTACTAGCAATAGCCCAGAGAATAGATTTTTGAAATGTCTCAGGGACAAAAAAAAAAAAAAAAAAAAGGGGGAGGTTTTGTTTACCACTTTCAAAGGTAATGTTGGTCACAAAAACTTTGGTAGCATCCTAGTAACACTTTCAACACAAAGTCCTGACTGTAAGTACAAAATTCATTCTTTCATTAAGTAGTGCTATATTTTCAACCACTGAGAATAATCATCTGAACTCTGTCAAAGTGGGATTTAAACCTGCATAGATCTCATGCCACAACACTTGAAGCTTTAGAGATCTCTAAGTTAAGCAGCCATGTTTTAGGTAGAGTTTTAAAAAGCACTCTTGCAGGAGGGTTTCAAAGGACTACTATCTATGTATCTAAATTCCCAGGAATTTCCAGGCCAGAAAAACATGCAAAAGCAAGGACAAACACTCACAGAAAACAGTGTTCAAGTGGGGATGAAAAGCATGCCCTTCCAATCACAATATATCATTCCAGGTCTCTGGAAGCTTGTAAGGTGTGAAGCTACAAGTCTCTGTGAAGCTGAATTCACACAGAACAAGACAGTTCTTAAAAGTCACCTTTGGCTGAGCAGGAAATTTTGCACGGTTCAGTAGATTTTTAATTATTCACACTCAAGTAACTAGACTCCTACTGGAAATCAAAATATTAATGTACAATACCTTGCTGAGAGTGTACAAGCAACACAGGTCCCTCCCAGAGTATCAGCGGTGCTGGGCTCGGACTCATCTCAGCCAGCTGCTCCCCTCCCGTGTGTCTGCAGAGCTCTCGCAGTTGGTCTCGCACAGACCGAGAGCTGAGCCCTGATTCATGATTTCAGGCTCCAGCCATGGAATGCAGCCATTGAAAACCCAGAACTATTTTTACCCCTCAGCAGCCACAGCATTTCTGCCCCATGAAGACTGCTAAAGCTAATGCCTTACCCTGCACACACATCCCCCCGACTCTCACCAGCTAAGATGCATTTTAGTGTGGTTTTTAAACTGTGCAGTTGCTATCAACAGGACAAAGCAGCTCAGCCCCTGGCATTATTGTCAGCCCTCAGAAGTCAGACATTTGATCCCAGTTGTCAAAATTAGAAATTCCTCAGAAATGCTTTGCTCCGGGAGATAAGATTAGCTCAGAGCAATGACTGTCTATATGATCTGTCCCGTACACCATCACCCCCAGCCTGCATTTAACAAATATGTGATAACATCTTCAGCTGACAGGCTACAGACACATATAAAAATCAGTACACACTGAACAAAATCATGACATGTTTTAAGGAAAACCACAAGGTCAGGCAATCCCAAAGAATTCACGAAACAGACAAAAATGCCACTTCGTATAGAACATTCAGAAATACGTAATTGTCTTAAATAAATAATTAGCTATAAACCAGAGGTAGACACCTGTATTAACTTTTCAAGATTATACAGAAAGTACTGACCACTTGAAACTTTACAACTGTGCTGTCTTGAACCTACAGGATTCCTCAAGTGTACTTCAGAAATAAAAAATACTGGAGGTATAAATAAACAATAAAAACCAACTAATTGTATTTCAACATAATCAACTATTACCAACTATAATCATTTTGGCAGAGAACAGTCCACAAGTGCATAGCTGGGCATACATGAGGGGTCCAAATACCTGAGAACCAGCAGACTCATTCACTTAACTTGCTCAAACATTGCTTTAGACCATTGAAAATAACTGTAGGCATTTCTCAGAAATATGTGGCTAAAACACAAGAGGAAAAATGCAAAACTGACAACAGTCAATTATTAGTTCTTAATCTGTGGAATGATGTGGAGGTTTAGATAAAAATCAACAGTATCACATCTTATATTCAAAAATGGTCCCTGCCATCTGGAGTTTTAAGGATGATGAAAAAAATACCCATGCAAAAGGTGAGACTGCCAACTTCATAGGAAGACAGTTAGAGCCACCATTAAGCAGCAAATGCCATAATCAGCCAAGCTTCCTACTGAGTTTTGGGGCAGAAACCCCTGTAAGGTCCCTCTGAAAGGCAGCTGCAATGGAAGTTATAGCACACACATAGATCTAGAGTGACCTTCACGCTAGGTGTAACTTAAAGACAAATACTTGACCAGATACAAGCTGGGGCACGTGGTGTTTGGGATGATACTCCATTTATGAAAACATAATGGAATAATTACAGGATTATTTCAGATCACTCATAATTAAGTACCTCTAGGATCATGCACACTGATTCTGCATCTCTGAAGGATCTGTCCCTTTTAAGTAAGACCTCATACTGGGACTCTATCCTTTTGTTGTTTCGTACTCACAGAGAGACTCCGAAGAAAGTGTAGGTGGAGAGTGCGAGAAAAACAGCAAGGAAGGAGACCCCTTGGGGAACAAGAAAGCTACAGTTAGAGTGTGTAAAAGAACATGAAACACACTTTAAAGTGGGCCAGATCTGACATCAATGACCTAAAGCTCAGAGAAGGTTAAAGGAGCAATACAAGCTTGTAATGTCCAGAAGGCTGAGCCACTTTAGCTCAGTGCTGGGGGAAATAAAGCAGAAGAAATGCTGTTGCTGTGAATTCATGTCTCTGTGAGAGATTATTCTCAGTGAACAGCCTTCTGCTATTTCTGCAATGAGCTGACTCTCCAGAAGTCCCTTTCATTTGCAGTGAGACACCAAAAACTCCATCAGCTACAAAAAGCCAGGAGAGAGTATGTTTAGCTAAAAAAACCCCTATGCAAGTAGCTTCACAGTTTTTATTACTTTTCACCTAAGAATTAGGAAGTACATTTTTCCCACCTGCTAAATTATTACCACTTCAAGGACAGTGCCTCAAATTATTTTCTCTCACAAATAAGAGGAAGTGAAAAAGACTGGTATAAAACCCATTTTGCTCCAGCAGAATATTTAGTTCTCCCTTCATACCACCATATAGAATTCAAAGGGGAGAAAAAAGGTACACTAGTACAAAACTGAGGCTGTCCGATAATACCTTCTGCTTTTAATACCTTATTCAGCAAACTTCAAGTTTTTTGAAAACCTGAGAGTGAATAGCCAAGATAACCTCCATGAACTTTTAACCAGGCTCCTTTGGAGACTGCCAACACCAGATAGTAAATTATTCACTATTTTCCCAGCTGAACTCACTGGTTCATACAGTGATCCTGAGGAACGGTCAGAGGAGTGTCTAAAACAGGGAATAGTAATATGAGGCCACCTGTGGGGGCCTCAACATTTGCTGATTTGTTTCAAAATGAAGGTTTTAAAACAGTTATTTAAACATTCACCGCTTTAAAAGCCAATCTTTTTCCCTGTCTTCAATTTTATACCTGACTTGGTATCAATGGTCAAAAAGAAAAAGGAAAAAACCCTACACAAAGCACACAAACAGTTCTTAAGTATCCAAAAAAGAAATCGCAAAATGTAATGTAGCAGTCCCAATGACAATTACCAGAGAGGCTTTGATACATGAGAAAGAAGGATGGAGATGAAATGCACTTAAAAAGTAAATTTAGGGTGTCAAATTCCAACAAGTTTTTTAAGTTTTTGTTCTTCTAGAAAAACCACACTACTCAACTCACTTTTCAGGATTAGCACCATGCAAGGCATCTTCTAAGACATTTTCAGGCATAATGAAGAAATCCTAAATCACTTTTTCATAAAGATCCTATATACTTATAGGAGAAGAGCTATAATGAAGCTATCCATCATTGATGTTAAACAGTCCATGCAACTGAAGACCAACAGAAAAAAGAATCTGAAACAATTCATCAACTTTATAGTTTCAATTTTCAGGGAAAATATCAAATTACTAAAAATAGCAGTTATAATGCAGAAACTGAGAGGCATCTCCAAGTCTTTCTGCTACTCTTCAAGAAGTACATCCAGGCTGTGGATCCTGGTTAAAAAGAAAGTGAAGGGAATGACCTGACAGCTGATAAAACTGCTTCCACTTTCTAGCACCGCTCTGGTGAGACTGCATGAGAAGGAGGGGAAAGGAAGAGGTTCCTAAAGAGGAGATGTATTTCTAGCTTAGATCCCAAACTAACTGCCTGATAAACCTTTTGCACTTGCATGCAGACAGAAACCAAACATGAAAAGACACCCACACACATGCATTTCTTTCCTGTTCTTCAGTAGCCTCAAGAACTAGTAATCATAAATAGTTATCATCACTATCCATCCAAAATGCACATGGCATGAGAGAGACAAACACCTGTACAGCTACCATGATCCAAGTTTGCAATCACAGTGCAGGACAGCTGCGAACTTCGGGCTTAATTTGTGTTCACGTCATTGCAACTTTATGCCCAGCACATGAGAAGTCTTGCCCACTTCACAGAGTGAGATGTTTACAGAACCAGCCCCACTTGGGAGTCGGAGGCCTAGAACCGATCCACCTGCACTGATGCAAATCCAGATTGTTCATGTGGAAAAGCTCCAAGTGTGATATTTGCACTTAATCCTGTTTCAAAGAGGAAAACCAAAAGTAGTGTCTCTGAGCCTCTGCTTAGGGCTTGCACTGATGTAGTCATTTGGCTTGGTAGCTTCTAAGTACACTCAAGAATTGTCAATATATGTCTTATTTGTTTTACCACTTCCTAAGCATTTGCTCTGAGCTACTGCTGAAAAAGGATGCTGTGCTAGTGTTGCTCAGACTCACAACTGCCTTCCTTCATGAACTCAGGACCTTACAAAAGAGCTATTTAATATGTATATATATAGGAATGTACTGCCAAAAAGAGGTACAACTATTGAAATTGAATGTGCCTGTAATATTAAAGGGTACAAAACATTGTCCATCAGTGAAGTCTGAGGGCATGTGGCGGTGTTGTATATGTTCACAGGAAAGCTTAATTCTACTCACAACAGAAATGCCAAATTCTCTGCAACAATCAAATGTCAAATCAACAACAGGAACTGCCAATGTTTTAAATTCAGTACTGAAGCCCACCTCCCATGTATTTACCTCTAATTTAGGTTTCTTTTATTTTTATATGATTCTTGGCAGATAATGCAAAATGCATCAAATCAAGGGTTTCTTTCAGAAATTCTTGTAAATACTCTCCTTAAATTCTTTCTTAGGTCACAGCTTGAGGGTTTTTTCTACCTTTTCAATTCTTTGCCTATCCCCTCTTTTTATTTCACTTTCCTACATCAAGAGCTATAATGTCAGCAACCTCTATAAATATATATATATAAAAAATAAGGAATGCCATAGCATTTACTGAACAATATAATAATCTCCTGTATTACTATATTCATGTAACTGCTAATAGTCCAGTTCCTTAGAAAACAAATTAGGAGGAAACGGAGGACCAAATATAATCATAACAAGACAGTAAGGTAAATGTTCAGCTTTTAAACTTTTCTAAAGGGAATCACACATACAGCATTCAACAGAAAATGAATTAAAAATTACTCTTCTTCTTCAGGTAATTTAATTTTGAACAGCACATTTAAAAATGTTATTTAGCTTGTATGACTTGTAGCAGGTGCTTTTCCTACAATAAAGTTTTCTTTTATAAGTAGCAGTGGCTATGCTAAAATACTTTTCAGCACTTCCAGGCTTTCCAGAGAGGAAGACTAAAAAAGCAATACATTTTCTGAATTTATGACAATCAGCCATTGATTCAACACAGCAATTCCATACTTCAACCGTTCCCCAGGTAAATCCAGTAGAATAGTTCATATTTACCCAAGGCTGCCACACATCTGGGAGTCCTAACCATATCCAGCATGCACAGTAAGGACAGCAGTATTTTTCAGTATAGTCCAGTATTTTTCAGAGCAGGCTCAAAGACTGAGGACAGCCGCTACTGTGTTAGTTCACAGCTGCCACTTTTTTGTGGGTTCTCAGCTATGCTCCTGAAACAGAACAGCTAATGCCCTCTGTTCTGACCAAAGGGCACCAGAACAGTGCAAGGTGTTCTTATCTGTGAAAGCGAAATGATTTATGTACAACGTAGACACAGGGATCAACAACTGAAGCTGTGATCAAAGGAGACAGCTGAGCCTTGACTAATCACAGCAGGATATCTTTTGTTTGATGGATCAAGTCTGGAAAGGATGTCTCTCCAAAAGGATAGGCTGGATCCCACCAGTTTCTCAGTAGCACACAATGTAACCTTACTACCCAAGAAAGAAATCTGAGAGACATATCCAACATCCCACAGACTCCGCAAACGTCTGACCACCTGGAGGTGGGATTCCAGGCAGATCCAATAGCACCCAATTTAGGTGATCAGACAGGCAGCTGCTACCTGGTCCCTGAAAAAGGGCAGATAGTGGGAGAGGCAGATACTGAAAGGAACACCCAAAGGTTAATGTCAGTGCCTACACACCACACGGTTACAGGGCATGAAGGCCTCACCCAGGCATGCACTGCAGCTACCAGCGAAACAGCAGCTTAAATGCTATTTATTCTGACATGAATGTAAGTACATGTTCTTGTCTCCCAAGTGCTCACCACTTACATCAAAGTGTTCTTAGGAGACAATTTCTGAAAGTGCTCATATCATAATTACTCTGCACCGCGTGGTTTTTTTCCCTGAAGCTTATTCTGAAGAGGTTCTCTGTAGGTGTATCAGCTGATTTACTAAAACCTAACACCCCTCCCTGTAAATCTTAAGACCACCAATGCTACCAAGATACAATGACTAAGGTGTTAGTAGTATACACTATTACCAACATAGGGATCCCAAAGGCATTATTGTACCTAGCTTACTTATAAGCTTTGGAAAAACAGACAATAAAATACACATCCAAATCCTTTAACTTGTGCAGTCGTACACCTTCTCTGCAAAAAATACGCAACTTTTACAGTAGTGCAGAGAATACTTTATTGTGACAATTACTATTATAATTTTTTCATAAGTAATATACACAGAAGGTTATGGATTCAGAAAGGCACTTCAGGACATACTTAACTAAGGAATCAAATAGTCCCATCTCATACAAAACCATGCAAAACAAGAGGTGAGAATCAGGGGCTCTCTACTGCTATCTGATAAGGCTACATTGCATTTTTTTGTCCACTGTGATATCCAAAGATAAACAGCAGGATATTTCCTGGTACATTGACTAACTGCAAATGGGAATGCTCCTCTAGACCTAACCGGTTGCTTTAGTATGAAACAAACAAGAAACCCCAATCAAGTATTAGCAGTCCAGCATTTCTGGGGTGTCCTCCATACTCAGCAACATGCTGTCTACAGTTACAAAGATCATAATGCCACATTAGGTTTTGTGCAGTTCTTGGCCTCAGGATAAATTACTTGTTCCTCTCCCTTTACTTCAGAATACACAAAAATGAGAAGAAAGCAGTATTTCTGTAGGCCAGTAGAAGAACTTGCAAACATGCATGTTTCTCCCTCCACTTAAAAATGTCATTAGGGATCAGTGAAAACATGATGAGGAATGTTCAGCCTCTATTCTGGAGATATAAGAAACAGAATTGACAATTAATGAAAGCTGGAGCCACACAATGCTCAAGTTCCTGCTACCGAACCAAGTTTCTGCTACAAACTGAAATTGGAGCTACAGAGAGGCAAATTCACTTCCCTAGTGTTCATCATAAATTAACAGCATTAGTCACTTTACCATTTGGAATAAAATATTTTTGTACATTTTCTCAACTAGTATTGTTCTATCATTATCACAGAGGCTGGTATTTAAATTTCCCCTGAGTTCCCTGGCATCTACAAAGATCTGTCAAGTGTAACTTCTGGCCCTGCTTCCCAATTCAGCATTAACCCATGTATGTTTGATTCCTTCTAAACACTAGTTTTCCTAAAAGTAGTAATTTGCATTAATGATGCATCATTGTGCTCAGTCTTCCAGCACTGTAGATTGGCCCAGCTCCAGTTACTTCAGTGGAATGCCATGGATTTACCCCTGCTGAAGGGTCAGCCTGCGTTATTACAGGCTATGAGGACTATTAGGTTCATGTAGGGTGCAACACACCAGCAACCAAATTTAGCAACCCACAGCCGTAAACTGGTTCAAGTGTTTCTTGAAGGAGTTAAGACACATGTAAAGATGACAAAAAATGAGCACAAGAAGCAATGTCAAGATGGTGAGAAAAGAACGTGAGTGGATTTCATAAACACTGCCTACCTTTTCCTCTGGCACTCAGATTTTCTATTAAATCTTTACAACTCTAAGATCTGAATGTTCTGGGAATAACCCACTGCAATGCATCAGATAATTGTTAAGCCATAATCATTTTAACTAAGAACATAGTATTTATGACAGCTCCACCATTTTCATTACAACTTTGGCAAACATGGAAAGCTTTTTACTCCTCATTTAACAGCTATTTTTGTCAAGGCCACGATCACTATTAATACTACAGTATTACAGCCTCTGGCTGAATTTTAATCAGAACTGTTCTCTCCTTCAATTCAGGCAGAAGAAAAGTGTTGTGACCTACCAGTTTGTCTGGCCACCGCTGCTGCTGCTGTGAGTGTACAAAGGGCATCCATCTCTATCCAGAAAAGCAGTAAAAAGAAAGGGCATTCTGTCTGTGGTATTTAATTCCAGATTTTCTTTCAAGGCAGTAGGGTATCTAACCAGGTAAATGAATCTGGGGAAAACCAAAAGACAGAAAATACGGCAATCCCTGACTAATGTTATACATCTGCTGTTGCAAAAAAAAAGACCGGGTGTGTTTATGTGGAATTCGAGGTGCTGCTGGAGCCCCTGTTGCTCTCTGTAATTTCCTATCTGCAACTGCCATTTGAACCATGTCTCTCAACCCAAAATTCCAGCTGACAGGCAGAACACACAATTTTAAGATTTCCAGAATCTGAGCTTGTTAACCACAGTAAAAACTTTAGTGTCAAGGTCAGCACCTCCAGTATCCAGTATCCATGGGGGACCCATGACAACATATGCCTTTAGATCTATGCAGTACACAAAAGGATGCTCCTGCATACAACAAAACTCAGAATTAAATATTTTTAAAGGAAGTAGGAAAGCCAGCTGGAACAGCAGTTGTTGATTTCTGCCTAGCTAGAAATTACTGATGACATTCATGGTTAAGGCATCAGATGAGTCATCTTTGTTTCAATCTGCCTCTCTTAATTACCTCATTCCCCTTCTCATGTTCTTCAGTGGCTCCTAGAAGCTACCTTCTAATAATATATCCATGGCTGATGTGCATACGTCTGTTCAGCCAGCCTAAGACACATAATGCAATAATCATAGAATCATAGAATGGTTTGGTTTGGAAGGGACCTTAAAGATCATCTAATTCCAATCCCCTTGCCATGCGCAGGGACACCTTCCACTAGACCAGGTTGCTCCAAGCCCTGTCCCACCTGGCCTTGGATACTTCCAGGGATGGGGCATCCACAACTTCTCTGGGCAACCTATGTCAGTGCCTCACCACCCTCACAGCAGACTTCCTCCTGTCTAATCTAAACTTACTCTGTTTCAGTTTGAAACCATTCCCACTTGTCCTGTCACTACATGCTCTTGTAAAAAGTCCCTCTCCATTGGCTTTTTGGGCTGCAAGTGCACATTGCCAGCTCGTGTCCATCCACCATCAATAATGCTCCATGCACCTTCAACTCCTGCTAAGCTGGTCCAGGTTAAGCACAATTTAGCTAACAGATTTGCATTCCAGCCTACTGCCAGCTCACATCCACCTCCAAACATGGAACACAAATCTTGTCTAACTTGTGGAGGTGCACAGGCTTCTTGCTCTGCAAACATCACAGCAGCAGGGGCTGTCTAATAGGAACATATGAAGAACCAGCTCCACAGAAGATAACCTTCCCATTTCTTTATTCCCACAAACAATAAAAACCACTGATAAAGCAGAGAAAGATGATCAGAGTTCTGTATGAAATACAACCTGGTATGTAATTAGCAATGCAAGAGAAAGCATTCAAAACCAAATGTAATTCAAATCAGCTCAGCCATCTCCAGCAAGAGCTACACAGAGCAAGGCCTGGCCTTCTTTTCAGCCTAGATGATTCAAGGTTTCCCATGTTTCTGGAAGTGCAAATTTCTCTCGACAGCCATAAATTCATTTAAAGAGTGATGACAATTGAAGAAACGTAACCTGTCACATTGCAGGGTTTTATTTTACTCGATAATACATTGATATATATACACACACAAGAATGAAAAGCATATTTTGACATTTAAACCATCCTAGCTTGTCTGTGCCACAAAGCCCAAGCTGTCAGGAGATATGTGGGAGTGCTGCAAAGTTTTTAGATAACAACAACTTCTAATTAAGTGATGAAGTTTAATTTTTACCAAATTAGAGATGCACAGCTTCTCTCACACAAACACAAATATGAAAAACATTTGGCTAACACTCATTTTCCAGCCAGTCACTTCCCCAAAGCTACAACTTTGACTGCTGTAGGCTTTTCCTCTCCAGAACAACAGTCCTCTTTGGAGGCAAAAGCACCAGTTTGAGATTCAGATGATTATGATTCAAACCCTGGCTCTGACACAAGCCACTTCTCTAACTCTGGGTAAATCATTTAACTGACACTTACTGTGCTTCCAATATAATCTGTAAAGTCAGGATAATCCTATTTCTTTTTCTTACAATTTGTGAATAGGATAGGATAGCTCGGATACCAGAAATGATCTTGGGCAGCACACAGCTCCTCAGAGGGTCATTTCACCATCCACAAAGAGTAACTGACACTTTATGAAGCGGCTTGCACTTTTATGGATGTCTAGTGATGCTCATTCTCCTTACCTGCTAAGATAACCATCATGAATGGATGGTTCTAATCTTAAGAATTATCAGTGTGCAAATCCACAACCCTACCAAACTTGTATGAAACTTCCGTAGGAGGAAACTGCGAACCTTTCTTTCAAGATACATTCTCCAAGGATACATGAGGGAGGAGGAACATGGTTCTGCAATATGGATAAGAAACTGTGCACTACAATCATAATTCTTTAATTGGAAGCAAGACATATGTGTCTCATGACAGAATGATACGAGGAACATTTGAAGAGCACCAAGATAATCCCATGCCTTTACAGTTGCAAGAACGTAATGGCTGGCAAGGGTAGTTATCACTTGCCTGTCTCCCACAGAGAGCACTTTCAGGACCCTGCACAGCTATGGACCATTCCAGTCCCTGCAATGGAAAGGAGAGACACACCACTAGTTGCAGTGATAAGTGACTATTCATGTCAGCTAATGTCACCTCCAGTACCAGCTTAGTTAATGGAGGATGTAAAAACAATCTCCTATGAGGAGAGGCTGAAGGAGCTGGGGTTTTTTTAGCCTGAAGAAGAGGAGGCTAAGGGGAGACCTCATCACTCTCTACAACTCCCTGAAAGAGGTTGTAGCCAGTTGGGAGTTGGGCTCTTCTCCCAGGCAACTATCAGTAAGACAAGAGGGCATGGTCTTAAGCTCTGCCAGGGAAGGTTTAGGCTGGATATTAGGAAGAAATTCTTCACAGAGAGTGTAATCAGGCATTGAAATGGGCTGCCCAGGGAAGTGGTGGATTCTCCATCCCTGGAGGTTTTTAAGATGAGACTGGATGTGGCACTTAGTGCCATGGTCTAGTTAGTAACCACAGCGGTGTTGGATCAAGGGTTGAATTTGATGATCTCAGAGGTCCCTTCTAACCTGACTGATTCTATGAATTTTTCAGGTTATTACTGTAGGATGGAGTAATGGGAGGGAGATGTAACTACAGGCGTGTCCTCCTCCTCTCCCTTTTTCCTCTCCTTCTTTCCCAATGGCAGAGGAGACAGAAAAGTAGTTGCTCCCTCCCTTTGCTTTCTCTCCTTTCCTTACATCTTTTGTATCAGTTACCTCCAGAACAGCTGGTCATATAAATAAATAAATAAGAGTGAGCTCAAAGCTGGTACAAAAAAGATTGATTTGACCTAGAAATGTTTTCAGAAGTACTGTGTAAACAAAATGCCTGTGGAATGTACCAGAGAAGAACAAAGACATAATGGCTTTTTCTCACAGAGACACCTACAAGGAAAACATTTGCTCTGCCCCCCTATCTCTTCTCTCATTCCAAAAACCAGCAGTGTGATGCACATTTAATACTAAAAGGGTGAACAAGTCATACTTTTCAGTCCCAAGAGATTGTCAGCATTCAGAATAAAGAAGGGTCACAACCACACCAAATGCATGGTTACTGGGAGATTGCTTACCTGACATAAAGGAAAAGAAATTTTCTCCAAAGCAGTTCCTTCCATAAATTTAGACAGACATTGTCAACTTCTGCAGTCTCAACCACAAAATACAGAATTTTAGTCACAGAGAATTCTGTGAGGTGGTTGGGTTTTTTTAAGGATGATATTTACTGATATTTACACCTGATAGTGTTACAGAAATAGTTTGGGTTTCAAGCCACAGTATGAGAGAAGTGCAGGGATTAGGGTTTTAAATGCATGTTTCAGTACTTGCAATAAACTGACTCTTGAATTAGATGGCTCACAAGGCTTCGGATGTTGGCAAAAACCCCCTAAAGGAATTAAACAGCACTACAGGAAATTAATCTCTCAGTTGTTCTGCTATGTGTCTAAGGGCACCACGAGGCTGTAGTAAGTCCTTGATTCTTCATTAACTTCCCATTTGCTGTAACTTGGCACCTTAACTATGCACATACAAATATTTGTGGGCCATGTGGTAAACTGGGTCACTTAAAGATCAAAAGACCCCTTCCACTTGCTGCCATATTTCTGCCTCTCCATCATTTTTATGTTCAAGTTTCATGGTGTAGCCCCAATTATTTACCATTTTACCATGCAAATGGTAAAGCAGCAAAACACACTGTAGGGCAGGTTAAGTGCTTGGGTTGGCCTCTGGGCCCATACTGCTATTTGTCACAGCTTTTAGAATTCAGAGTTGTCTGAAGCCACCTGGATAAAGTGACACTTTTGTAAATCAGGAGTCACAGGCTAAGCTGCAGACAGTGATTTTATCCTATGGAAACCATATGACATTTTCAGGAGAGGTGATTTTTAACTCACAAACTCTGCAGCCTGAGAAAATAAAGCTTAGAAAAGGTCTGGACAGTTATGGCAGTGTGTTGAGAAGTCTCCCCTTGTCTCTCTTTTAAGCTAGCAGAAAGTAACAAAGCTCTCTCGTCAGCCTTGGGTTGTCTCATTGAGAATTAGAAAAGAGAAGCAAGACAAAATACGCATGGAGGGATGGGGTGGATTTGTTTTTACAATGGCTTTTGTTCCATGCAGCAATATGGAAATGCAAGATAAGGGTTTCTGTTACCCAGAGTACGCTGCACTCGAAGCACAAGTGTAAGTCCCACTCCTGCTAACAGGTGTTGAGACTGCGCAGCAAGAGCCAAAAGAGTCAGTGCATTTTCACAGAGGTGTTTACAGACAGGAAACACTTGCTATCTGCTTGTCTTCAGGGACAGTCCACTGCAGCATTCACTTGAACAAAGTAAAATGGAACAGAAACACAGGTGCTAATTAGCTGGAACCATTTACGTTATACCATCATTCAACAAGTCCCCACCTGTATCAGTATTAATGCAATGTCTCAGTAGGCTCACCTGAACACAGCAAGCTGACTACATTAAGAGGTGATGAAAATTTTGGCTAAATCTATGGAAAACACACTTTAAAAAGGACCACAGCAGCAAAATAAGTAAACTAATTTGTACCAGTGATACTGCACAAGAGAGCGCAAAACTGGCTGAGAAGAAGTAGGAGTCTGTGTCTCCTGGGACACAGGACAAGCATTCTCAGCTAAGGCACAAACGTGTGCCTAAGATACCAGAAAGGCATGGAATAATTCTTGGATGATTAAGAGCTTCATGTGGCATTTGCAGCAGCTCAGTCTGTCCCATGCAATATTTGATGCATGACATCAGGAAGACACTGCTCTGACCCTACTTTAGCCCTCAGGATTTCATGGACATGTCCATCGTGCCTTCCAAATGCCAGAATAAACATCTTTCAAATAGCCCCCAGAGTTAGATATACATTGACTTAAACAGATCACGAAAAATAATCAATCTTAAAGGGCCAAATTCTCATTAAATGTACATTGTAGACCACAGTGTTACATGATTAGTCCAGTGTGACTGTCTCAATTATAGTTCAAGTCATTAATTTTTTTGTTCAAGGGATCATTAATTGATGAATGACAAACATCTCCTGCTATAATTAACTCTGTTTATAGAGATGATCTCACTGATCATGGACCTCCCCTGCAACCAAACTTCTCTCCTTGTAGCTCTTCTTTTCTAAATACAAATAAACTTCAAATCTGTTTTGGCCCCTCCCATCTTGAAAAACCCATGCCAAAACACATTTGCCAGTCTGAGATCACTACAGTAATTATCTAGAATTCTTTTCAAGAAAATGCGGTCTACAAACATCTGGTTTATGCTCTTACTGTCCGTGGGAATTACTTCTAACAATAACTTTACAACTTCTTAGTTAAGATCTTCAGTAGCTTTGGCCATGCTCCTGCTATTGTGCTGTTTCTTTCCACAGTGTCAGATATAGCATGCCCTGAATCCTCCTCCTGATTCCCTGAGTGCTCCCTCAGTGTGTCCCCTACTGAACTTTCCTCATGCTTCACACCTCTGTTTCCTTCTGTAGTTCCACTGGCCTCTATCCTTTTTGTTCCTTCTCTTTCACTTCCACATTTCCTCTCATTGGCAAACACAAATTCAGCTTGCTTAATGACTTACAAAATGCCACACTTTCTGTTCAAATGGGAATCTCAGCTTCTTTTCTTATATTTTTATGTGTATATTTAGCAATTACCACAAACTCACCATGGCTAAAGCAGGTAACTTAATTTTTTTCCCAAGACTCTCCTGCCCATTATCTTCTTCCCTCATGAATTGTGAAGAATAACCATCTTCCTACTGCATCAGCCCATAACTTTATTATCATCTTCATCTTGGAGTTTGCTCTTGACTCTTGTATTTTGTATCTAAGCTGTACCTTAGCCCAGCAGAGGATTTCCACACAGTGTCCCTAATAAGCCATCCATAGCATCCTGTCATCTGCAGAGATAAAACTCCCTTGACAGATTCAATCTTGTTCCACAGCTATTTATCCAAAGTGCTGCTTTAAAGGCCATTTTCCTAGACCATCCCTTTGGCAATGTTATTACTTTTATGCAAGCCTCTGCTCATTTCCTTCCCTCTTTCACATCAGTAATAAGTTGCGTATAGTTCCTAAGTTTCCACAGTTTACCCAAAAGTCACACCTCTTCTTCAATATCAAAAGATCAATTTTTACCTCTGTTGCAGCCCTGGGGATTTTATCAGCTCTAGTCCAGAGTTTGAAAGTGTTTTATGCCCTGTGGGTGGCTTTTAGCTCCACTGAAGTCTGTGGAATGAGGGGCCAGGATTTTATCTTATAAATAATTTCTGAAATCAGTGAAATTATTTGCTGTATGTAAAGTTAAGCATGTGCCTCAGGCAAGGTCTACTTCAGAAATGGTTTGCTGGTATCATTATGCAATTACAACCCATCTTGGCACAACTGAAGCTGATAATGCTATCACAGCCACAGTCTATAGCAATGACATTGTCTTTTGCTGGTATGATTTATATCGGTGTGTCGAATTAAAAAAAGAAAAAGTCAAACAATTATTTCAGCAAAAACATTTCTCACAATTGAAATGCATTAGTTAAGGCAGCCATTAGCATGGAAAAGCTCTAATAAACAAGAAAACAAACAAATCACAACAAAACTAATCCCAGAAACCTTTCTGACATAACCTTGTCTAAGATTTTTCTAGGACTGGGACATGGGGATGAAAAAAACACCCAAATTATAAAATCTAATCCAAACATAAATGTGTATGATCCTTATGTGTATGCAAATACATAGGGATCACTTTAAAAATTAAGTAATTTTTCTTGAAAAGTAGGTACTTCCACTGTTGAATTTGAAAAATTGACAGTCCAAGGAATAAAAAAACCAAAAACATTAGGCTTCAGTGTAGAATGTGATTTTTCACACTGTTGCAGAATTACATGTAAATCAGGACATTAAAAGATACATCAGGGATTAAAGGACTGCTTAGACATGACATCATTGTTTGGCTTCTCCAGAGACTATCTGGAAGAGCGATGATATCACTTAATGCTTATTGCCAGAATTACTCTTACAGATAGAGACAGCATCAGCGATGGTATATATGTAATGATGATCTAAAAGTGTCTAATCCATCAGTCAGACACTAACATTAGATCTCTACAATGCCAATGATACAAAAAGAAGCCACAGTGATTTTATAGTAATGTTAAAAGTCTTAAATACAAAATAGTGTTACTGATGGACCAAAAATACCAAACTTCATGCTCACACTAAAAGTTTAGCTCTGAGATGGTAAGTACGAAGGACTGCTATGCTTTTTTCCATCATGTTATACTTATTTTACAGCACTGCATTGTTACTGATGGCATTAGAATTATGTTAGTATAAACTTTTATAACATACTAAAAGGATGGGAATATATTTCTTTTTCCTGGCTTAACTAAGAAATCGTTGGCAGACATTTTTGCAGCTGCTTTTAAAAATCAGAGCTCCTGTTTAAAAGCACTTCCTCTGCCTACTAAAATCTTCGGTCTGCACATAAACCAGGGTAGCTGTTGCACTGGGAAGAAACATTTTGCATCATTACGTACACTACATTGCCAGTAGTAAGGGCAGAGAAACTACAGAATGATGATTTCTCTGAAACCAAAAGCATTGCTGGTACACTCTTCCAAGGAGCAGAAATCTGAGGTTTCTGAATGTGAGACAATAATATAAGTAAATGTAGATCAGCATCTCCTAAGGAATGATAGCACATTCACAGCATTTGATGTTTTTAATGAACATGAGACATGAGTGGCAAACTGTGTATTTCTATAGCACTGCTTTTTTGAGGGGCTTTGCAGTTACTTACAGTCTGATATTTATCTTATTGCTATAGGGAAGTTCTATTTAATGTTAAAGCTGTTTTGTTCTACTTTAATAGCAATTTTTATGTTCCTGAAAGGCTGGGAAATGCACATTTATGTTCACTTAATGCATATCTGTTTCTTTACCTACATTAATGGAAAGTTATCTGTTCTTCCACTCTTATTCCACAATTTATTGTAAATATTCAAGGCTTCAACAATTGCTATTCCCCTGTTAAAGTCCAATACATACAAAAGGAGGGTACTCTACCCCACAAGAGTCTAGGAATAACACTGTACACTTTATGGGACAATCTTACATTGCAGAAATTCACAAAGCTTTACAAAACCCATGAAGTTCCACAGATCTGTTTATTAACATTTTAAGACAGAAGAAAGGAGTTACAAATGACTCGAGGGAACAAGCCCTAGCTCTCAGTTTCTCAAGCAATGGATCAGACCAGCTCCTAGAAATTATTAGCTCCATTTATTCTGCAAAGCCCAATGCTGCTGCACATTAGAAAACCAAGAGGGATTTGCATGGCCTTGTGGACCATACACATTTTTAAGCCTCATGAAGTTAAAGAACCTCCTTTATTTCACTGCAATTGCTTTACGTCTGCATAAAAACCGTATCACTGAACATGCCTATTCCTGGATTGGAAGTGCCCTAACAGCTGCAGACTGACACTCTTCCTCTAGAAGGCATACTTAAGGCAGAAACCCCTTGAGATAAATAACCCAGCAGGGGCTACCTTGCCCCTATATAAATATGCACATCCCATTCAGCACAATGATCTTATTCCTTTCTTAACTTTCACCCACAGTCTGCCAAGAATATCCTTTTATTGTGATGCTGAAAGTCATACTCTGCCTCCTTTGCTCAGATCTCTCCTTTTAGGGTGGATATCAACAGTGCTCCTCTTCTTTATTCCCAAATCCAGCACCCTCCAGGCACATAACAGGAGGAAAATTCTGAAACATGTCCCAGGGGACATCACCAGCAAGGACAGCTTGACTAATCGCAGTGATTAGACTAATGGGAGAAGATGATCTCATTGAAACAACAGGACATTTGTCACATCCTACCCACCAGGAAAGGCCTGCTTCCTATCCCCAGGGCTGCTGTTCAGCTGCCGTACAGAGCTTGTGCCCTGGCACTTCTGCCTGCAAGTGTTCCTCCAGCTCCCTCCTTGGCAGAGAAAACAGAAGAACCCCTGTGAGGCCTGGTTGCTGCAGTAAGGTGTCGAACACACATCTGCTCTGAAACTCCATGGAAGACCCACTAAAGCCCCAGCAGGATACAGTACAATGATAGCAAATGGAATTAAGCACATTTGCTTTCTTTTGCCACATGCCTGCCTGTACATTCCCTACATGTAGCTATCTTCCTAGCTCCTCTTGGGTGGCCATGCTGCCTTCAAATGTTTCTTCTGCTCCAGGCATCTTAGCTTCTCCTATTTCTGCCTGAGCTCAGCTTTGTAAAAAACCTTTTAAATATAAAGGCTTCCCAAAACATCTACTCCTCATCCACTTTCTTTCTGTCTTTTCCACCATCTCACTCCCATCCTAATTTCTTACTTTGCTCTGCCTGGATCTCTGTGAATCTCTCTCTGACTTATCCCAGTTGCTCAGCATGTCATGGGCTATCTCATGCTCACCTACTCCTTTGAAGTCAGACAATGGCTAAATGAAACATCTGTGTCTGACATCTCCTAATGCCCTCTGGCACTTAAAATTAATAGGAGAAATGCATGTTTAGTATTGGTCAGCTCCCAAAAGGCAGTAAGGCAATTGTTTTCAAATCAAAACTGTTCGCTCTGATAAAGCTTCATCTCCTCATTCAGTCGCCTTTTTTCTGACTGATATGCTTTGTCCACATATAGGTCTCTCTCTCCTTGATTTCCTTTACTAATCTCGGCTTTTTGATGGTTTATCGTTTTCCCTGATAAAAAATGACTTATCCAGTGTGCCCCACTGGGTAGCTTCCCATTCCAATGCATGACACTGCTCACAGCTTCCACACGAGCCTGTCCTTTGATGAAAGTCTGAGACGTGCTTTCAGCACATCACTGCACTTACTGAGCCTCATCCTTTCCATTTCTATAATAAATGCAAGTGCAATAGCTACAGAAGGGTTTTACGGCTTTCCTTTGTAATCTCACTTTAGTGGCATGCTAACTTTGCATGTTTACACTGTTTATTTTCTTCCAACACAGCATAAAGAGTGAAATTATGCATTCCCAGAGGGGCTTTCTTTTGCTTATTACTTCCCTCTTTTAATGCATTTATTAGAGCTTCTGAATTAACAGTGGCAGATGCAGGCAAAGAAAGAAAATTTTAATTTTGCAAATTATAATGGATTACAATACATTAACACTACTGTAAAACCTACAAAGTGGAAGCACTCAAGGGATGTAGGAGCAATTAATGTAGTTAGTTTATTTACCTAAGTCTGGCACACTGTTAGGGCATTCAGAAGCAACCGAAATTCTGTTCACACAAGCAGAGCCATCAGGCTTCTTCAGTATTGCACACAAATAGCCTGTTCAGGATTCAGGGGGACATCAGCTGCTTCAGGCAAAGGAAAACATGAAAATGTAAACTGAAATAGCAATTTTAAAAACATCTTTAAAACTTTAAAAACAGATTGTCTCCATTAAAAGAGTGGGCAGGGATAAGATATTAGTAAGGTCATAGTATAAAGACAGTTCTCAGCTCTCAATTTCTGGTATTCTGAGAGATACTCTGTATAAATTACAAATAATCTCATTTATCATATGCTTTTATCATTCTAAAACAAGAATTTACAGGAAGAAATAAGCTAAGGTAGGCATAGATGTCCACCCAAGTTAACATATATATAACCTAAGTGTGTAATTTCAAGGAAAAAAAATACTTAGAACCAAAGCTCACAAACATTAGGGTTGGGAGAAATCAGCAAATGCCTCATTTAAATGCAATGGCAGTGTGTAACTCACGCAGCTGCCTCCTGCACATCTGAAACACTCATGTCTTCATCACCCCTGAATTCTGCACTTTGAACAAAGTCACAGCCTGTGCACTGGAAACAAAAGGACTCAGTCCACTGACTGTCCAGTTCTGCTTTAAGTAGCAATCACCATCTGAAAGACAGGGCAACTTTACAACTCCAAAAATTAAGCTGTTCCAAAACACAAGATTCACATGCATGTGGAATTCATCCTGTCCAAATGAAGGCAACAACTATGCTAAGAATTTAGTACCCTTAGTTGCAACTGGAATGGGTTCAACTAATGTCAAGTCAGACAGACGGCCTCAGCTGACAGCTGAAGGGATGAAGATGCCATCCCATACTATCAATGTATACCCTGGGAACTAATTTCTAACAAAACAACTCCAAGACTTCAGCTGGTAAAAATAAATTAGCAACAAAAATCAAGCCTCTCCCACACTGAAAAAAACAGCACAACTTCAGTTGTGACCAGAGAGAGATACATGTTGTAATGGATTTATTACGGAATTCTGTTGATCTGAGAAAATGGTAAAACTAAAGTCTGGCAAAATGGACAACTGAAACACTTGGATGTCTCGAGAATGACAAGGTACAGCAGAAACTTCCAGCAGCTGCAGTCACTAGCAGTACTTTTTTCTAGGTGCCACTAGGCATAGAAACTCCAGCAGCAAGTAGACACTCCAGAACAAAACCAGGCAAAATTATTCCTCGATGGCAATGTTCATCTTGAGCGTCGGAGAAGAAGTCAAGAGGGGACACAGCCAGGACAGCTGACCCCAAGTGACCAAAGGGATATCCCATAGTCCATGGTGCCATGCTCAGCAATAGAAGTTCAGGGAAAAGAGGATGAAGGAGAGCTGTTTGCTGTTCCAGCACTTGCCTTCCCAAGTAAGCATTTTGCCTGTTGGCCTACGGGAAAGGGCTAAACATCTGCCCGCTGATGGGAAATAGATCCTGATTTCATTTTGCTTGCACACAGAGCTTTGCTTCACTCAGACTGATATTTTCTCATTTTTGCAGTTCCAGTTCTCTCCCCCATCCCACTGGGGGAGCAGCAGGCAGTGAGCAATTGGTCAGTGGGTATTTAGTTGCTGGCCGGGGTCAAATCCCCACATGCTGCCACTGTGTAATATATGTAATTGGACTTCAATGAACAATATCAACTTAATTTACTGGATTTTCTCTTGTAATAAAAGATCATGGGCACACACGATATATCCATTAATATGCTCACTTTTTCCATCTGCTTTCCTTACTGTGAATGTTACACCTGTTTTACTTCCTGCTATGAGGTGATGGTTTGTTTTAATACTATGAACCTGGTTCAAATTGATTGACTTTCATTGCTTGATGCTACAGTGAAACTGTAAAATCTCCTTTATTTCTGTTTTAGTGCTTATACAGAGCTATCTGGAAATTACTTTATTTTTAAATCTCATTTATATTATCCTACTTTCTATTCAGAAACTGTGCTGCATAGTTTGAGTTGAAACTACAAAAGAGAAAAGTCTCCAATTTTTCAGATTAATCAATAAAATGACAAGAAATACAAACATTTGTTTTAGGCAAAGGAATAAGGAAATCTTATCCACTTCCCAGTTTCACAGATTATATCACTACTCCTCATTACCCCAGAGGGAGTCTTCCCATTGGTCTTACACTTTCTGCTACTTTTCTAACCAGATACAATTTTCCCTTTGCCTTTTCAGAAGTGTCTTAAATGTATGATTTTCAGAAACAAGTACAGCAGTAATAGGTCTCTCTATTCTTCAAGTACAGTTTCAAACAGTTCAAGAAGTTCAACTTTCAAAAGTGCTACTTCCTTTCCCTTAGTAAACCCTGTCTCATTAAAAAGATTCAGGCAAAGTGCCAAAATAGCTATACTTTTTTTTTTGAAAAATGTCATCTTTGAGGCCCTCAATGACATTTAAGTTTGTTATTTCCACAAAATGTCTACCTCTAACTTTACATACTGCAGTATCTTCATAAATCTTATTCTAAGTGACTTTGGAAACCCATCATTAACATTTTTAATTTATACAGCTCATTCAAAATTTTTATCCACTGAGAATGTTTTCATCATTTTTAAAGTGTCTTTCCAATGACTGACCCATGGCAGCCTGAGACTGAAATTTTATTTCCAACTAATATTCTTCTCTCATAAAAGGTGCCTGCAAATGTATCAGCCAAGTTGCTCACTAGAACTCAGCTCCTGTATCATAACAGGGTTTGATAAACAAGTTGAATTGGACCTCTATTTCAGTATTTTAATACCAAAATAAAAAAACTTAATTAATCAGATTTAATGGTAATTCTGTGAGCACTACCTTATACAAAAGTATTAAACAGCTGGACCAGACATCCTACTGTAGTTATATAGCCAGTAAGACACTGACAAATGCTAAAAATTAAAGCAGCAAGGCCAGTTAGTAGAGTCAGTTAAATGTAACTTGCCATCCATTAATGGGTTTAAACTCCATGAAGTCAGCGTGAGAGTCAGAAGTGACTCCAAAGAAATCACTACACTATTGCTTACTGGTGTTATTTTTGTCACTTGCCTGTTCCTACATAAGCACCATCTCTTGGCTATGATGAAGTTCTGGCACATCCATTTGCAGTTTTCCCTGTTCTTGCCAATGCTCTGCCATCTCTGAATGGATGCTGAGGCACAATACAAGACTGAGATGATCTCATTCCTCTGTTGAATGTTCAGCTCTGCAATTCTGATAATGACACTGCTAAAGTGTTAAGCCAGTTCTATGATCTTCTATCAACCTAATGCAAGTTCTTGTAGTGACTTGATTCATACAAGCCACTTCAACCTTTCCTGAAGAACAGGGAAACTTCTTTGGAGGGAAAACAAATTTTGGGCTGTTCGTCATTTGTTGATGTAAGGGTGTCTTGGTTTAACCCCAGCTGGCAACTACGTACCACACAGCTGCTTGTTCACTCCCACCTCTCCACTTTCCTGATGGAACGGGGAGGAGAATCAGTTAAAAAAAAAAATCAGAACTTGTGGGTTGTGAGAAGAACAGTTTGATAACTGAAACAAACTAAGATAATATAATAATACTAATCTCAATAATAATAATTGAAATGGAAAGGAGAAAGAGAGGAATAAAGCCCAACAAACACAGGTGATGCACAACACAGTTGTGCATCCCACCACTGATCAATGCCCATCCCATCCCTCAGCAGTGATCGGTGTTTCCAGGCCAACTCCCTCCAGTTTCTATACTGAGTCTGATGTTCTGTGGTGTGGAACACAACAGCTGCCCTGGCCATGCTCCCTCCCAGCTCCTCGTGCACTTCCTCACCAGTAGAGCGGAGGAAATGAAAAGTCTTTGCTTTAGAGTGAGCAGTACTTAGAAACAACTAAAATATCAGAGTGTTATCAACAACTGTTCTCATACTAAATCCAAAATACAGCACTGTATCAGCTACTGGGAAGAAAGTAACTCTACCCCAGCCAAAACCAGGACAATGGGCAAAAAAACCATAAAAGTATTCAGCAGTATTTCTCTCAGCCATAACGTAAGAAGGGGCTGAGGGTTGAAAACGTGCTCTGCAAAAGAGTTAATCGTGCAAGGCACTTATGAGTGCCTTAGTCATCCTTCCTCAGTGTAAAGCATTCTTTCAGTTGACCCTGTGTTGAAAGCTTTCAATCCTCTGATAATTTTTTTTTTAAGAGTAGAAGCAGGACAAAAAATTTGTGCAGGACATCAACAGATTTTGGATGAAAATGAAAGACATCCCTTGTAATAAGGAACAGAGATTTCCAGCAGACAGCTCAGTAACTAAGTTGATGCAAACAAAATAAATTTTCTCTGAAAATTCCCTCCTTATACATATTCTTAAGGTTTTGCCATTCTCCCATAGGAGATGAGTTAAATCCTGCTGACTTCTGTGGAGGAAGGCCAAAGTTTGCAGTAGTTCAGAGAGCTGCACTTTGCTCCCTAGGAGTATGAAACTGTTATTCTCTTGAGAAAAGCTGCACACAAAATGAGTAATCAGAAGAGCAGAAGTCCTGGTTATTGTCCCATAACATTAAATACAGCAAAAACACAGCACAGTTATGTATTACACACTACAGAGCCTGACATTTTCATTGCTAATGTCACCTACAGTTTAAGACTTTTTTCTCCATAAATCAAGCCAGATTTTTTTATCCCTTCAGAAAGAAGTCTAAAGGCTATATTTCACAAAACAGTATCATAGTTGTCACACACTAACCACATTCATTTAATAAAAAAAGAGAAGACTCTTTCGTCCACAAGCAAAAAGTCAGTCCTGAGCCAGATGCATCTCCTCCCTTAGTAATAACTTTGTGTTCATTCCCCTCTTTTTTTTTTTACTTCTGGTGTACTGCTAATTTAAAACAAACAAATAAACAAACACACACCTGAATAATTCTGAAAAACCTTATTTCATTCTGTTTTTTTCTTTAAAATAAATTAGGAAGCAAAACTGATGACAAGTTGAGGAATAGTTTCTTTTCCTCAAAGCAAGCAAAGAGTGATTAAGGTGTAATGACTCTCCAGCTCCCTGCTGAAACCATCTCTATTAGTTCTCCCATGTATCAATAACCCTGTGTTTACAAGACATGGAGGTGTTTTCATATTTCTGTCCAATTCTGGTAGATCGTTTCACAGCTCTTCCTTTACCTTTGTCTTTGCACTAAAATCACTGGATTTTTAGCCAATTCCAAGACACACAGCAGAGCAAACAAATAAATGAAAACTCTAGAAGATGGATACTAAAATAAATATTGACAGAGAAGGAAAGGGGAGAATATAGGGTTTTCTCAGAAACATTTGCTGAACATATAGGATTAAAATGGCTCAAAAGTGACTTTCCACCAAGAAACCTTGATCTCTCATGTCTCTGCTTTACATTCAGTTAGGACACAGGTCTGGACAGTTCACTGGGACCTCAAATGAGGAGGTCCACGGTGTGTTGGGTGAAGAACCTGTGAGAGTATCAGTACCAAATGTCTTACTAAAATAAAAAAAAATTACATCCACTGCTTTCACTTCATCCACTATGTGGGTGACCTTACCACACAAAGAGATCAAATTAGTTAAACAGGACTTTCCCTTTGTGAACCCATGTTGACTTTACCTGATGAGTGCATTATTCTTTAAATGCCTTTCAATAGTACCCAGTATAATTTTTTCCATAGCTTTTTCCAGGAACTTGAGGGTAAACTAACAGATCTGTAGTTCCCTGGGTTTTCCGTCCTGCCCTCCTTGCAGATTGGAATAGCACTGGCTAGCTTCCTGTCAGCAGGGACCCACTCCCAGACTCCCAAGACCTTTGCTGGATAATTGAGAGGGATTCTGCCACAACATCTATTAGCTCCTTTAGAATTCCAAGATGATCCCATCAGGTCCCATGGACTTTTAAACATTTAGTTGACACAGTTGGTCCCTTACAATATCAGTGTCTGTGAGCAGAAAGTCACTGTTCCTGCACTCGTGGTCCTCCAACTCAGGGGGTTGGGTAGTCTAAGGTCTATCAGTATTATTAAAGACTGAGGATGCTTCCACTTTTTCTTCATCCCTATTAGATCCAGAAATTTCTTCTAATTCCTACAGAATAACTCATCAGTGCTTATACCCTGGCTGAGCTACCAGTATTAGCTATTCTCTGTAACAACTTCTTTGTTTCCCATTCCCCTAATCCTTACAAAGAAACACCCAACCACATCATCACTAACTGGAATTGCACTAACCTGCAATCAAAACCCTCCCTTATGAATAATGCAACACCACCACCTGGCCTGCCCTGCCTATTCTTTTTGAGCAAAGTGCTTCCTTGTCTGGCAGAGGCTATACAGATGGCTCAGATGTTCCCTGTTGATCCAGGAACAGAACATCCTTGTTCAAAATCATGCAGGCATCAAGGAAATCATAGCATTAGATTTCAATTACATTTACTCATTTTGTGAGTGCCTTAATCTGCTTGCAAAATGAGATACCTGATGCAAAGCCCTTCCCTAACTGTGTCCCTGGAACAACAGTGTATAGCACAGTAGTGAGCTATAGCTGTCTTTGTAATCTACAGAATCCAAGGCTAAAAAGTTGACAGATTCTTACACAAACCCAAGAGCACAGTGAGATATGCTTAATTCTAAAGATCACATAGTTTTTTTAGCATTCCAAATGCCCAAACTGTCTTTAGCAACTATGAAAGGAAAGAAGGTACGGTTTGCAGAAGAAGCATCTGTTTACTCAGTCAACTCACTCACCTCCACTCTACCTACCAACATAGGTCATTCATTTTTTGCAGTTGCATCCCCAGATTTTAGTCCCTACACAACAGGAACAGCTCCTCAACATTGCACAGTATGAGCTACTAGTGAAAATCCATAACACCAGGAGCCAATACAGCTTTTAACTGCAAACCTTCCACCCAAGCCCATTCTCAGAGAAACGCGAAGAAACCCAAAAAAAAGAACTTTTTGGTTGTTGTTTAAATCTTTTTTTAGTTGTTGCAGTGACTCCACTGCTGATCTGCACTGGCTATTCCATATCTTGTAAATGTTTACCAACCCTCCCAGGAAATCAGAAAAAAAATATGTACAACCACTTTTTAAACCACTGCACATAATCCTTTTCCAGGAATTCTCCCACGTATCACAAATTACTAGCCCTTTCCCTCTTTCATTCTGTATTGTTAGTCCATTAACAACACAACAACTTTGTACCTCCTATATCCACATAAAAACTGCAATGAGCTGCCATACTCAAGAAGACTCACAAGATGCTAAATAGTACAGCAAATTAAAGCCCATTATCAATGTCTGATCTCAACACTGAATTTGCTAGGGCACAATGCCTATCAGAAGAATGATCAAAGTGGCAGTAGACAGGATTGGAGTCTTACTTTTTACCTAGATCTACTTCATGAAGGGTCTTTCTTTTATATCCATATTTTAAGTTCTGTTTCACTTTTTCAGTGTCACCTGCACCCACAGTGATGCTGCATTTAAATTTCCAACTTGCAAGACAGGGCTTGAAAAACACCTTCCCCCATAGTGTGTAGGAGGTTTTTTCCTGCTGAAAACAGAGGAATGTATTAAAACCAAAACATAATCTAAACTTCCACTGAACACTGCTTTTTTTCCCCACGGATTTGTCACATTTGTTTTGACTTTTAGATTAAAATATAATCTTGTAAAATGTCATTTTTAAAGCATTATTGGAATTTGAAATCATAGAATGACAGAATCATTAAGGTTGGAAAAGACCTCCAAGACCACAGAGTCCAACTTTTGACCAAACACCACCCAGAGGGGACTCTTCGTCAGGAACTGTAGTGATAGGACAGGGAGTACTGGATACAAATTGAAGGAGGGCAAATTAAGGTTAGATACTAAGAAGAAATTTTTTATTGTGAGGGTGGTTAGACACTGGAATGGATTGCCCAGGAAGCTGTGCATGTCCCATCCCTGGCAGTGTTCAAAGCCAGGTCGGATAAGGCCTTGAGCAACCTGGTCTAGCGGGAGGTGCCCTTGCCCAGCGCAGGCGGGGTTGCGACTTTAGGGTCCATTCCAATCCCCAGAACAATCTATGATTCTATGACTTTATGTCAATTAAACCACAGCACTAAGTGCCACGTCCAATTATTTCTTGAACACTTCCAGGAATGGTGATTCCACTCCTTTCCTGGGCAGCCCATCCCAATGCCTGACCATCCTTTCAGTGAAGAAATTTTTCATGATATCCCACCTGAACCTACCCTGGCACAGTTTTAGGCCATTTCCTCTTGTCCTGTTGCTAGTTGCTTGTGAGAAAAGGCCAATCCCCACCTTACTACAACCCCCTTTCAGACAGTTGTACATGTGGGGATATCACTGGGGACAAAATCCCTAGGGAGCACGTGCTTTCTTGTCCTCAGTGTAACTATGCAGTGGCAAACATGGCTTTTTGTAGGTAAACCTCTCATTTTGTCGTAGAAATTTGGTCTTCGAGGAATGTGATAGGCAGAATTAGCACACTTGCATGATTTCTTTTTGAGGCAGATTGCAACTGTTTACTCAGCCACAGCTCATGTTTCGACTTACCATACTGCTTACACCAAGGCCTGGCACACGCTGCGAGCAGCATCTTATTGGGCCAAAGCGAGAGCAACAGGTTTGATGGAGGCAGGAAGAGAGAAGGGCCATTCTGCAGCTGTTCTTACCTGCAGTGTGCACTATCACCTTTTGTAACTCTGCAGAGTACCTGCCTGGCAGTTTCTTCAAAATCTTCTGACAGAAACATCACAGACCCAGCTCCAAGCTGAGAAGTATAAAAAGGGTCAGCTTAACCAACAAGCTTTTGACTCAGATTGAACACAGCAGCAGGACTGCTGAGGCTTTAAAGGCAAAACAAACAAACAAAAAAACCACCTGATATCATGTTTGTAAGCTTTAACCACCATTTCTGCCTGGTTCAGCAACTTAATCAACCTTTCCAAGCTTGCAGGTTTTTAATTCTAATACTAAAAGCACTACTTGAAGACTAGAAGAGAGAACAGTATATCTCAATGCATTATATCTTTCTCAACACTCATCACTTTTTATTTTCTCACTTTATTTAAGCTGGAAATCCCCTCAAAAAATATCAGCATTTGAACTGAAACATGCTACAAAATACAGAATGTAGTTTTCCCATGGAAAGAGAAATGTGATCAGTTAGAATCCATTACTCTACATCTTCCCAACATTTGTTTCAACATCTAGGTATGTATGTATGTATGTACAAGTCCTCCTTGTAGCAAAGTCACCTTTATGGATGCCATTATTTTACTTCAGGAGATAAAAACAACCTTGCCAAACAAAGGTTGCTTCTCTGCATCATTCAAATACATGTATCTGACTTTTGGGTTCCACTGATGCCTCAAGCCTCAGAGAATCTGGTGTTCACTTTGTTCAAAGTCAATGTCACGTGTCTGACAGTTGGTAAATTGAGTCTCTCTTGTTTCCTGGGCAGGATTTCTCACTTGTTATCTTTCAGTACCAAAAAAGATTGCTCTCAAAACTGAACTTGTCAAGTCAACCAGTTCACTTCTGAACAATCTCTAGAATGTGCTCCTTCCAAGTCAATGCATTTTCATTCATTCATTGATTTAGGGCATCTTAAGAATCAATGCAATGAAAGAAAACACTGGCAGCCCACTCCCACAGATGATGGTAACTCATATTGCAATAGAATTGTGTAAGCATTTAGGATACATACACACATGCATTTAAACACACATCTATGACTATATGCCCATAAGCACCTGTGGCTGTCATTACTACTTGCAGACCAGGTGTTACCAAATCTGAAATGAAATCAGAAAAGTAGATGAAGCATAACAAAGACCACTCAGTGAGTTAACTGCATGGCATTTCTGTTGCCAAGCCAAGGATCTACAGAAGCTTCTACACCATCCAGAATACTGAGTACAATGCGATATGGGGCAAATGTAAGAGCTGGAATCTGCCAGTACTTTGTTATGCCTGATGGATTCTGTTACTATAGCCAAAAGCCTGCAGAGAAAGTTAAGTTAAAAAGCAAAATTAAAAGCAACCACACCCCACCTCAATGCCTCCCCGACCATTATTCTCTCAGAAACATAAACTCCTAGAAAAGTATGACTTTTCCTTAACTCTAGTAAGAAGTCTTGTATTTTGAAGATACTGATTTGGGGGGAGGGAAAAAAAAGTAAGTAAAAACCTGCCCTTCAATTCTTCCTAGAACTGACAGAGCATTCAATCTGATTTGATATGCATTCAAGCCTACAAGCATGTTCCTAAAGCTAAGTACCTGGTTTTGTACTCTGTTAGGGAAGTACAAGTTTAAACAACAGTTCAAGGTTAAGAAATTGCATACACAGCTTCACTGAAGTCAAGATCTGAAGCCACAGGGATTTCAAATTGTCTAGAGACCAAGCAACACGATCTTAACTGAGCAGTTAGCTTGAGGACAGTACATGAGAGACTGACAAAACCTGTAGGAAGCTTTATTTACTCCTTCAGTGAGCCCAGCTATGCCCAAATGGCTCATCACACCAACAACTGTAGGTGGATGGGGATGAACAGGAGATGCACCCTGGGAGGAATCTAAACCCCACTCCAAGCAACAGGTAGGAATTAATACTATACACAGTACCCATCAACTCTGCAGCTGTGTCCAAGGGGAAGAACTAATCAGCCAGAATGTGCTATCTTGAACTGTATTTCCTTTTATATTCAGGGCTTTCCCAAGAGGAAGCTAATATGGACAGGAGTCCAGGATTTGCAAGGAAACATAATGCAAAGCATCATTAACAATTAGCAAACATAGTTTTCTTGTTAGTAAATTAGTGAAAACAGCAGAATACTTCCTTTTCGTAGTCCCAGTTTGAGAGGTATTTCGTACTGGGAAGGGTCTCAACTGGCTCAGCCATGTTCAAATTCAGGCTTCACCAGGCCTCCTGGAGACATTTATTGCAAAGCATCTTTGTACTTGCTGCATTCCTCACAGCACTAGGAGATGCTGGAGATCTTCTCACTTGGAAAGCAATCCTTCTAAATTGGAAAGAAGGCACAACACCTTCCCATCATGCTGTCATATTGGATTTTGAACTCTTTTTGACACTAGATTGTGTCAAAAAGCAAATAAAAATAAAAATGCAAATTGACAGCTTCTGCGAAGCTTGAGAACTTTCCTTGAACTTAATTAATCTGGTTTAGAAACTATCCTATAACACCATCTGACATGCAGCAAAGAACAGAGGTTTTTAAAAGGAAAATGGCTGCTCCCAAAGGTGGCCTTTGCTCCTCTTTCTTACCAGCACAATAAATAATACATCCAGGAACCATAAGGGGTATAGGGACCACTGTACTCAAGGTTTCTAAGAAATGAACACTGTGTTTTCACAGTCTGCTTTTCTTTAGGGATAAAGATACATATATACACACACATGCATAAATACAAATATATTATAAAGAGAGTATGCTGTCTTATACAAATTTTTCACAATGTTTGCTTGACTGTAAATAAGGCTGTAAAGAATCTTGACTTTTTTCCAGATGCGATATTGAATTGGTTAAAAAATTGGTTTCATCACAATTAGCTCTATCACAGACTTCACATAGAAAAGGAGACAGAATACTTGGACTTCTCTTTGTTCAGAATGACTGATCTTGATGGGTATGTTTTTCTGTATCCTTACACTACTAAACATATTTTGGCTAACGTGCATCTAGAGATGTGCCCCTAAAGATTTTAAAGGAGTGGTTCTGCAGGAAGTGGCAGCTTCATGGGCTGCTCTCTACAGATTACACAGTGCCTTTGCTGATTTCTTTGTCCACACGCACTAGGTGAGATGAGACAATCTACACACTCCTGTGCACGCTGTATCCCCTCTAACACACAGCGTAAGAGAGCTCTCCCAAGCCTAGAAACTTCCAGCAGTGAAAGTCTTCCCTTCTATGACCTTTTCTGTGTCATGGAATGAAGGCATGGTATAAAGATAGCCAAAAGCCAAGACTCCTTGGTAAAGAATCTGGCCAGCCTTTTTCCCCTCCTTCAGCTTTGCTGACACTTTAACACTTCATGTTGATCCTAGCAATAAATACTTCTAAAATTATAGTTTGCCCACTGTGACCAGGCGATAAACATTATTAGTTATGTGTTTGCCAGGAGAGGGGGGAGAAGCAGTGACCAACCAACATATGTCTATGTCTGTGAGAACATTTCAATTTAAGTCCAAGGGCTTTCCAGATGTACACCAAGGGACGTGGCTAACATCTGTCATAACAATCTGTATTTTTCTGTCCCTTCACATCTGTAACAGAACTAGACAACAGCAAAATTACTCGTACTTAACAAGGCCTTGTTACTCAAAGCATTTTGCAACACTCTCTATACAGGTGGAAAGCTTCATAACATGCTTGCAGCCTATTTTCTATATTTAGGTTTGAATATTGCAACTTCTGCAGAAATACTACCAAAAAAAGAGGTCAGTAACTGCTAAGCAGAATTTCGTTTGCTGTCATTTATTACATCAGACTGCTTATCAAAAAGCAATATGAAATCAAGCTTGTTGAAATTCATCCATATGACAAATGCCTATTTCCTGTCTCTGCTTCAATTTTATAGTGACATGTCTGCCCTTATTAGATTCAGTACCTCTTGAAGTCAAAAGAAAAAAATTCAAAATGGCAAAAAATATCTAAATCTGTGCCACAGACATGTCCAGAAATTCCAACTGAAGCCTGACTAAACTTCAAAAACCAGGATTACCCAAGTATCTTTCACTTGGACACTATCAAAATTTTAAAAAATACTGTTATGTGACGCTCTCTCCAGTCCTTTGGAAAGTTTCTATGAAACTATAAAGCAATATATAAGCAATAGATAAAATTTGGCAAAATCAACTAAAAAAAAATCTATAGCTCAAGACACTAGAAGCATTATTCAGCTGATATGAAGGAATTGCATAGATTTAGCTTTAAACTAAATTTGAAACAGCTCTGTAATAACAGAAAGACATGTTGAGACTGAGCCCATAAACAGGCCTTGCATCTTCCAAACCCATTACAAACAGAATCAGTGCACTTTTAGAAAAGTTAGGCTTAAATTAGTAGGAGTTCAGTATGTACTTGGACTATGAAAAGGACTTCCAGAATGTTAACTTTGCTTTATCATGCCACTGGCACAAGAACACTAGTTTATGAATTCATGATACGGAGTATATGACTCGCTCTTAGCCTACCTTCAGTGTCCGTCATACTGATAACTCTTAAGACCATTTTCAGATGAGAGCAGCTTTCATAATTATGGCAGTCAGCATGAAGAGCAGGGGGTGGTGGGTAAATTAAAGTTTAGCTACCAGTCATATCAGGAGTTGGTATAAAATTGCAGCACTCTATTAAGGCTGTAGTTCCACATAATTACTTTTACTGACAGCACATCTGATTTAAGAGGGCTAACTCTCCCTCCAAGCTCTGATCTACTGACAGCAGAGTCCACTGCCACCTTACTTAAGCTGATTCAGTTACTCTCAATGCCATGCTCTAAACAAGAGCTGTGAAATCCCGCTGCTAAAATAATGTAAACATAAATAAATGAAACTTTAATGAAGCTATAGTAACTTTCACCAGTTTTGAATCTGACTCTCTCTTGTTCATGAACTGTAACTATTTCTTGATTTCAGGAATGTGTTTATGTTTCTGTCATTTGTTTCTAAACAGTGACTGCAGGGAGACAGAGACATCTAAACAGACCATTACATTCATCAGCTGCTCACTGGGTGCAAAGTGTTGGAGTTTTTTTGGTCAGTGCTATAGTCTAATGTATGTATCATATTTTCCCCTTAGCATAATGAAAGGTGAGGGCAAACTCACATGTTTGCAGGCAGATACTTTTAACCATTTCCTACCCAGCCAAACAGTCCTGGAATAGGGAGACCTTTTGAAGCAACGAGGTCCAAACAAGGATTAATTAATTTCTGTTGACCCCAGAAAAGGGAGCAATACCAAGCTCTCAGAGCCGACCTGAAGTCAAGACCTCCAATGAGTGACTAAGTTCTCCAGTTTTCACCTGGTGTCAAAGCAACTCCTCTGAGAACTGGACATAGACCTTTGGGCACAGTCAAGCCAGGTCAGTTCTTGGCCAAGTAAAAGATGCGGATTCACCAGAACTGCAGGCAACAAACTGAAAGCAAACAGAACGTCAGGAACGTAATGAACTTGTGGTCCAACACCAAAGAACGTGAGGCTCTTCATGAGCTCCATGTAGAGGAAAGACTTTTTTTTGATGAAGAAGAAACTGTGCACACTGCCCAAGGGAAGGGGCAGGAGCCATGTGCTTGAGTAAGCTGAAGGTTATCCCTAGCTCTCAATTATTCAGCAGATACTTGCCTTTGGTATCTTCACCCATTTCTGTTGGAAATAGCTGACCTATCACACCAAATTTCTGTGAAGCTTCATCCAAACAATAATAAAACTGTGTTACCTGAGGTGGACAGCATTTATTTTTTTTTCAGTTTTAAATACTGCTACTGTGCACACAGTCTTGGCTGCAGCACAGTTGAGGCCTGCATCCTTTCTTTTTGGGAACCCTGGGGAGAACTGTGGGAGCTGCTTTGGGGCTTTTCTTGGGCTGAGGCTCTACCATTTGGCCTCCAGCTGAGCTACAGCATCAATCCTGGAGCAAGCTCACGCATTCAGCAGTTCGTGCCTTTAGACAAGCACAAATAATTCACAGGCCAGTGGGTGACTATGACAGATGGCAACCTCTGAGTGACGAAGGCCAAGTTCTCAGCTGAAGTGAACAGGGACTGCATGGCAGGGAAGCCAGTGGAGCAGGGAGCTCCGACCTATCCAAAGTCATGGAGCAATTCCTGTGTATTAACAGCCACTTATTTTAATTTCATCAGGACCTTACAGCCTCTCCCTGCATTTTTTCCTCTGTTTCCATTCCTTTTACTTCTGGTTTTCTGTCCCTCAATACTCTTCCCTTGCTTTTTTCCAGTCTTTTCCATTAGACACATCTCATCCCCTCACGTATCGCTTCATGTGATGCACTGACGACCTCCTCTCATTTTCTGAGCCAAATATCCTTGTCTGACTTAAGAGATGTTTCCACATTTAAACTCTACTGTTATGAAAGAGATGGTGGCAAAGGGTGGGAGGTTTGTGGAGTCAGCACACAGATACACAGTGCAATGTTTCAATCTGTGATACGCTTTTTTAGATGAAGCATCGAGAAGATTGTTCTCTTCTGCTAGTTTAAATAAAATGAAAGGGCACAATTCGGAACCTGACTCATTAGCGGGGACAGTCTCTGAGCTTCTTTAAGCAAGCAGTGAGGTACAAAAGCTGTATCAGCTGTAATCACTGTAGGTCCTTAGAAATTGCTTAGAAATCAATCAAGTAGCTACTGCAGAATAAATACTTTCAAGTAGTTTCAGGAGTTCAATTTCTACATAGACACTCTTACTCTAGAACAAACATCCGCATAGGGGATTATACCTATGTAATTAATTTAAAATAGCGTATCCTAGGAAAAGTCCAGGAATAGACAGATCTCAGGATTTGGCTGATCACACAGTGAAAACTTTACAATCAAATTCACTTTCCCTATAGCTTTGCTCATTTTGTTTCAACTTCATTTCAAGTCTTTACCGCTTACTGAGGTCACTTCCACTACAACCTATGATCTTACAGAAGAAACTAGAGAAGGAAAAGTATCCACTGCATTGAAGAGAAGGAGGGACAGGTGTAAGAATAGGGCTATAAAGAGAATACAGCATTTCCCCCTCTAGTAATCAGCCATGACAATTTGTGGGTTGAAACCAGAGGGAGATCTCTCTTTACACCAGGCAGGGAGCTAATGAACAATGCTGTGACACAGTGCTACTGAACACCAAACAAGTAGAAGACAGGGTATGTATCACTGAAGGGGTATGCTCCAGGATAATATTATTTTTATGTCTCTTTTTTCCAAGTTGAACAGCCAACAACACTATGAGCCTAATAGAAGGAGACAGGTTTGAAGCCTGTTTCCGCTTTTTTTAAATAGATGAGAGTCTTTGAATTGAAGGACTGTGGATCAGGACATTAGTGTGGCTCCTACCCCTCACCGTAAGACTACACCCAACAGCCAAGAAGTAAAAACAGAGGTTCTGCCTCTTTACTACCTTGTTTCCTCTTCTCTGTGCCTGGTGAAGTTATGATCAAACTGAGGGGGAAAAACCTTACCTGCTATTGTAACAGAAGGAAAACATCATATCTCATGCTTATAAAACCCTTTAACTCCGAACACCACTGAGAAGTTCAAACTGCCAATAACTGCCATTTTGTTTTAAGGAAGATGGGCTTCATAGTGAAAAAAGAAAAAATTAGTTACACTGCTAACCACCTGGCATGACTTGTTTCCACCAGAGTGTGCTTTATGCAAACTTCTCTGTTCATAGCACAGCTTTTTTTTTTCCTGTTTCCTGAACTCCAGGAAAGACTCCCCACCATTACAATCTCATCAAGTTATACTGGCGGAGCTCCAGCCAGCAGACACATGACAGTCCACAGCAGCCTCTCTCAGGCCCTTTGCACGTCCATATGTAAAGAGTTAAGCAGAAAAAAAATAACAACAATAACACTATCAGGCTGCACAGTCCACTGTAGAAGCTGCAGATAGAGACTTTTTTTCTGAAACAAATGTTCTGTGTACTGCAATCCCACTAAACTGTCTCTGGTAACACATGCTATGTCTGAAATGCATTCAATAATACATTCCAAATGTATTATACCCAATGGCATCACCTTTATAACCGTTTTTCTCGGGGGTCCCCAAGGAGTTTAAAGACCAGCTTGTATCTACATTAAAACGAAGAGCAAAGCCCTAAGTCCTTCTTCTACTACTCTCTACATTGTATCTTTACAGCTAAATATTTCCAAAAGAGCCCTTTACTCAAGTTTTCAGAGAAGCTCTGGTGTACCACTTAAGCACCTGAAGAGGGCAAGAGCTGTTATAAATGTGCTTAGAGCTCTGCTGCTCTTGAGATGACATCAAAGGTCAGACTTTTTCAGTACCAAATGGACATGCAGCATCCTAAGCATCCTAAGCTCAGAAAACAGAGCCACACATTTAAGAAATCAAGAACTGAGTTGGTAATTTTTGCCTCATTCTTCTAGAGCCATAAAATACACCCTAAATCAGAAAGTGAATAATCAGTACCATCTCTCACCACATGAAGTTGTTCCTATTTTCAGTCTCTTTATCCACTCAGAGCCAATCTTGTCACCATTGCTTTCAGAAGCCTGATTTTATCTTTTTATCACTGCTGCTACAAGACAGCTTGACTGCAACTAACACGTCTTTAATGAAATCAGTTGACCCAGAAAAGAAGTGCTAACACCAGTCTGGATTAAAAAACAAATACAAGTAAACGTTCTCTCTGACTGCAGGCAGTCCATGCTGAAATGCTGGAGCAATACAGGCACTGCAAAAGGAGACTGGAATAAAGGTCCCTTGGTTCTGTGCTTATGCCAGGTTCCTAAGTTTCCCTAAATTTTCCACAGTTTAAGCATGTGAGCGACCTACTTAAGATAATGTAATTAAAAAAAGCAAGAGTGCAATTATCTTTGCTTCAGAAAGGTCTAAAGTTTTCTGTATTTTTTTCTCAAAAAGCAAAAGCTTTCTTAGATGTTGTATATTATTAAGATAAAGAAATCTATTTCTGCAGGCCTGAGTTTTAAAATCCTTTCAAAAATGTGGATATTCATTTACTCTCACAAAACTTGTTTAATAATATATGCCTGCTCTACTTACTTGTTTCATTTACCTTACATTTTTCTCTAATATAAAGAAAGCTCCTTCATGAAAGGACAGATTTTTTCGTTGCCAAGACAAGGATCTACCAGATTCCTAAAAAAAAAAGTAGCAGGACATGTCTTCATCCAGGCTTCTATTAATCAGATGCTTTTTATCTTCTTTGACTCAAAATGTAAAATAGGGTGCTCACACATAGAAAACTGCAAATCCATCTCAACTGGTTTTCTCTGCTTCTTACCTGACTCTGATCTTTCTCTTGACCCCTCAATAAATCCCTCCTACTGATAGTGCCTCCCAAAGATCATAATCAAATCAAATATTTATCCTGTGTTCCCAAATGGAGAGTGTGTGTGCATGGATGAAGGTGGAATCAGGAAATCATGAAGCATGGAGGACTGTACACCAGAATATCAATACAAAACCACTCAAAGCCATTAAATTTAAGAGCTTTCAGCTGATGTCAAGCATGTCTGAACTGGCTGAGGAAGAAATAAGTTCAGTCTAAATGACAACCATATAAAATGGTTCTTATTCCCCTAAGTAAAAGGACTTTTTGTTAACATACTATAGTTCCCATTATAGTTCACATTACTGACAGTACACATTCACCAGTGACATCAGTATTTTAAACTACATCTGCCCTACTGGTCACAGCAAAGTCTGCTCTGGGAGCAGGAACCCAACTCCACTCCAGCACACTCCCTCCCTGCAGTGCTTGTTCACTCTGACTGCAGTTACTGGGACCTTGGCAGTGCCAAAGGAAGACAAAGCTCCAGCACAATTTCCCATTTGAGATGTATGGTGTGCAGGGCTCAAAACTGCTTTGTATGATTGAGGAATAAGCAACTTACCCTAGAGGGTGTGGGATTCTGTTTGTAATCAAATCTAAATCTCCTGAGCACCATTTTTCCCAACCATGAGCCCAGAATTCTCCTTTACTGCAAAGCTGACACTCCACTCTGTGAGTTCATATTTCATAGTAAAAAAGTAACGAAAGGAGCTTCTGTATTTCCTGGTTAACATTTTAGCCTTCTCAAGGGTAATAAAACAAGATCTCCCTACAACAACAGATAAGTCAGACAAATAAAATGTCAAACTACTTTATAAATAAGCTAGTCAAGATAATAGAATGAATCTCTTGAGTAGCCATTAATAGCATTTGGCAAAGATGCTTCCAGAGGACATATGATACCTAATATAAAAGGATGTGCTATTTTTGTATCCCTCCTTTAAAATTAATTTTGTGCTGACAGAAAGATACCTGGTTAATATCTAAAACCTTCCCCATGTCCTTAGGAGGAATTATACCACTGACAGTTCTATGAGCAAACCAAAGCAGAGCATGGTCAGACAGAGGGAGCTGAGACTCAAGGCCAGGGATACTCAGTTCAGTTCTCCTGCCAGCCAAGTGACAATGGGGGCAAACCTCTTTCTCTGTCACATATCTGCAATGTGAGGTTAATCACACTTCATGAAACACTGAGATGTATCAGTGCAAAGCTTGCGGCAAGAGCTCTGTGGTTTTATTACCACTAAATTTCCTAGCTGAACCCAAAACATAAAGGGAATAAAAACTCCCCATCAACAAAATAAGCAGCTAAGTTGTGAGTAAGACAGCAATACAGGATACAGACCTATTTATTTGCTTGCACTGCTTCCTGCAAAACAAAGACAGCAAGACCCCATATTACCAATTACTCAACATCACAAAACAAGAATATATCAGCTAGACTTAACTTTTCCTATTGTGCTTTCTGAATGACTTGCCATTATCACTATAATACAGCAGGAAAAATACTGCACTCCTAAGCCTCTATTTTTTGATTAACCAGGTGCTCTGGGAATTTCTGTCTATCCCCATTCATAATTAAAAGTTGTTATTCCCATTTTCAACGTGACTTGCTGGCAATTAAATCTATTTGGAAAGAAAAAACTTTTTTTCTTCCATAGAAATTATTTACTTATTTTTAAAAATAAAGTAGAGCTGATAGGTTAAAAAGTTAATTCTGATCCCTCCTTCTGCCTAGATTTTATTAATAAAGTTTCCTCACCTTCCAGTGACTCTCACAAGAGTTGGAGAAATTCACCATCTCTCATAAGGCAAGTAGGAACTTTGGAGAAGCTTGAAGTTTGATAATGAAACTTCTTGCAGCAAGTCTTTAATAGTACCAGTTATCCTCATGGTACCGAGCCCTCTGAGCTGGAAGACAGAGATGAGGAGCAGACTGGAGCCCCCATAACCCAGGAGGAAATGGTCAGCAACCTGCTACACTACTGAGACATACACAAGTATAGGGACCCCGATGGGATACTGAGGGAGCTTTTAGAAGTGCTCACCAAGCCACTTTCAATCATTTGTCAGCAGTCCTGGCTAACTAGGGAGATCCCAGTTGACTGGAGGTTAGCCAATGTAATGTTCATCCTACAAGAAGGGTCAGAAGGAGGATCTGAGGAACTACAGGTCTATCAGCGTGACCTTGGTGGCAGGGAATATTATAGAACAGATCATCTTGACTGCAATTACACAGTACATACAGGGCAAACAGGGGATCAGGCCCAGCCAGTGTGGTTTTAGGAAAGGCACGTGCTGCTTGACCAACCTGATCTCCTTCTATGACAAAGCGACCCACTTAGTGCATGAGGGAAGGCTGTGGATGCTGTCTACCTAGACTTTATTAAAGCTTTTGACACCATTTCCCACAGCATTCTCCTGGAGAAACTGGCTGCTCGTGGCTTGGATGTGTGCACTGTTCACTGGCTAAAAACCTGGATGGATGGTTGGGCCCAGAGACTGGTGATGAATGGTAGGTAACAAGTGACAGGATGAGAGGAAATGGCCTCAAGTTGCACCAGGGGATGTTTAGATTGGATATTAGGAAAAATTTCTTCACTTACAGGGAGGTCAGGCATTGGAACAGGCTGCCCAAGAAAGTGGTGAAATCACCATCCCTGGAAGTCTCAAAAAATGTGTGGATGTGGCACCCCAAGTGACAAGGTTTAGCAGTGAACACGGTGGTGCCGGATTAATGGTTGGACTCGATGATCGTAGAGGTCTTCTCCAACCTTAACAATTTCACAATTCTAAATCCTGAGGGATGTACTAAGCAAAGCCCCAGCTTATGGGCTGAGGGAGGCATTTTAGAGGACTGGCTGGCACAATACAGTCCTCCCCTTGGTTGAGGTGCACGCAGACAAGCAGAGAGAAACTCTTGATCTGCAAATCTTTCCCCCAGGCTCAGATTCCCGGTCCTCTGCTTTGACAGTTTGATCTAAGAATCAGGGTTTCACCTTCGTGACCTTTGTTGCCATTTACAGCTGGAAAAGGCCTTCTCAAAGTGAGATTTTTCACTTCTTATTGATTATGGCTGCCAAAGAAGCCTCTAGGTTTTCTCTACCCTGTCAGCCCCAAGGTGTTTAGCATGGCAAACCAGTCTCCCTGTCAGTACTGAGGCCAGAAGCAGGAAGAGCTAAAGAAAAACAAACACTGGTAGGAAAAGTAAAGCATTATTCCCCTCCACAACAACTCCACTCCTAACATCAGGCATGCGGGCAGAAACTCTTTTCATGGCACAAAGATCCTTTTAAATCCCTCAGCGTCTACAACCTGACAGCTTCTCGTCTAGACTCCCTGTCTGTGTGTAAGCACTGCACTGACACAGGCAGACCCTTCCCTCTTTCTGTTAGTGAAAGAAGACAACAGTATGCCATTTTTCCACCAGTTCATCTGCACATCTGTAGATGATTTGGGTTATGTAGATGATTTTGGTTAAATCTCACCTCCCAGAGATGCTGCTTGAGAAGATAATTCATACTGCCTGATTTCAACAGTGAAATACTACTTGGGAAACCTACACTTCTTTTGTATTAAGTACAAACAATTACTATATGCATAATCAAACATATTCCATGTCAACCCAAACAGATGCCCCCAGCACTCATTCACCATGTTTCTCTAGAAGCCCTTATACCACAGAAAAAAAGAATTTGCCTTTAGTCTATAAAGATCACCTTAAAGACTCTATTAAAAATTTCTGCAGAGCAACAGATTTTGTTTGGGGTTTTTTTTCCTGCACACTTCATACAGAAGTGCTGTGCACAATGCTGTAAGGATGAGGGAGTAAACATGGCCCTAAGAGCTGTATCCTTCAAATTATACAGTCATGCTGTGTGAATATTTACAGTAACAAAGAAAACGAAGAGGCCTCCAACTCTTCTTTGAACCTTGCCTATTGGAAGCTCTGCTGAATTAAATATATAGTCACACAAAACCAACAAAATCATCACTAACAATGCAGAAAATTGGGTCAGTCCACCCACTGAAATTCTGTGTTTGATGAATCTCCTTGGCCTAAACCTGTGATTCAGTTTGAGAATTGAAAGCAAAGTTGTTTAAGTTTTGACACAGTATTTCAGTAAATAAAAAAAAAACCCCTAGTCCAATTAAAGATTCTATTAGTTGGTAAATTATGGCCACGCTACCAATAACTACGTTTCCTGTTCCATTTAACTGCAAAACCTACATGGACAGAATAGCCCTTCTAAAGGACAGATATTTTAGTTTTCACAGACAACAAAAAGGGTAAAAAAGAAACAAAAAGAGTTCTTTTCTAGCATAAATCATGGAGCTTTGGTTGATTCAATTTGACACAGAGTAATGTTAACTATATAGAACAGATCTTAATTCCAGTTGTAACTAACATGGAAGTCACATAATACACATTAAAGCAAAGAAAATACATTTTCCCACCAAAAAAAAAGAAAAACCAAAACCAACAACAAAACTAAAGCCAAAACCAATAACAAACAAACAAAAAAACCCCAAAACCCAAACAACCCAAGACCTAGGAGCAGGAGGAGAAGGGTAACTGAAAAGCAAGGAACATAAAAATTCCTGATAGACACCAGTTTTTTAGAGTGCGAGATTAACCAAGTGAGAAGTCGATACACATTAAGATCAGATACCCAACGTCCATTGCACTTCACACCATGGACCTTGGGCAAATCCTCAGTTTGGATGTGCTGCAAAAGTCCACAGACCTACACAGACTTCAATAATCCCCTGCAATTCCCAGTGAAAAGGGACACCATGCAATGGTGACTGCTTTTCTGAGTGTCTCCAGCAACTTGCCAGGAGTAAGTACTTGCTATTTACTTTCACCTGTATTTTCTTTTTAACTGCAAACTAGAAATTATTTTTCTTTCCAGATTTCTGGCAAAATCTGACTTTCAGGTGGAGGTTGGGACTGGTCATTATGTCAGTTGTAACTGTTTAAAGGAAACCAAAATAGGAAGTATTTAAGGTAAATAAAATAAAGGGGGAAGACTCACTCTCTACCTGAAAGCTTCACCGCTTCAGATACACCAACTCGGAAGTTATTACAGTGTTTTATTTGTAGCTTTAATCTTCCAGAAGATTCAAAAATATTTTTCCCTACAAGGCTCTAGAAAGGACTGAACATAAATTCCTGTGCATCATCTTCTTCCTTTCTGCCCACTTCAGGGGCTGTACTCTGTGAGATTATCCCAAATATATCTCAGCATCTCAGTCATTTGTTGTTGGGTGATCAACTGTATAGGTACAGCAACTGTGCCAGGTGCTGCAGCATCTCTATTTTAATCTGTTTATCTGTCCTTCCCTTCCCACAGCATGTTCTTCAACACCTTCACTGTTTCTGCAGCATGACTGGAAGGACTGGGCTGGTTTTTTCTCCTATTCAAAATACACAGGCTGTGCAAAAAAGATGTAAGTTTGGGGGAAAGAATGAAGATGGACATATTTCATGCCTGACTTCGTTAGACAGGATCTTATTTAATTATTTTTTCTTAAACAGTGAAATCTCATAATATAGCAGCCTTCATCATAAATATAAAAAAACTGATCTGACTTGGAAAGAATACAGTTGCGCTTGGTATTCACATAAACAATACCCATATCACTTAAAGTTAGTTTGCCAATAACACTAACACAAAAAGGAGGATCTTGGGATAATAATTCAATTCCCATTTCAGTGCCCTCACCCAAAGGGCTCAGCACAATGTTTTCCAGGCCACCTCACTTGGAGGGAAACAAGGAAACACAATCCACATCAGCAGTAAACAACACTTCTGTTACCAGCCTAACCCATTATATTAATTGTAATAGCTTCTGCAGATTGTCATTTCTACTCTTTAAAACGCCATTCACTGAGGCCTGAAGTTGAAATGCAATTACCCACTTGGAACGTTATTTTAGATCAATAAACTGATCACAACTATTCACGTACCTGATGCAGGAATGGGAGCTCAGAGCACCTGATGTGATCCCAGCTGACAAGGTGGCCTTTCCACAACCCGTAAACTGGCGACCTGCAAAACAAGAGCCTGTGTGTCAGTAGCTATGTGTCTTTTACAAAATATAAGAAAAACAGCTCTCTCTAACTGTGCCTTTGGTAAGGACAAAAGAGACACCACCACCACCCCCTAGTTAACTACTCTAAAATCACTGGACTGAAACCTAATAGAGAAAAACCTGGCAAGGTATAAGAGTTTATCAGTGTGACTATAAAGGGATGGTGCATGAAACCCTCTAAACAAACCTACGTCCTGAGACCCTCACTGCCACTGTCCAAGCTTGCTCGGCCCCGGCAGATGAACCTCAGGATTAAAGGGTGGGCTCAGTTCAGCGCACGCTGTGTCTCACCTAAAAAATCCACTGCACAGGCTCGAAGGGTTAATGACCTTTCCCAAATCTTCGCTCGCGAAGACTGGCCATTATTATTATGAAACCCATAGCTTGGCTCATGAAGTCATCAGAATGACAAAACCCACCAACAGCAGCAGGAGCAGAGCAAGGGGGAGACATTATGTTCTCAGGCTAGTGGGATAATCAGTGGGATTTTAAACTCCTTTCTCCTGGGCACTTCTGAACATCCCACACAGCATGTTTCCACTTAAGCCCATGTTCGAGCACTTCATTAGAACATGGTAGCATTATCAGCTTCTTTGCATAATCTGAATCCCATTAAACACTGGATCAGATATGAGCACTTCAAGGACTTAAGATTCAAAAAAGACACATACATAAATCCTAAACATCCAGAATATATAATATAAATCCAAACAGGGGTGGAAGGGGAAGAGAAGTTGGTTAAAACCAGAAAATACAAGAAAACAAAAAGAAAAATTAAAAATCAGCTTCCTAAGAGAAGTTGGTTAAAACCAGAAAATACAAGAAAACAAAAAGAAAAATTAAAAATCAGCTTCCTAAAAATCAAAATGTTTTCATAAGACAGAGAGCATTAGAATCTATTTATTACATAGTATTTTGGCTTTTTAGAAAGTTGTACTTTTGATCCTTTTGTATAACCACAAAAACTAATTTTTTATTTATATGTTTAAAAGAAAGCTGAGCTCTCCCCAAAATCTCATGCATACAGAAATTGAAGGAGTTTTAATGAACTAAAAATAATTGAAAAAAAAAATCAATATAACAGCAAAAGGTGTCATTAGTGGGACCACACTGTACAAAAGAATGAGGTGACTGCACATAGTGCTGGAGGAGACAAGATGGCTGGAAAATTAAACCTCTGTTCCAGGTCAGGTCATTACCTACATGATGCTCTGCATTAAAATTTAGCTTCACAGAATCTCAGACTGGATGAGACTGGAAGGCATCCCTGAAGGACACCTGATCCAACCACCCTGTTCAAGCACGGGCACTTAGAGCCCATTGTCTAGGACCGTGTCAGACAGCTTTTAAAGATCTCCAAGGATGGAGACTGCACAACCTCTCTGGACAACCTGTGCCAGCACTCAGTCACCCTCACAGCAAAACTTTTTCCTGATGTTCAGACAGAACTTCCTCTGTTTCAGTTTGTGCCTCTGTCCTGTCACTGAGCGTCACTGGTAACAGCCTGACTCCAAACTTCTTTGCACTCTTCCTTCAGCTATGTATATATACTGATAAGATCCCCCCTGAGCCTTCTCCCCTCCAAGTTAAACAGTCCTCCTCTCAGCCCTTCTTCACAAAAGAGATGCTCATCTTTGTGGCACTCCACTTCCTCATGATAAGATTCACATACAAATGCACACTGCTTCTAAACTACACATAAAGTTTTCTCAAAGCCCACAGGACTCTTGGCAAGTGCAGATGTTAGATCCCGTTCTAATGCAAAGCACCAGGGAATCAACACTAACAGCTTGCTAACAGCTGTTTTAGTAAAAACGTGGCTTGGTGACACTTCCCTTGCTCCAGGAGCCCAGAGAACTTAAGAAAAACGATTTATCAAGTGCTATGGCTCTACTCCTGCTTCTCGACCCCCATCACCCCGATTATGAACTGGCTGAAAGGCTTTGAAGGGAAAGCTTTTGAGCGAAGAATGTTATAAAGCAAAAAAGCAAGAGTTTTTATGCCAATGCAATGACTGACATAGTTATTAAGGCAGGATTAGTACACTTGGAGTGACAGAAACCATCACGAATGGACAATTAAGAGTTCAGACTAATCCTCAAAGACAAGATGCTTAAAGACCTAACAGCCTGACTGAAACCAGTGAGATCAGAGAGCAATTTAACTCTTTCAAAAGAGTTAAACTCTTTGATGCTTATTTTCGCAGTAGGCTTTCCTTGCCTTCGGTTCAAAGCCATCCAAAAGGGTGAACTTCAAACACCTGTTTCAAGGGAAGAGGATGACACTGGAGGATGTCTTTTATTCAACCAGACAGACTCCACAGGAACAAACACAGATGTGCAGCACTCCCGTCTTCTACTTCATGAGTAAAAAAAATCTGCATGGTCTAATTACTGAATAAATGAAATAGATTAATTAGATTAGACAGAGAGAAGAAGTAAGGCCATTGCTTTTCATTTAAGCACACTCTCAGTTCAAGAGAAGTACCAAGAAGGAAAAAAAAATCTATTGCATAAATTAAACAATTCAAGTACAGCATTAGAAGATCTTTCAAGTAAGAAGTAATCTTATATGGGAAAGGAGACTATGAACTACTGATTGCATTGACATGTCCTTACTCAATTTTGAACATTTCTGCTACTTAGAATAGCATTACTGCATCAGGCATGGAGCCTAAAGTGCCATGCAAGCTGCTGCTTTCCCTCATAATCTCTTCAATCCAAAGTGCATCCATACTACAGAAACGGGAAGATTATTGACAACTGGAAAATTGCATCCAAACTCCATTTCCCAGCAGCTTTTAAGAGAGAACTTAATAGAAATAAGGCATGAATGGAGATCATCTTGGGAGAATTCTATGTATTAAAAAGGACCTCATTGGGACAAATGTGTCTTTATTTTCATTTCCAGCTTATTAGAATGAACAGAATCCCACATTCGTTCCAGTTTCAAAGGGCAAAAGCAGCAAAACCAACAAAATTTGAGTAAACTTTAACTTGTAGGAATTCTTTCTACAATGTTTCTGCTTTGTTTCCAGTCCAAGGGAGTGCTTGTATGTCTTATGTATCACTTGATCTAGCTTGATTTATAATCTTAGAGAGAGAATTCGCTTGACGTAGTGATCTCTCTTAGAGACCACCACAACTTAAATCCCTTTGCTGTAAATCTGTTCACACTTTAGCACAGAGATCTACATATGAAGATACAACTGACCAGGCACATAGCCCAGAAATAAATTCTGAACTTTTTCCTGAAGAGAGGAGCAGCTCTACTGCCCACCTAATGAAACATATCTATAGGCAACATTACTAAAATCTAAAATTTAATAAATTAATAAATTAAAATAAACAAAATTAACAAAATCTAAATCCTTAGTAAAATCTAAAATAGAATTCTTCCCTTTTCATTGTGTTCAATCTTTTTGTTTTATGAACTTATTTTTTCATGTCTGCCAGAAAACTAGACTACTAAGGAATGTCAGCATCCATTTTGTTGAAAATTTCTAAAATCATACTGGCCCCATCAAAGTATTGACCACAAAGTTCTTCTTTACACTTTTCCATTTAACTTTCAAAGGATAAAAAAGTCAAGATTGCTTTGTTGTCATAATCTGGAAGCTCTGCTAGCCCATGACTGCAGCTGTTGATTGTTCACTGAGGTTACCTCACATTATTGCAGATAACAAGCTCAAAGCCTACACAACTTCAGACTTACTTGACATCAATCCCACTGCGACTTTTCAAGCTCCTGCTACACAAGTTCCCTTCAACAAAATATTAAGCTTCTTGAGCTTATGATTATGTATTCAGCCTAACTAGTCCCAGTTAAAGCAAAACAGATGTAAGGTCAAAAAAATATTTCTGTTCCCTTTCTTTGCTTGGTATTTGTTTAAATTCTACCTGTTCTAGAAGGAGGAAAGCGCTGAAAATGTTTTGATAAATTAATTAGAAGTTTTTGTTCAATAGTACTCCATTCAATACTTTCTTTAATGCTATAAAATAGCATCCTAGGAACATACCTAGCTGATTTTTTGTATGAATGTTTCAGTAGCATTCTTAAAAATGCATACCCAGTGCTGACACTGAAACACATCCAATCATCTTAGAATCATAAATAATTTCTTTAAAAGCCTGGCACAAGGCAGAATTCCTTGCTCTTCAGCAGCAACTCCAACTGATGAAGGGACCTCAGTTTGCAGGGGAAAGAAAAAAGTATACAAACCAGAAATCTGAAGGGCAGTGGCAGTACAGCCAAGGTTAAACAGATCAGATTAAACGAATGGTATTTCCATCATGCCCTAAAGGCAACTAACGAGACATTCTGTGTCCTGGGAGAGAAGACATCTCTAGGTCAAGACCTCCTTGCCTTGGTACCCAAGGTTCAGTCTTGGCCAAAATTCAGGATTAAGAGCAGGTCTGAGGACAGCCAGGCAACTGAAAGAAGTGGAGATCACTCCAAATGTGCATTAGAAAATATCTGGACACCAGCAACGTAAGTCACAGTCCTTGCCCTCACAGCTGGAGAGAAGCTCTAACTGTTGTAACTTATACAGTAGCTCCCACCTGAGAGCGTGTCTTTAAGCAACAAGGATTATGTACCACCACCACCAGTCTCTCACATACACAGGTATTTCTAACACAACAGCCAGACAGTCATTACCTCACCTCCCCTGATGTGTGAGACTCCTTACCAAGACAAAGCTTATCAGAAAACACTTTTTTTAAAAAAATACTGGCACACTGAAGGTTCTATTTTTCACCAGTATTCAAAATCGGTACATTTTCCAGTCCTTTGTGAAACATTTCCTTTCAGCATTATTAATTGGACTGCTTTCATTGCAAGGGGGGAATGATTGACAAAACCCTTCTACCATCAATAATCACTAATTGTGACATTTCTGTGGGAAAAGTGACTATCAAAAAAGTCATTTTGGTATGAGAACTTGACGGCTCATTGACAACACACCCCAGCACCCGCCGTGTTCATGGAGCGCCTGAATGGTGCTGTCTGCTGCCTGAAGACAGCATCATCTACAATGCCTACTACTAAAAGACAGCTTAAAGCCTGAGGTATCAAAAGTCAGTTGAATCTGGAATCCCTCAAGGTATGGCATCCTGTAGCTCGTTTTCGTCTTCTCTGCATTTCCTCTTTTCACTATTTGCAAAGATCCTCAGGGATCACATTTCTCTGCTCTGCATTTCCTGAAGCACCAGAGCAGAAAGAGTAAAGGACTGAATTTTCTCTCTTTCTTTCCCTTGACAGAAATACCTCTACTGCTGATGGGCTACATGGTACCAGAATGCTACAGTCCGCTATTTGATAAGAATAGGCAAGAATGATGAGCTTCACAGCCTCCCAAATCCAACACAGCCATCTAAATATGTTTATCCCTTGCACTGCATATTAGCTTGGCACAGAAATGATTTGTATCTATGCTGTATACAGACTGTTGACAAGTAAATAAGATTAGAGCTGAGGCTGGGAAAACTCTTTATACAAACAATAAATTCCAGCAGCTCAAACAGAGATCAGTAGTACCATGGAGAACAGGAGAGTACTGACTGAGAAGTCACCCAGCTCCACCCTCGAGCAACCCATGTAGCTGAGGTATTCCAGAGGATAAACTCATATTTGAATCTTTTCAAATTTTCTCTTCAGATATAAATTAGTAACAAGTATGCCTAAACTGTCCAGAGGCCAGCACAATCCTGAGGAAAACAAAACCTTACATCCATCTCATGAAGGTCACAGGACCAGATACATAAATGAGATTGCAAGGAAGTGAAAATATTTATCCTGTCCTCAGAGACCCAGCAGACTTCAGAAAAATGACAGGGCCCTTTTGCAATACATTTAAACTTCAATATCTGAGATCAGAAAGATTATAAAATGTCAAGACAATTCAATCTTTTGCTTTTGCTTACAAAGAGCAAGCCATTTAACTAAAGAACACTTGAAGGGTTTTGATCTCATCTGCTACTTAGAAGACATTTAAAATAACAGGACAAGGCAGGTAAATCCTGTACTCCCATACATGACTTCAGACCTCGGAGAGCAAGTACAGATATACAGGTGAGACTGGGAGGAAATTACTGTAGGATCATACTTGCCCTCCTCTCCAGCTTCCACTGACAACTGAACTACTGTGGTTTATCCTTAACAGTAGCACTGGCAAAAATAAAATTACCAGGAATGCACTGATTGTCAGTCCCACAATACCCAGCACTGCTACTGGTAACAGGAATTTTCAGGGAATTTCTCAGACACAAGGCACTGAAATGAAAGAGTTGTGATGCTTTCTGTTTGCACCTAGGGATATCTTTCTGTCTGCCTCTGCTCAGCAAGACTGCTGATCAAGACTTTATCGTCTCCCAGCTTTGCCTGCTTTGGTTGGGCTTTCTTTGCTCTAGGATTAGACAGAAGCATTTAAAACAGAAAATTTCAACCCATGGTTGAATGCACATTTTTCACTGCTATTACAGTACCATGCCAAAGATGAACACATTCTTTCCTGTGATAAAAGACTCAACACTCACAAACATTGAGGTAAATTCAAATAAAGAAGTAAAAAAGGTTTTTGTCATTCGCCTGGCTTTCATAAAGTTTTTCCAGTTTCAGGCTGGAATTCCAGGTGGAAAAAAAAAAAGGGGGGGGTGGGGAGGAATCCCTGCCAATAGCAACCAAAGCCCTGGCAAGAGACATATTCATCTCAGGAATAATCAGTTTTCTATAGAGCTGCAATGAAGATCAAGCCCTTGGGTCTTCCCTGGTTTGCACAAACTTTTGCCTGGCCCTCTCTGCTTTGCTGACCTGAACTGCAGCACCCCAGCCTGCTCTTGGACCTGCCTCGTCTCCAAGCACTGAATCACTGCATTTTTGGCCATAGAGATCGCTGCGGAGCTTTGGGCAATGACACAACCTTGTCAGTACATTCAAGTTTTCTAAGTCTTAAAAGTTCCTTGAGGGGAAAAAAAAAAGGCATCCTCCCCCTCCCAGATCTAACTATAACCATGCAACCTTACAGAAGTATAAAAAGCTTTCTGCAATATTGCAGAAATACTGCAAGGTGATCCTTTTTTATTTGAGTTGTTCTGTAGCAATATTTCCCAATTCTTTCTTCTTTGCCACAAAGTGAATCACTGAAAATTCTGCCACAAATCCACAGCAGTTAAATTGCCCACTTGCCTTTCTCCATTATCTAAGTTGCATTAATTATGTTCAGCTTAATGGAAGCAATTATTTAATTAGTACCAACTGCTCTTCACCTACATACTCATGTAGAAACATTTTGGGTTACACACAGGCCAATTACCTGCTGAATTGCACAGCGCCTCATCACAAACTTATTAAAAGTTCAACAGAAAACTCCCTAGACAGTACATGGCATTCGCTTTCAGAAAGCTGTGACGCCAGCGGAACGAAACCGAGAGAGCTGACGTGTACAGCTTTGAAACAGCTGCCCTCACATTAAATGAGTTTAGCTGTTATAGAAATCAATAAATTATTCCCCACCTCCTCCACCAAAATTAATACTGTGACTGCTGCTGATATGTGCATAGCACTGGACTGCTGTGAATCCCACCTCAGTGAGAGCTGAGTACCCTCACACACGCACATACGCTCACAGACAGTACTCTTTCTAACAAGTACACAACTAGGTGGCTTACACAGAAGACAGGAGGAAGAAGCCTGGCCTACGTATCTCTCTTAATGTAAGTTTTGAACTTAAGACTTCAGGTACTTGACTAAAACATGGTACAGACAACCATGCCTAAGAAGTTTATGGAGGCAGACACAGTTTAAAAACACCCCCTTGAAAAAAAAGCTACTTCATATGAAGGATAGAGAAGACAATAAAAAGCTGAGACTTTGTTTCCTGGCAGTCTGAATTCCAGCCAGCCAGAATGGCCACTCTTAGGGATCCTGTGGAATTGGTCAAAAAAGTTCAGTTCAAATGAGCTACTGGCCACGTGGAGGTCCACATGGAAAGGCCAAGACATTTATCAAATTTCTCTGCTGACGTCCAGAGAATTTATAACCAGATCACAAGACACAATTTTAACCTATTTACAAGCAGAACAAATCCACATTTGATGCTGATGCTTCCACTACCCTCCTACAAGGATGGATCACAGCCTACAATGTGCAGAGCTGCCATGGGCCTCTCGAGTGACATGAGAAATCAGTGACAAATATAGCCAGACCTCAGTTTTTAGAGGGCTGCATGTCAGCCAAGGATGAAGTGGGAAGGCAGTGACAAAGTTTAAAAAATCAATGCACACTCCTTTGCTTTGCAAAGCAACTCCTCACATCTCACCAGTAACTTCTCATTAGCACCGAGTGTTTGCTCTCTAGGAGCACACGGTCATTTTGCACTGCACACGTGCTGAGCACAAAGCTGAAAAACTCTCAGCCCCCAAAGGTCCATAGCCTGATGAAATGACAACACTGGTGGAGTCCCTAGGCTGAGGAAGCATTAGATAATGGGAGAGAGGACAAGGATCCTGAGTAGGATCATCAGAAGTATTAGTCAAACTGGCCCTCCAGATTTAAGCCAATGCATAGTAGGAATGCCAAAAGACTGCCTCTCCTTCCCCTTAATTTAAATGATTTCTACGAATTAGCAGGCCTCCCCATGTTTGTTTTAAACAGCAATTTCTTTATATTTCACTAAAAATATAGAAATATAAAAAGCATAACTGCCATTCTGCACAGAGGGTGCTGAAAAATTAAAATCCTTTTCTTCATCCAAGTGAGCCAAAAATATTCTAATGCCAAGTGTGGTTCTAAAGATGCAGACAAGGTAAGTTGAATAACATAATCTACTGGAGCATAATACATTAACAAACTACAGATATATCTGACCCTGCGTTAATTGACTAACAAATCATTGATGAGCAGGGGAATGAAGGCCAGAATGAGGAAATTTCTTCTCTCACTTCCTATCACCTTCACAGCACATCTTCTAACAATCCCAGGGTTGCATTTTACAGGATACTAAAACACGAAAGGCAGACAATTCAAAATTTATGAGGAACGAACCAAGGGACCCTACTGAGTGCCACCTTTCTTTTTTCATTCCTCATGCCACTGGCATAAATTGGGTTCACAGTCTTCTCCCTCACTTAACAACCTTAGGTATCTTGCATTCATATATCTCTCCCTGTCTGCTAGCTTTTATTGCGATTTACCAACATTCATCTCTTCAGCTGTCTTTCTCCCTCCAGGGTTCTCTGTATAGCCCTAAGGGAACTCAGGAAAATACATACCCAAGCATTTATGTTACAAGTCCTTAGGGTAAGGCACTGCACTCATCCTTTCTCGGGCTGAAGAGGACCAGGTGGGACACTCTCCATTACAGGCGTAAAAAGGCTGCTATTTAAACTTGGATACTTATAGTAAGAGAAGAGACTCGCTGGTACCACAAAAGGCTCAGGAGCTCAAAATGAAAGGTAAGTCAAGGCCAAGTTTTTTCCTGTACAGGATGGCCACACACAGGAATCAGACCAAAAGGGTTGTTTTTTAAGAGATAATGACAGTATAAAAATGCAAAAGTGCTTTTTCCTGTCAGGTATTTTTTTCTCATTTCCTGGGTTTTCTGTATATGTTCTACAGCATTTAAATCTAGTTGTTGGAGCCTCAAAAACACAAGGTACCTAATACAGTATTCCAATTAAATTCCTGTAAGAAATGCCTCAGAACCATTTGACTGAAGGGAAGAAGCAGAAACATTTACCATCAGGTGGCCTTCTCAGCTACAGAAATTTGCATCATGAGCATCAGCACTCTAGTATTTGCAAAAGCTAAGTCTGCCAGGGCTGAAAATATTATTCAGGAGCAATAAAAATTACTGACTGTGGCTTGTAGTGAAAGCAAACTTTTTGGATAACAACTTCAAGCCACGGCTGAGATGACAATTCCTGTATGGAACCAGTCAACACTCAGTGTCTGCTAACAGCCAAGAGGCTCTGAAGACACCCATTTTTACAGAGGTTTCAACCCTCCTGTCCTTCAAAGCAGAGAAAAAAAACTGTAGCAAAACTGAATTGAAGGGTAAGATGCCAAAACAAAAGAAAACAAGCTCAAGAGAGGTGACCACATGACTTCCTGACATAACCAGGACTTGTGACTCTGCTATGTGTCATATACAGAATGTTACACAAAGATGTGGACAGACGAAGCAGCAGTAAGAATCTAAGTAGAGCAGTATGCAAAACTTGTTCTGAGATGCTTTCTAACCCAGAGGCTAACCTGGACTAGGGTTCTGTTTCTACCAAGAAAGTAAGGAAAGATATGGCACTTCCTGGGTAATATTTATTTGCAATATAATACTTGGAAAGTCTTGTTTAGCCAAATGAAGAAACTGAACAGCAAGACAAAGTTGTTCTGATTCTACCTCAGCTTCAACATTCTTGTCAATCTGTCCTGTATACAAAAGTTTGTTGTTAGCTTTTTCTGGACTCTTGTTACAAGTAATTCCCTGACTGTTCATAGGCCTGGTTGTCAGTACCAGAGATGCTTCTCATATTTTTCCTCCCTCTGACATTATTTGAAATACTCATTCCTGCAACACATCTCAAACTCCAACTGGCCCTGCATAAGGAGCAAGGCGTCACATAAGGTCAGTTCTGCAGGGTGTTCAGCACACCACAATACCATGCAAAATGCAATTAAACTACTGCAGTAAAGCACACTGAGTCTAGTTTCTGTTCAGAAAGGGGGAAAACTGCCAAGTTTCTAAGTAGGTCTCTAATAACAGCAAAATGTAAAATTTAACCTCAGGAAAGATGCAGATTATGATCCTGGCCTTTAATGTTACAAACAGTGCTAAAATGCTGCGTATCTTCAGAATAAGAAGTAACCTGAGCATTTAACAGCACAGTAAGACCTATTTTGTCAGAAAAGAATAACATCTTTAATTGAGCTTTTAAAAAGTGACCAGGATTTTACAACAGTAGATTCCTAGCATTACTTGAAATTAAGACCTTTTAAATATTTTCATGTTATACATCACTAAGCTGAAGTATTCAAAACCAAGGTAGAGAAGAAAGCACAGAGAGATAAAGCGATCTGCCCAAGGTCACCTGAAATTTTTTATGAGAGGCAAGAAGAGAAACTAATTTTTGACAAATCTCTATGTCCTGACCAGAAAGTCTTTCCTCTAACACTGTATCTTGGAGTGATTAAGATCATATGCAGCTACAAATATATTTATGCATGTAATAGCTATGCTCATCCCTGAAAAAACGCAAGCAAGGTGTCTCCTGACTTACCCAAGCAAACTATACTATAACAAATAAATCAGGACTGAGTCAGTGTCGTGCTAAGGCTGTGCTCTATCCCTAAAACAGAATGCCATCTTGGGTGGAATAAATGTCCCCATCATATCCATAATGAAGCTAATCAATTCTGGGCTTGTAAAATAACCCTGTCCAGAATTTTGATGAACCACACGACATGTCTTCCAAGGAGTCTATTGTTAAAGATGTCTTTTTACTGGAATTTCAATAATTAATCATGTTTTGGGGTAGTTTTATTTCTGTGTGGCTTACCCTTTGATGATCTAATTTACATTTATAATGATCTATTCCCTTGTGGATTAATTGCTCATGTTATTTTCTCTATTAATCAGACATCAACATTTGCATTACAGATTACTCTTTGCGTTATTTTCACACTACTAAATCTGGCAGCATGATACTAATGATAAATACTTTCCTCAGTTCTAGAGGTGAATTAGTGTTTCAATTCTTTTAAACAAAGGCATTATTAGGTTCTTACCACTCTTCTGAAGCAGGCTGGTCATTCTGTAGTATTATCCACATACTTACTATTATGTCTAAGAATTCATTTTTTTTCTGCAAACCATAAATGCATTTAGTTCACCCACTGCTGTCAAACAAGCCCTGAGCACAGGGCAGAGAGTTATGAATCTGAGGCCATCACAGATTTCTTTCCTAGATTCCCATGTACCTTTAGAAGAATGTTCACACCTTCCAGCATTGCAACTCCTTTCTCAATGTTCCCCACAGTGTTGCCTGAAAAGCTGCTTTTTGTCAAAATCGCTTACTTACATTTAGGAAAAATAAATTATAAGTACTAGTATAAAACAACACAAATCATTGACCTGAGCTAGGCAGCCTGATAAGGCAGCCTGGAGCAGATAAGGAAGCACTCACACACTGCTCTGTCCACAGATTACTGAGGCAGTAACCTTTGGCAGGTGGCTGTGGACAGTCACCTCCTTCCCAGCTCAGCTAGGTCCAAAGGAACACACCTGGGCCCTGGAGGAATTGCAGTCTGCACCTCTGCTACCAGATGGGTGGCATTACATTGAGCCCTGAAGACCTGCTCATGATCCTCTCCCCAGATGTGACTCAAGACAACAGAGGCCAACAGGGAGGAGGAGCCTGGCTGCTCCACTCTCCACACTTTGCTGCTGCATCCTCACTTACCTGTAAAGAATTGGAAGCAATAGCAGCTCCAGGGATGCTCTCCCTGGGCTGTTACTCTGACATGGAGGTTTGGGCATAGCAGGGTTGTTATTTGTACAGGAACAATGGAGCACTTCACAAGTCCAAAACACTCTCAACATACAAGTACAGTCAAGGCCACAGTACATCAGATTATTAAGAGACATATTGTTTCTATATAGAAACATCTCTGTCCCCTCAGGGTCAGCAGTTTCAAAAACAGACTTGCTGTCCTCCAGGTAAAGACTTGCTAAGCCCTGCCAGTTTCCACTTTTACAATGGCAGAGAAAACTTGGACACATGAAATACTTATGCCAGTGTCGGCAGCATGAACAAATGGTGCACCACAAGTAAACATGGTGGTAACCACACTTTATACAGCACAAGATAAAATTCCTAGCAGATCTGTCATACACATCTGAAACTCCTCAACTGTAGGCTGCCTCTTCTCCTCAAATGTCCTTTGAGACACCACTACAACTGCTGCCTTGAAATCTGTCACAGAGGAATCAGTTCTGTGCTTGCCACAAAAGTTTCCAAGCCATTCCTTTCATTCTGGGATGGTTAGTGTTTCTTCCATGTGACTCCATCAGACAGGGAGGAATAAATACCTCCTCTGTCCACTACACAGGAACTGTTTTCCTACTCCATCAAAGAAAAAATCCATTCTATCTTATGGCAGTCCACACTGCACAAGCAGGACTGTCAGTTATGGAGATCCAGAGTAAGTGACTCCTGAGGGGGTACCTGGAACCTGCACAGCAACACTGACAGGCTGTCTTACAAGACAAATTGAAGGAGATCTATTACATCTTAAAGTGATTAAGCCCTTTCTAACACCTCTTTGATTCCTTACTCAGCTCCTGCCCTAGGGCCAAAATACAATCTATTCCATTCCCCAAAAGCATTATTTTTGTCTGCAGACATCAGGAGGGCCGTTTATAGTGTAAAGTATGTTTTAGGTAAGTAAATGTCTCAAGGTGGTCCTCAGTGAGAACACCTTCAAATCAACCTGCTCAGTATAAGGCATCTGCTGCAAGACATGAAGTATTAAAGTACTGGCTGATAGAGGCTCAACTAGGCAATAACTGGGAACATTACTTTGATAACCTATTTATGGAATGTCCTCATTTTCCAGCCCATGAATATAGTTCTTCCCTTGACTTCATGGTCTGGTTAGTAAAGCTCAGCAACTCTATTCATTTTGGACACAAATAATACCTTCATATCTGCTGGCAGATGTTGTGCAGAAGGCTGCTCATTTCACAGCATAAAGCTTTTCATACCTATTTCATTCCTTGTAGCATATTGTTGGAATTATGTCCCTCCTATATTGTATCAGTTCTTCCTGTGTCTTCATACTCTTGAAATTACACCTTTGGTCTTGCCTCATACTCCTGGGGTCATAAAGTCCCTGAACTGTAAACATTCCTATTCGCTATCACAACAGATCAGAGAGAAAATTGTGCAAGGCAGATCAGAGCAGCCCCCTCTAACAAGAAATTAAACTCTCGACTTTGCACACAGCTCCAAAACTTGTGCTACTGAGCTGCCATAATGACATATTACATCCCATTAATCTGCAATTAAACACTGACAGAGACTGTCAATCTAATGCTCTATCCATTCGGCAGAACTAAATGTACCATTTCTGTCCCCAACACCGTTCCTACGACTAAAACTCTTCAAAATAAAGTTAAATGTGGGATTTAATGGAGCGGGGAAGAGTCCAAATTCTGAATTAAAAAGGAGCGAGATTAGAGCATTTACAGCCTCACCATATCTGTGACCGTAAAGCCTGAGAAAACAAAATGACTCTATGGGAGTATGTGCAAGCACAGAAATCATCTGCTAACACCTACAGCAAACTTGCAGTTTGTTCTCACAAATTCCCCTGGTACAACCAACTTTTTGCTATCTGTATGTACTTGCTACATCTGAGAGACATAGTCCTCCTCAGTGCTATCCTGTCTGAAGTGTTCCTTGGTATCTATTACACCTGCCCTCAAAGCACACCACATTCCCTGATGGTTCATCTTAGCTTGGCAGAACATATCAAGTTCAACACTCTATCACACATACAAAGCTGAGAGACAACAGCGTTTGAACATCCCTGGAGGCTTTAGATGAGACACGAGCTAGAGAACAGCACAGTCCAGGGGATGGAATCCAAGCTGAGACCCCCTGTCTCCTCTGTTGACACTGCAGAAAGACATTCCTTTCACACTCTGTAGTGCCACTGAAATGTTTCTGCCATCACTCTGCTGGTGGAAGCGTTACTGCAAGTGCTGCTGGGTCTGCTTTGGTTAAAATCCATCAGGACAGATCAAACCAAAAGCTGCAAATTGTTTACAAAAACTGATAAGATTCAGCTTCCTGCAGAACTGCCCTGCTGTCAGATCTCTGTGGGCTTGTCACTGGGTCTGAAAAACAGTGACAGGTAGCGACATCCTAGCTAACACAGCTGGAGCCAGAAGGGGACATCTGGTAAGAGCTGGAGGCCTCATTCCAGGAAAACATGTCTGCTCAGGGGGAGGAAAAGGAGGTTCCCAAGTGCTGTTCTGAGCAGAAACTTTATCCACCAAGAGCACATAACTGCTGTCTTAAATGACACCAGGAGGCTGCAAGCTCTCCCAGGCTGTGGGGCTGCTCCAGGGCTGAACTCAAATACAGAATCCAAACTAGTTCTCTATGTACCCTGCAGCCAGTGGAGACAGACTTCATCTGAGCATGACTTATCCACCCTAAAACAGGCACCCAAAATAGCTGGACTGAAGCACTTTCTGGCCTAGATGCTTTAATTTTATACAGTTAGAGACAGATGAGATGATGAACTTTGATGAACTGAGCCCTGACATGATGGGATTCAGCACATGGGGCTGCAGCAAAATATATACAGCCACTGAGTGACTTTAGGTTTCCTTCCCAAACACATTATAACATCCAGCTCAGTTTCAGTGGTACTGAACAACTTGCACAGCTGTTTATATTTTGAAAGCATTAAAGAATTTTAAAATTCCAAACCAAATAAAGAATCACAAACACAGAAATTGCCTCGATGTTCTTTATAATGTGCCACTCCCTCCAAGCATTAAAAAGCACAGCAGCCACTCCAGAAGAGCATGGGCACCTAACAATTGTAAATGCTGGTTTTGGAACTGCTCCTGCCCTTCCTGATCTCATACAACTGGTAACTGTGGGCTCCCACACCCAGGTGAGAACTCTGTAGTAACTGTTTCTTGTGACAGAACTGTCATTTTGCCAATAGGAGGAATATGGCTACAGGTAAAATTAACCCCAGTAAATGAGTTTGCTGAGTATACCTGGTTATCTGAACAGCTATGTTCTTTCTCTCTTTTAACCAGCTACAAATCTCAGTTTTTATCAAGGTTTTTTTATCCCCAGTAGTCCAGAACAAATATATATGCCAGGTGTTTAGGGCTTACAATAGGGCCCTGCAATACTTTGCAAGCGAATTTTCGCACAGTTGGGGGGTTTGCAACTCTCTGCTCATTTCAAGTGCTGTGGTCAGAGTCCAGCATCTACCAAACTCCCAACAACTGAGGAACAACCAGACATATGATGCTACCAGTGATGCTACTAAGTCTGTGGCATCCAAATTTAGAAGCTATTCAAGAGACTGAGTCAGGGAGCTGATGTTTAGGAGGTGTCATGACATGTGGATCTGGACATCTTGCATGAGGGAACACTGCCTGTAGCACCAGACACCCACCTGCAAGGAGGGCCTTGTTAAACAAGGAGAGATGGTGTTGCCAACTGCATAAGCACCACGGCAGCACAGACCCAGATGCTCCACCTTACACCAGAGCTAGCCAAGGCCTGATGTCTAATCAAAAGCCTTCTCACTTGGAAGCTCCCTCATCCATCTGCACAGTGTGGAAGGACACTCTGCTCCCGCCCAAACATGCTGCCAGCTATACTGACTTCACAGCACAGAGTGTCTGACTCCCACCCCACTCACCACTACAGTTTCTGCTCCCCAGGCACACAATGTTAAAAGGTCACCTACATTCCTGACCAGCCACTTTTGTAGTATCATCTCCACTTGCCGATTTTTTGTTACAAAAGGAAAGTAAAAGTGTTAAACCAAAAGACCTTGATAACCCCTTCTGCAACAGACTATTAACTCCCTATGACATCACAAATCATTGGCTGCTAACAGAGAACATGAAGGAAACTAACACCATTTGTGTTGTCTCAAGGAAAGGAAATGCTTATAAAGTGATGAAAGGCAAAATATTTTATGACTATATATACACCTGTTAAGGCTGCATTATCTAACAAGCTGCCTGACTTTTATGTGCTCAAAGAACAAAGCATAGAAAATAAGGATGTGGAGTCCAAAGAGATTTACTTTCTCCCCTTCTCACACTATCTACTTAGACGAAATTTCATTTCATTTTCAATTTTTGTCTCACAAAAGACCACAAATCTATAATGCTAGGCTGCCAAGAAGGTTTTAAGCCATTCAGCACTTCCTAGGTCTTCCATGCTTAACCATCCCAAGTGGGTGAGTAGCATAGAAATCTGATAGAAGGAAATTCAAAAGACATGTTCTCCGATGTAAAAGATACTTTTAAATATCTTTCAAAAAAAAAATTGGATGACCCTTAGTCCTACTGGAAGCCTATGGAACACATTCTCCTGTACATGGACCTGAATACTGGAAACTTTAAGCTGCATATTTTACCAAGTATAATCACCTAGACAGCAATATGATTTTCAGTAATGGAAAGGAACTCCTAATATAGCAAAAAGGGCACACTGAGAACCATTCAAGCTAAAGCTGGGCAAAATGGAAACTGAAGAAAAGCTGATTAAATTTTTACAAAGAGTAATTAACTACTGCCACAAATTAATAATTTGCATGGTACTTTGTTACTTCAAATCCTCAACAAAAGCAGTATAGTTTCTGACATCAGACTCTAGCAGAAGTCAAAAATTAAAGACTGGACACAGGAACTGCCAAATTAGGGTCTTCAGCCCACATCAACCAGGAAATCTCAGTGATCATAACACTTCCTCCTGGAAATCAATTAAGCCTGCTTGTGTTTATTAGATGATAGAGATAGTCCACTTCTACTAAGATAAGTCTAGCCCGTCAAATAAATCAGTACTTTATTATGAGGACAACAGAGCTGTTTAAACATACAAAAAATAAGGATCCAGCATACAATGGCCATGATTCATAGCCTACAAACAAAATCAAAAGTCACTCAATTCCTAGCACAATGCCGTACTGTAAGCATTAGCAACAGGGACACAATCAGCTAAATAAATGTATTTTTAGAATTAGCACACTGTGCTAATTGAGTGCATATTTGCAAAATCAATATAATCCACCAGAAAAACTTTCTCCTGACTGCAGGGCCACAGCTGGAAGGCATGGTATGAAGTACACAGACCATGACTCATATGATGATGTAACAGCATCACTAGCTCTCACAAATAAATCGTAGAACACAGCATTCAGCACTTGCAGGGCAATTGCAAGAGTCCTTGAGGTGAAGTGAGTAGTTCCTTCAGCTCTACTATTTTTAGGCCTGCTAATACAAGCAGAGTTTTGTGTAGGACCCTGAAGCAAAATAGTCCCCAATTACCTAACTTGGGGATTTTTTCTTCACAAGGGGCTGACAAAAATCTTTTCCTCCATCTTAAGACACACCTGTGCCCATTACATTCAAGCTCTGTCACTTCTTATTCTGCAACTTCTGTACTGTTCTCAGTTTTCCCCCAGCATAATTTTTTATTCCACATACCAAAGGGCCATATAGGAGAAAAAGTGGAAAGGCCGGAGAGGAAAAGGGTCATAAAGAAGGTGGGTGGTGATTATTTTAGCTGTGGAAAAGGAACAATGAAGGAGTCACTGTCGCAGCACACAGGGAAGTCTATGAAGGTGAATGCATTTTTATGTGCACTCACAATCACATTGTTGACCACCCCCTCCTGCAAATACAGCATAAAAGTCAAAAGAGACATTAAATTCAAGATACATTAAGAATTTTTTATTTGTTTGGTTTTTTTAGAACTTCATGATTTAGTTTGATCTCTTGCGATCAGCAGTGTTGTATGGAACTGAACTCCTGTCTCCAAGGAACCAAGGAGAGCTTCTACCCTCCTTCATATCAAAGACAGCACCTTATCAAAATATCTGGTTGAGAGATGCAGCCTTTCTGATTGCAACTAAGCCAGCAAGCTCCTCTCTCCTACTTGCAAGCGCAAACATCTGTGAGTCTCATATTTGCATCCAGCATAAGACCCCTGCAAGAAATATAATGTCTGTATGCACAAATTAGAATACCACAAGGAAAACTCAGCAGATGCAGACACAGTTGAAGTACTTTGTGTTAGCAGTGAGGAGCAGAAGAAGGCCAAAGGGGCAGGCTGCTTTCATTAAAAACCTTCTTAGGATGCTGGGCATCCAAGCACGTGAAGTCATGAAGCCAGCACTAAGCCTCCAGTTGCTGCAGTTGCTCATTTAAATGAGCCACCTCAGCTGCAGCTGCAGCTCACAGCTGCAGTGCAGACAGTGCTCAAGTGTGAGACCTGCTTAGTTTGATATTAAATCTCCTGCCCACTGTGGTGGGTGAGCCTTGGCTAAGAGGCAAACGCCCTCCCAAGCTCTCACTCACTCTCTCCTCTCAGAAGGACAGGAAGAAATTATTAAGAATAGCAATGAGAAAGCTTGTGGGTTGAGATAAAGACAGGGAGATCGCTTATCAATTACTGTTGCACGCAAAGCAGGCAAAACAGACATGACTTGACAAAAATTACTTATTGCCAAGTAAAATAGATTCAGATAGTGAGAAACAAAACCACAAACATTAAAATACCAGCTTTCCTCTCCCCTGTCCCAGGCTCAACTTCAGTGCTTTTCTCAAGACTCCACCCCTCACCCCAAGAAGCACTTTTCCAGGCTGAACAATCCAAACTCTCTCAGATTTTCCTCATAGGAGAGGTGCCTTCAGGTCATTTTTGTGGACCTCCTCTGGACCCACTTCAACAGGTCCATGTACTGAGGACCCCGGAGCTGGATGCAGCATTCCATGTGGTGTCTTACCAAAGCAGAGTAGAGGGGCAAAAACACCTCCCTCATCCTGCTGGCAACACTGCTTTTGATGCAGACTAGGATACAGTTGTTTTTCTGGGCTGCAAGTGCACATTGCTGGCTCATGTTCAGTTTTTCATCCACCAATAATCCCCCAAGTCCTTCTCCACAGGGCTGCTCTCAACCCCTTCATCCCCCACAGTCTGAATTGATACCAGGGATTGCCCTGACCCAGGTGCAAGACCTTGCACTTCGTGTGGCTGAACTTCAAGAGGTTCACGCAGGTGCACTTCTTGAGCTCATGCAGGTCCCTCTGAATGGAATCACGTACCTCATGTGCGTCATCTGCAAATTTGCTGAGAACCCACTGTGTCATTGATGAAGATACACTGTCACTATGCAACAGTTCCTCTGTTCTCCTTCTTCATTCTCACACTTTTCCTCTGCTCTAGCGTGGGCTCTCCTCCTCCAGCAGTTCTTTGGGAACATCCATCTGCTCCTGTGTAGGTCTTCCACAGGCTGCAAATAATACCTGTCCATCATGGAGCACGTTCTCATCCTTCTTCTTCCCTGATCTTGGTGCCCCCTCTGTTCTTTCTCACTCTCTTTTTTCCCCTCCTCCTCTCCCTGTGTGGCATTTTTTGCCCTTTCTTAAATATATCTTAACAGAGGCAGCATCAATCCAGCTGATGGGCTGACCTTTGGCATGCAAGTGCTCCTCTGAACATCTGTAAATTTGATGATTTGAAATAAAGTAACATAAAATAGACAATCAAAAGGTATTCTAATAAATTTCAAAACAGTAAGAGTATTTTCCTTAAAAAAAAAGCCATACTTTGCATTTTTTAAAGGTCAAGTAAATTAGTTTTGCCACTGTCCATAATTAGAATGTAGTAAATAAACAGTGTTGACTGCCAATCAAGCTTTAAAATAAACAAAAATAAATTAGAACCATATTTTTCATTTCAGGAACACAACCTGCCAGAGGACTACAGCTGTTCAATTGGCCCAGACCAGATAACTGAAACACATGGTCCCTGGGACACACACCATTGTCAAGCCCATACAAAACACCGTGGCAAACCAAGGACCCAGCAACACAAAGAGAAACAAACAGCAGCAGCTGCAACCAAAACTTAAAAAAAAACCCTAAAAGGTAAAAAGCATACAAAAGCCAAAATGCTGAGCACCATACTCATGGTTAAAAACTGCCAAAAAACAATTAACTCTCAGAATGATTTTTTTGATGAACATTTTTAATTAAGTTCTCATTTGAAAAAATGTTCCTATGCACCACCCAGTCCTTTTCCCCATGGGAAGACTGTTCACAGTAAAAGCTGCAATAGCTGCTGAGAGACAGTCCATAGAAGAAAACACCTAGGCCAGTGCTGAGGCTTCCTCTCTGCTCCCGAAAAGGTATTCACCGCAGAAATCCCACTTCTCTCCTAAGAGCAAGACTACAGCTGTTCCAAACAAGAACAAGCTCTCACTGAATCCCAACAAAGCAGCATCTTAAGAATATTCAAAGCAGCATCTTTTCAAACTCACTCCATCTGTGCTCGCTTAAATCCCCTATAATCCCTATGCATGCTCAAAGGTCCCAAGCATATAGGTGAGCCTTGCAGAGGTGGTCCAAAGCTCACCCAACATGAACTAATGACAGAGCCACCATTCATGGTAGGGCTACCTAGGGAAAGAGCCCAACACCAGTGAATTTGTACTTTGTATGCCCTTGAACTGTCAGACATGAGTGAAATAACAAATCATATATGCAGGACACCGTATTTAAATGCCTTTTTCTCTGCCTGCTCCTTGTCTCCCTTTTCTCAGCACACAGAATAGTTCATCAGAGTGCAATCCTGGGAGGTATTGATGCCAACACTTCAGTTTACAGCAAAACCTCAGCAGTTTTGGCAAGTTCTTGTACATGTGGACAAGCAGACCATGTCAGGAAGAGCTTAAGTCCCTAACTCAGGAAAGCATAGTGGGTAATGCTTAGCACCTCCCTGTAGAGAAGCTGAGCAATCAGGCTCAGGGTTTAGTGTAGGACTTGGAGATCTGTGCTTTAAGAATCCTGTGTGGCTACAGGCAACTCAATCCATCTCCCTTGTGCCTTAACTCCCCATCTGTAAGTAGGAGACACTGATCTCTTCGCCTGTACTAGGCTGATAGGGCAGCATATTGGAGGCTGGACAGTACTTATACAATAAATGTTAGTGCTAAGGAGAGACAGATTCACAAAACCCTTGGAGAAGGTAAAGAAGGTACCTAAAAAGATTAAAGAGCACAAAGTTTGACTAGAAGCCAAAGGGAACCACACTCTTAAATCATTTAAGCACTTCAGAAAACCATTCCTTGATTCAAAGGTTAAAGCACCGTTTGTCTTGCATTTTAAAGAATAAAGACTACCAAAGAGCAGTGGACCTGATACAATCTAGCACTGTCTAGACATCTGCTGAATACATACTTTTTGTGCAAGGATGACAACAATTAGGTGAACAAGCAAATGCAGTCAGTGCAAAAGGATGATGAGGTCACAACAGAGAAATATTTTAAGAATCCTACCTATCCCTCTTTTTCTCAGCATAATGCTAAGAACTCACTGTAAAATGTTAAAAATACTGAGCTCCAAGATATTCAGTCAATAAACATGACCAAAGATCAGAATTTCATCTTGTGAAATAAATAAAAACTATTACCCTGTTTATATTTGGCAGCTCAGGCCTATAACTCTGTGACGTTCAATTAACCAACAGCTTTGAATGGGCATTAGCACCTTAAATAATCCATGGCATTGCACACATACTATTAATTTTCTTACTATGGTGCAAGCTTCCAAAAGAAATAAAACAAACCCAAAATAAACAAAATACCCCAACACCATGAAGCTGATTTTCTGGGCAGCAATTTTTTGGTCAAAGACAACAGCACAAAAATGTCTCTACATAGATCCTACCCATGACATCAGAAAAAAGAATCCAAAATATCTCACCTGTGTTTAGCCAGCCAAAGGGACTGGGTAACAAACTGCAAACTGCCTTTGAATTCTCTATCCAGTGTGAGCTGTGGCAATGATTCTGGAGTAACACTGAAACCCCTGCTCTTCAGAGTGTGTTCTAGACTCATAGGTATTCGCAGGAGACACAAGATCTCTACAACTTTTTCAGTTTTTGACGTTTGGGGGTTAGGTTTTTTCCTTCAACTGAAATTATCTGCAAAACAGAGTCTTTTTAGCCTAAACCAGAGACTCTTACTAAAAGTAAGTTCAAGTTCTGCTGTCAGCCACGCGGACAGTCATGAACAGTCACAGCTCCTCAGAAATGCTTGATAACCCTGAAACCCCAAGATTTCTGTCTAAATGTACACATGGAGAACACAAGTGCTCACAGAGCCTTCAAGAGAAAGAAGAGCCAGGACAGAACTAAGCTAGACTATATTGTCAAGATTAGACACACCAAGAGTGGCTCTTTCTGTAGCATTTCAAGCTGCAGATGGAGGTAGGGACGGTATAAACACGGCACTAATATTTTCCTTCCACAGCTTTTGTGTGACCTTTGGTAGATCTCAGCAGACATCTCTCCCATCTGTGCTAGTTTCAGTGTACCTCTTCTGTCTACAAGACAGCCAGGCAGGGACAAAAGCAGAAGTCAAAACATCTGCCAGCCTGTACTACCTATGGAAAAGAGTGGCTTTTTGCTTGAGAGACCACAGCACCACAAAAGCATTGGCAGGAGGCCTAGATCTGCCAGGCTCTGTAGCTGGCTGTGTGAGAGGGACAAATCTGACAAGGGCAAACATTTCCAGGACACAAGCTACAAGCACACAAATGGGCTTAGGGAAAAAAACCAGTCACCCAGGAATTGCACTGAGCAATAGGGGGACAAATCTGAAAGGGAAAGATGAAGCTGCGGCAAGATGAGAGGGAGCAGGAGGGCTGGAGCTATGCAGAACAAGACTGGCAGCATATCTGGGAATTAAAATTAGCCTTTTGCTGATCTAACCAGCCTTGACTGCATTTCAGCTCTCACACAAACACCCTGATGCTCTTGGCCAAGGACAACCCCTGCTGAGGGCATGTAAATCAGACAGCAGCACTGCCCCCCCATTCTCCTCCTGCCTGTCATCCCGCGGCCATCAGTCCCCTCACAGGGCCCAGCACAGATCAGCTCCTGCTGGAGGACATTCCCAAAGCAAGAGTGACCAGGGATGAGGCTGGGGAGGAAGAGAGGGCTGGCCAAGTATCTGCCTCATGCTCCTTTCTCCAGGGTACACTCTCACTCCTGAACAGTAGGAAAACCCCCTACATGTCCTTTCCCTTCCTCTGCCAGCCAAGATCACAAATCAACCTTGTCTGAGTGGCACAAGCAGCCACCTAGGCTGCAATGCATCCATCTGAGTCCATGTCAGCTCTTGCACTGCTGGGGAACAATAAAAAGAATAAAAATACTGTTCTGCATATGCAAGGAATAAAACACTGAGACAGCAATTTTCAGGCAGCAATGCATTCCCTTCCCTCCCCTCTTCTCTCCCCTAGCCCTGTTCCTGTTGTACTTTCATGTGCCTATCACTGCAAACAAAAGATATATGCCAAGCTAATGAAAAATCTGAGCTCTGGTACGTGGGTATAAATGAGCCAGCATGGCCCCTGTGTGCATGGAGTAACTGTGGGAAACACATTTCCAGACCTGTCAAGAGTCATTTGTTTTAGAAGAAATAAAAGATAGCTGATTTATTTTTCCTTCAAGCAAGAAAAAAAAAATACTACTAATAATAAAAAAAGATAGAGAGAAAGGAAAATGTATTAATAACTAAAAGGTAAGAAGACATTTCTGAGAGGTGCCCTCCTTCCTATTGTTTTTAGTGTGATGGATGTGCTGAGAGACCCCAACTGCTTGTACAACCTGGTGCTATACAACAGAGGGCTTAATGCAGTCCCCTCCTGGCAGTAAGACAGGAATAAACAAGAGAAAAAAGAAACATTCAGGGGAATAGAGAGATCTGTCTAAGGTGGCACAACAGATCTGCAGCAGAGTCAGAAATCCTAGCCAAAGGAAACCCAGATTTCTTACATATATCTCAATGCTGCAGCTATCAGATGCTCTGCTTTCCTGCAGTATCTCTACAGTAGCCTGGTCTCCTCCTCACAAAGGCAGCTGTGAGCATTCTCTGATCCCATTGGAAAGCACTGTAATTTTCCAGTGTGTTCTCTGCCATTTCAAGGGTCAAAAGATCCCATCATAACTCTTAAGTCCAACGTTCCTGTTCTACACTCTCTGCATGTGGTAAGAGCACACACGTCAGGGCTAAGGAATGAGCTGTCACCACATCAGCTACGCTTTGGCTTAAACAGAAACACTTCCTGACTTCCAGCTCCAAGGGCTCAGGTCAGCATCTGCTCTACCACAAAGCAGCAGCACCCAGGATGATGAATGTTTGATACACACCAATGAAATCAAGTCAGAGAAACCAATGAAGTCCCATATTGTGGCTCCTTGTTCTTCTTTAGAGGGTAGGCTGAATTCAGACAACTGCAGCCTCTAGCTAATACACAGATATTCATAGATACACAAATAGCACAAGCAATGCAGACTTGTTCCTTTTGATCCAGAGTTCCCAGGTTCATTCCCCAGGGATGCTGCTACTCAAGAGTTGTGTCCTTTTTTAGGAAGCAGCAGAACTTAAAAACATCACATCTGATCATATTTAATGAAGATAAAGTACTTAGCAAGGCTGTACAAAGAAGTAGTAAACTGGAAGGTAATTTCTGTTCTGAATTAATTTCATGAGGGCAAAGGATTCTTTTTCAGTGCCTTGAAACATTAGGTTGGAATTCTTGTTGGCTCTCTAATAGATCATAGTAGATCACAGTACTTAGACCCAGGCTCAAAGCAAGCAAGAGCTAGGGTAGCCCCACCACAAAACCATAAAATCTGACAGCCCTGATCTGGAGAAGTGCCTGCTCCCCATATCCTGGGTTACTCAGGCAGTGCTGCACTTGCAGTACTTAATAAAGTCACCTGCAATTACATCCCAATATATCAGGAATGGTCAGGGATTCAGTCTCAGTAATGGTCCATGGATAAACACAGATCTGTGTACGGCCACTTGAAGCCTCTGATCTTTAACCCCAGTGACCAGTAGATCCTCCTGCTCCCTTGTAAGTCATCACTGATGCTGGCAGTTGTTTTCTAAGATGCAGCCAAAAAGCCAGGATTAACCGAAATAGTAAACTGTATGTCTACCACATGTGAAGAGCCAAGAAAACAAATCCTGTTGCAGGAAATCCCCTTAGATTTTTTCCAACAGTGACTGGGCTGGGGAGCCACTCAGCAGCTTTCTGTTGCCTGCTGGGGTTTTCAATAGGTTGCAAGGGACTGGTTCATAAAAGCCTCCATGCCTAACTTAAATGAGGAAAACAACATAAGGATCTTGGGAGTGGGCAGACATACTATCTCAGATAAAAGCTTTTACCTTACACCTTTGGATGCCTCAACAGTTTCAAAACCTTTATCAGCCTATGCCCACAAAGTCAAGGAGTACCACTTTGTCATCTCATTCCTGACAACCTGAGGCATTGAGAGGCCATTTGAATTATTCAAGGCCACACTTAAAAACCTGAGACAATGTAAAAATACTAGAATGGTGTTCTTGCCTCACTAGCACAGTAACTGTTCTCCTGAGGCTGTTTTATCATAGAATCATTAAGGTTGGAAAAGGCCTCAAAGATCACTGAGTCTGAGTGTTAACCTACCATCACCTCTAAACCATATCCCCAAGTGCCACATCCACACATTTTTTCAACACTTCTATTGAGAACACATTTTTGAACACTGTCTATTAAGTAACTTCCAAAAATGGACTCCCTAGTGGTAAAGCTCTACTGTAAGTAAGAAAGAGAATTTACTTAAAGTGCAGCAGAAGCACAGGACCTCCATCCAAGTAATAAATTTCTAATTATAGAGTGAAGCTGTGCTTTCTCCAATAGGAAGTTCTCAAAGGAGGTTTCTTCAGGGTTCCCACTGCTGCCCAAGAGCCTAACCCAGATACACCAGCAGGAACTAACAACAAAGGTTTAAGTTCCCCCTCTGCCCCACACATGCACTCACTCAGCCTCTCTCTCTCTCTCTCTCTCTCACACAGATACATTTACTTACTTTTCATTCAAATAATAATAATAATAAAAAAAATTAGCCAGAGTTTCCCAACAATCTTCACAGAGGACAGGGTTATGCAACCCTTCCCAGCTCATGGCAAAACACAGTCTGAAACCAGTTAATACTTGGTTTTCCCTGTATAACACAAAATACTATGGTTCTGTCTTTGTTTTACCTCTGCTACACATTAGTGATGTAGGGGGAAAAGGGAAAGAATGAGGAATAAGATGGTTTTTATTTATATCAGCTGACAAGGATTAATTTCTGGAACACTTTCAGGGTAAAATTTTAGTTATAAGAATAAAGAACACAATCAAAGCTCCATAGTTCTCACCCATACTTTACTCTTTCCCCTCCTTTTTCATTCTGCTGATTGTAGACCAAGGGAGATTATTGCTCTTACTTTATTAGAGCAGTACCTGGAGGACTCAGCCAATATCACAGCACCAACCCACAGCACACAGGAAGGGCACAATATTAGTACATCAGTGGGAGAGAAGGCAAGAGAAATGCAATGTTCTGTGCTCCTGAGTAGCTCTCCTATTCTCAAGCCTATGCTGCCTCACCAAACCCCTTCTTTCTTTTACTACATAATTCATGTACTTCCTTAAAGGCGGGGCTTATGTGTTTGCATTTGGGTTTTTTTACCAAGCTATCATGCTTTCCCACTATTTTCTTCTCTGAGGCCAAACTTGTCCTCTTCTGTCACCATTCTCCAATATTTCTTACGTGCCCTTCTCACCCTCTCCCCAGTCATTTCCTTATCTTCTATCTCTTCTGCTCTACTTTGATCCTGTGCTGCTCTATGCACTCCAAATTACCTCAGAAAGCTTGCCAATACTCTGCCCTCTTGAGGCTGTTTCTTCTGTGTAATGCTCTTCTTTTCAAGAGTCTGATTTGCAGAACAGATGAACTACCACCACTCCAGCAGGTTTCCAGGGGAGCCAGCGGGTGTGCAATGCTTCGGGAAAAAAACAGTTTCATTTGTTCAACTACATAAGCAAAGGCATAGCCCAGATTAATAGCTTCAGAGTGGTTATTTCTGCCTGCATGCTTGACTGGGAGCCAGAGCTCCCATTCAGTTCCTACCTTTGCTACCATCTTACTGATTCTGGGTAAGCACCTGAACTTTTCTTCCCTGGTTTCATCTGTAAAACTAAGGTGACTGCACCCCTGTCACAGAACTGCCGCAGATTTAACTCATCTGAGTTCACAGTGCTCTTTAAGTTCTTCAGATCAAGGGTGCTGGAAATTACACAGTGCTCCAGTTACAGGAGACATGCTTTTGCATGACCACGAGCTGAAGAGCAATCAATCATCGAGGGAAATGGTGCTCTCCTGACACCTCTGTCCCTTAACATTTTCCATTTGAAATACAGTCTTGTTCATATTTCATTTCTATCCTCTGCTTTCCCTCTCTTGCTGTTGGAAGCAAGCATCTAGGTACAGCCTTTCTGTTAGAGCAAAGAAAGCCCTCACTTCACAGTGACCTACTATCCCAGACAGCCTTTACCAGCAATCCAATCATCCAAGCAAACACGGGAAAGCACTGCTTGTGCCACTACTATCAGGAAAATAAGCAACAGTCTCCAACAGCCACAGGGAAAACAGCAACACAAACAAATTAAATTACAGTATCCACTATACATATTAAAAAGAAGAACATTCCTGAAAATCCTTATGCCTAAGCCAAATTTTATGCCTGCAGGAAGATTCTGCAAGGCAATGAGACTACCCAGAAATTTAAAGTTCCTGTTATGTAGAATTACCTGCATTCCAGATTTGCTATTGCAGCGATTCCTACAAGGCTGCTTCTCTCACATACACACACCAAGAGACACACTAGGCCTGCCCACTGGTCTCCATACCTCGCCCTCTGCAAGCTCAAGAGCAGCTTCCATTAACACGTAGTAGAAGTCCATATGAATGTTCCAAACATATTTCCTTGGGAAAGAGTACTTGAAAGAAGAATAGGTAAAAAAACCACCCGAGTCACATGACATCTTAAATGTGTGTCAGCTTTCTGGTTGTTGGATTTAAACAAAAAACATATGGCAGGCTTCTTTGTATCTGCCTTCTTTGGATAAACTTTACCTGGGCTAGTTTCTGTGCCTTTCTCCTTTCCTGCTGTTTGTAACAGTAGACGATGATGAGCTGAACCCTCTTTCTGATGCAGATAAGGCTTCATTTCTGTGTCAGTTAAGGTCACTTGCATCTGCTCAGTCTTGTATCTCAAGGGCTTCAATTAATCATTGCCAGCTCAGCCAGAGACTGGGATCATCCGTTTGCGATGGCTCTGAGTCTGGTTCAGAATCTCAATGCAAGCAAACACTTGCCAAGCTTTCCCCTGGTGCACATGCAGAGAGGACTAGAGAGATATCCAGGCTCAGGCACACTTCTGGTCACTGCCCATGCACCTCCAGCAAGGCCAATGTTTTTCCTCCCAATTTTCACTGAGAAGAAAACTCCTCTCTGCTGTGTATTAAACTTTACTATACAGGAAGAAGGCTGGATATTGCAGGGCTGATTATCCTGTTTTGTAAAAGCAAAATGCTCTGTTGTGCCACATGCTGAGAGCACATGATGAATCTTGTGCTCCATGATTTGCTAGATTTTATGGCTAGATAGACACTAGCTATAGGGTCTTCTGCAGGCTGAGTCAGAAATAGTGAGCTTCAACATGAAAATTCTGGTGCCTAAAACATACACATTTGGGCACGCAAATCCCTCTCTTTGTTTTTTTTTTTTTTTAGTGGCACAGATCCATTCCTCTCTTTGGGGTAAATTCTGAAAGACTCAATCAGCCAACACAGAAAACACTGTTCAAAGCCCTCAGATTACAGCCTGTGGTCAATCTCAGCAGATTAACATGACTCCCTTGAACCAGCTTGCACTATTCAACTCCCAGTGCTGAAGATTTCAAAACATCTCCAGCTCTTGTAATGCACTGTCCAGACACACAAAGCAGCAGGAGGCAATTCCGTAAATATCAGCTCTCACTATTGAAGAATTAATATTAACTTAGTTGATTAGCACAGTTAGAAGGGACAGAAAAAGGGAGGAGGAAGAAAAAGGGTAGAGAAATTAAGAACACGGCAAGTCTGACATTTCTTTCCTTGGTTGCCTTTTTAGCATGAGAATGAGCTTTGTGAGCAACACAACAAATTATATGGCTAGATAAACTGTGTTTCTTCACTGGGACCTTCTGGAAATTAGTTGCCAGATCCTGACTTGAATTCCTAACCTATCAGAACAGGGCATTATTTTGGAATTTTTTTTCTGCTGCACAGGCTTCTAAGCATTTGTGTACATTGAAAACATAAGGGAGCACAAAGTAATGCTATCCAGGAAGAAATCTAGGGAAGCATGACATTTTGGGTTCCTACTAAAGATTGTCATACCACATTCACCAAAGGAGCAAGCAAGGAAATTGTCTCTAAGCAGTAACTTAGCAAACACGAATGCAGTACCACCCACTCATCAATTGTCCCTCTTCCAAGGAGGGAAAAACTATGCTTGAGGAAGAGGCAGGATGATAATTTTTTTTTTCATTCGAATTAAAACCTAATGCTGATAGTGAATACATCTGTGAGGTACAGTAATCTCTTTGAAAAGCAAAGTCATAATCTGACACATCTGCAGTGACTTTCTGAAAGCAAAAAGAGAAGAAAAGATATTTGAAGAATACTTTGTCCTATGTCATCATGAAAGGCTACTGTTGAAAGTCACTTGGAAGAAATTAGTTGGTGCTGATTCAATTCTCAGCTGGGCAGCAAACCTGGAGTGAGACTGAGAACTTCACACTCCCCTGACAGTGCTGGCCCACATCCTTATGGTGTCCTGATGCTGTGCAACACACCTCACTTCTCCTGATGATTTTTTTCCCCACAAGAAGTCGTCTCAACAAGGGGGAAAAAAACAAAAGGACCACTACAAAAGCGGTCAAGAAAGGATCCTGAATTCTCTACATCCTTGGCACTGAAGCACTACCAACACACTGGTTACTAAATCAAGCTTTAGTTCAGGCATTTAGTTCACTGCTTTTTGAAAATGCTGGCTTAAAACCATTCAATCTCTTCTCCCACCCCACAGCTATCCCTGCCCTCAGTCAGGCCCACGACTCTCAGTGGGTGTCGAGTCAGCTCTTCACAAAGCAAGGTAAAGAACAGGACCAGGGAACTGAGGCAGCTTTAAAAAGAAAAAAACTACCTTCCCATTACCTCTCCTTCCCAAAACATGTTTTCTGTGTTTTCTCTCTGAAAAGGTGAGTCAGGTTGGTGCCCTGAGAAGGGTGGTAGCATGTGCAACTACACAGAACAATGGATGGAGATGCTGCTATGCCTTACGGTTGCAAGGTAGCCCAACAGTAGCTAAAACGGTATTGCTGTCAAAAAAACTGTATCACAGAGCTACAGCCTTAATAAAGTAATGTTTTACACTCATTTTGCAAAGGGTTTGATGACTAAACAAGTGGCAAGACCAGGTACAAAGACTACTTGTCCTCCTTTGTCATGATGATTGATGATAATGTTAAAGTTAATGGTACTTTATGCATCCATCAAAATATTATCCCCCCCAGGGGGGTACAGTGTGGCAAAGATAAATGAGGAAATGATGTCTAGCACTGTATATTTGCTCCTCAAGTCTCCTAATTTATACTGCACAGGAGGGATGCCTTGCACTGAGCTGATGTGTGGTAGAGTCATGCAACTGCTCAGTTATTTCAAATAGTTCAAAGACAGCTGCCTGCTTCATCAAAAGCACCCACGTGTGCACTAACAGTGCGAAAGGCCACAAATACATAAAACAAAAATGCATGAAAAATATCTGTTAAGGGTACCACATCCGTTTTTGTAACATTATTTTGTGCACATAGGAGTCTGGGGAAAGCATGATTATTAGGATTTAAAATTACTGGTCATGTTTTTCACTAGTGATTAGCAATTAGAAACTTAAGGGTTTTTACAGAACCGTAAAGGAGCCACTCATGTTAAATTTCAAAAATCTTTCTCCAGTAATATTAACATTAAATGAGACAGAAATGGGAGAAAGAGATTAAGTATATACAGAGCTCTCCACTGCTAGTAAAGCACTGATTAGCCGGCTCTTCCCAACATTAACCTTCTTCACCTTCCCATCCCAGCAACTTTGAGGAGCTACATGAACTCAGGCAGTCAGCCTACTCCATTAATTATCTCTCTCACTATAAAGAGAGGCACATTCGCAACAGCTATCTTTACACTGATAGTCTCTCCTACACCAAGGAGTTAACATCAGTGTAACTGGTGTCAACTGCAAAACCAGCTACGAAACCACATATGCAGATGTACAACAACCCCAGTCAAAGCTGCCAGGGAAAGTCAACAAATCCTTATGTTCAGTAGTTTCTGCATCTTATATAAGTGCAGGTTAACTTTTTTTTGAACTATAATAACCACGAGAAGGAAAACTTAAAAAAAAAGAGAATGAAAGATCTATAAGAGGTGCCTAAAGACAATGAAAATTGCAGTCTCTGTGAACTATTCAAATACATCCAGTTCTCAACTCTCAGCAGCCAGGAGGGCCCATTTATCTTGCATTAGGTTTTTATGGCATGCTTTTGCCTTGTGCAGGACTTTTGAGCTGTGACTATCTGAATGGGGAAGATTTACATTTAAAGAAGAGAGTGATTGTAAATGTGTCATTTAAACACATTATTGCAAACTAAAAACATTATTGCAAAAGGTAATGCAATTCAGAAACTGCCTCTTTTCAATTAGTACAAAAGGTAGAAGCCAGGAGAGTCCACTCTGCTGAACTAAAGCTCTGGCATAACAAGCAGGGGAGCATCTTTCCATAAATTACAGTGTGTAAAACATGAGCTCCAGCTATCTACAAGTTCACCCGGTGCTGTCCTTACTGGAGTTGTCCAGGGACACATCAAACAAGTCAAGTGCAATGTGTGTTCTAGTGTGTGCAAAATTAGATTTCACAAAATGAAACGTATGAATAAGATCTGTGTTGATTTGGAGCGCCCAAGAGACTTTTAAAGTATTTCGGCCATTTGCTATGCCCCAAAGCTGAGATTATCAACTCTTTTTGGGCACCTCAGAGTTGGCCTTTCAAAACTCCAAATGCACATTCATATTTTCCATATGCAATACATACAGGGCATTTGTTGGAAAGAGACAAGACTGATCCTCAATTAGCAATCATCTCATTAACAGTGGCAATAACCAAAATCACTCCCCAGGAAGTAAGTGCTCAATTTAAGAGGATATATAGTCATCCCAAATCTGAACACAGAAGATGCAGGTGGATATGTCCCTCACTATTTTTGTTATCAAGAGCCACATGTTAAACCTGTCATACAAGTCCTAAACCTTCAAAATGGTTGCAAACTCAGAATTAAGAACAGTACTTGCTCTCCTTAACTTCAGTTGTCCTGATGATGATAAAACTATGCATCATCACTAGAAACCATCCCTGCTAAATGTCCCATTTCATGCCAGAGGGGCAGCACATGTTTTCTCTCCCTAATCCAAGGAGAGAGCAGGCTAATAAATTGTACTGGATATAAAGACAAAGAATACTAGAAGGCATCATAGGAAACACATGGAGTACAGTAAAACATGGGGAGGGTCCAGATGTGTTGGTCTCACGTGTGTGACAAAGCTCTGGCTGCTGCAGTAGACCATGTTGAGAGCTTGTCACAGCTCAAAGGTATTAGCCCTGTGACCCAACCTGCTGTCCCCCAGTGCCAGTCCCCATCTTCCATCTTTTGTTTGCTATTTAGTAAAGGTATTTCAGTGCTACCCATTCCCAATGAGAGACAAGGTGAGTTAATACATCAGTCCTGCTGCTGAACTCCACCAACAGAGCATTAGCATTTGGAGGACTGCAAAGTCTCAACATGAGTTAACCTGTTTTATGCCTCTGCTAAAGACGCTCCAAGAATAAATATCTGTGATGAGTAAGTCTCAAGAAACTGCAGTCAACTCAGAAGGAATTTGGTGTGATTGTTCCTTGAAAACAGATATTGAAGGCAACTCAAAAATACGTGAAGACATCAACGGAAATGTTCCCTATCCTTTCAGATCATTCCATTTTACCACAAGTATCCCCTTTTCCTTTCAGTGAAGGTGATTGTTCTATTTCCTCTTCCACTTCTCCCAAATAAAACACCTGATTATTACCAACTGCTGCTACAGGTGGTATCAGTGAAGCTTAAATGCTTTATCCCTGTTAAGCACAGCAGAAATAAGTAAGTATGTGTATTTCCATATATCACAATTTTTTCTGTCTTCTCTTCCATCTCAGGTTATGCAGACACAAACCCAGACAAGGCAAAAAATACCAAATATTCTCAGATTTAGGAAAAGTCAGGTTAAATATACTATATTTTACCAAGAAACCTGGGTGTGAGAACTTAAACTGAGCCTAGCATGCAACTGGAGATGAGAATTCATACCTTCCATTCTTCCTATGGTACAATAACACAGATATTTCTCCTTTTGGAAATCAGTAACAATGCAAAAATGCAAAGCTGGGCAGTAGATTCTTTGACTTGGACAGGCTTCTAGGAGAACTTCTAGCATCCTTTCCTACTCCTTCCCATCCCAAACCCTTGCTCTGCAACAGTCAGGTATGACATCCATGTACCAGAACAGAAACCAAGGACATGGAAAGTGTTGCTGCCATTCTCTCCAAAGAGGAATGCTTTGCCCCAAAATCTTCTACAATGACAACACATAACAGAGTGTACACACCAGCCCCAAAAGGATGCCAACCTTCCCACCACCCTTTATCCAACAAGTCCCTCCAGTCCATTCATATTCAGTCCATGAGCTGGCATGTTTCCCATCTGACATTGGAGCAACTTAATTTTCTTACGGCAAGTTGGGAAAAAAAATTTCCACCTTCCCTGCTTTCTGGTCCATGTTTAAATGTCCAGGGATGCTGTATCAGTGATGAGATTCTGTGCCACAGTAATGACAAAACTAGCACGAACCAGGAAAACACAATGGCTTACACCAACAGCCATGCACCAAGCAAAAGTAAGATCACCTAAAAAGTCTGATAGAAACAGGTGACTCATCTTCTACTCATATATGCTCCTATTTATTGTCAAGGTATATGGTCATACAACCACCATTCCCTACATTTATACACACATACTTTTAAAACCCCTGTATGTTTAAAATGCTGCTCATTGTCCATGAGTTTCTTCCCAGAAAAGACTCATCTACTGGGCAGATACATACAGGTAACACCATCATCACTCACTGCCAGGGACCCTATGTATAATGTCACACTTTATTTTTTTATATTGATTAAAGCAAATAAATATATAAATCACAGCTCCCATTCTGTTTTCTCTGATGGACCATAAATTCCTCTGTCATCAATTGATTTATTTGTCATGAGCAACCTTGCTCTGACTTACATTTCCCAGCTAGAATACAGCAGTAACAAATCTATGCCATACAGGGAATTCACTTGTTTAGATGAGAAGCAATTTGCCACCACCTCTACCATAAACCTCATACACCTTTAAACTTTAAAGGACTAGAAGACCTCAGCAATCAAGAGAGAACCACCACTGATTGAAGGCAGATTCTAAGTAGGCAGATGAGAAGAAATCCTTACAGTTTCATTAAAAACAGCAAAGCAACATATTATTGAAACAGTGTTCATTAGAATTGAATACATTTAATAACCTGTTATACAGCATGCAGAACGAATTTGGAGTGGGGTAAGTGGTGTTATGCACTTTCAATCAAAAGGAAAGGATTGACTAGGCCTAGGCTAAGATGCCTTGCAATAAAGAGATGTAAAATCAAAGGACCATATTAAAGTGAGATGGGGAAAAGAATACATGAATTAACAGAGACCAAAGCAACTGTGAGAAGCAATTTGTGTGAAGGAACAGGATGGGGGAAAGGAACAGTTCAAAAGCACAATAAGCAGTAAAGTGTGAAGGCTTGCAAGGACATACTCATCCTGCAGAGACAGTGAAACGGTAAGTGAACACTATTCATAAGAGAGTTTGGGATATGCTTTGCTTCTATAGTCTCGATGACATAACAACTTCTTTGCAGATGTCAAAAGCAACAAAACCAGTAACTCCTCTACTGTTCAATGTTTGTGCTGAAATATTAAAATATACTTCAGTGTTACTTTTATTTCATCTCATTCTTCTATTCCTTCCTTCTTAAGCACCTTGGACAAACAACAAATGAGTCAAAAGTGATGAGCTGGGAATGGTATTTATTGAAGAGTCATTAAACATTGGTACAGCGAACAAAGGTTCCTGAAACAAGGAGCCATAATTATTTCCCCCCTTTAAATAAGTCACTGAAGCTAAAGATGAAAGGCCTACTATATTTTCAGGAAATTTATTACTACTTACTTAGCGCACAATTTCAGGCATTGAAAATGGCTAGAGTCAGGAAGTTTTAAAGTCTGTGCTCTCAAAAGCAGAGCCATTTAAAACTGCATTTTGCACACTTAGGACTAAAACAAAAGTACACTCCATGGGCTATTGATTTACTCCAGCCAGCTGCAACTTTAGAGAACACATCTCATTATAAAATGTTCGTGGATGTTCTCCTAGTTCGTGGTTCATTTACACATGATTATAGCACTGTTATTTCATACACCAGTGCTTTGTAATAAACAAAAGCATTGCTCTGGAGGGGCTTCAGTTTAACTGACATTTCTTCCGGGCACATTCTGTTCGAAGATGGTGAGAAACTACAGGAACTTTCTCAAGGACAACAGTCTTACAAGGGCACCCCATCAATTTACTGAAAGCTCACATATCAGTTTGTCCATGTGAGGCCAAATGACAAGTTCTTCTCCCAGTATGTGGACTGGCAAGGCTAATCTGTCTCATAATTTACCTATCTCTTTGAAAGCTAAAATTCACAAATTGACTTCAATAGCACAAACGGCTGAAAGTGAAACACCTCATTTGACAGATGTCACATCACCAGCTCACATTTGATCTGAGCCCCTGAACTGACTAGGATTATGGTTAGCAAGTTCTTGAGATCATTTATTCAAAATAAATTTAAGCCATTTCACTAATACCCACACAATGCAGGAGATTAGGGAGTGCTAATGTTTTCTGGCTGGTAGGGATTGCCATTGAGAGCTACTGCACAGATGCAGTGTGCAATTCCTGTTCCAGAGTGTTGGGGTGCCAGGAGCGGGGCGGGCACATGTCATCTGTCCTTAGCACAGCAGGGAGATAAGGTCCAGAGAGACACCTCAGTGTTATAAATTGTGGTGAGAACGTACCACGTGTCCCCAAGAAAGAGCCACTCCAGCTGACATGGTTTGTGATCTAGGGCAAGAGGTCTCCCTGTAAAATTAGAGCAAAAGATTCTATCACCTTTTGCAAAGTGGTTTTAGAGCCTTAGACAACAGGCATTACCATAAATACGAAGGATTTTTTCTACAACTAACATATGCACTGTCCTATAAAAGCACTTCACACCATTAAAAGCCTAGAGAGTGCACTTGGACAAAGATTTTTACACCACTGTAGGGTTTTAAAGTTTTATCTTGTTTAATTTCCAGTGAAATACCAATTCTCTATTTAATTTTAGTTGTGGTCCAAGTATTATCTCTGAGATGGAAGAGATTTGAAAGTTAAGTGGCTCCTACTCATACCACTGCGGCTGAGGGAGCTAAGGTTGTTTAGCCTGAAGAACAGGAGGCTCAGGGGGGACCTTATTGCTCTCTAAAACTACCTGAAAGGAGGTTTTAGCCAGAAGAGACCAGGGTTGGTCTCTTCTCCCAGGCAACTGGAAAGAGGAGAGGAAAAAATAGCCTTGGTTGTTTCAGAGGAGGCTCAGGTTGGACATAAGAAAGAATTTCTTCACAGAAAAGATAGTCCAGCATTGGAATCGAGTGCCCAGGGAGGTGGTCAAGTCACCATTCCTGGAAGTATTCAACAAACCACTGGACAACCACTTAGTGCTGTGGTTTAGTTGACAAAGTGGTGATCGGTCAAATGTTGGACTCGATGATCTTGGAGGTCTTTTCCAACCTTAATGATTCTATGATTCTAAGAACATAATTCATGCAAAAAATAAGGCCAACGAAATTACAAATTCCAAATGATCATTTGGAAATCACAGTTCAAAGTAGGACACAGGACACCCTCACAGGTCACAGCAGATCCCTGTATGGGAGCTACAGCAAATACCCTGTATTTTAGGGAACAACACAAACAGCAGCTTGCAATACAAATCTTAGCCAGCAAAGCCCTCAAACTCCTAATTTTATTTCATGATCCAACATCCGTAGCCAGCCCCAGCAGAAAGAGTTCAGACCAGAGTATAAAAACCTGTTGCAAACGAAATAACAAAAACTACCTCCAAATTATGAAGTTGTAAGGTTCTTGTTCTTCAAGATTCTTTGAGAGCTTTCCCTAATAACTCAGATGGCCACCAGTTTGAAAGGCAGGGTTGGTTTTTCTAACAGTTCACCCGCCTCAAAGGCCTCTCTCTCTCTAAATGCAGTTTAGTAAGAGTGGATACATGTAGGCCAGTTCCATGATTGCTGTTAAGGAAACTTCCCTGTCTGACCATCCAGGAGCCACTCTGCCAGTCACATTCCCACCACCCCAGACTTTCACTGCTGGGACTGAAGCCCCTTCACATCGGGTGGCTCCAGTGACCCAACGGGTGCCCCATTTGACTCCCTGCACACCCCACACTCACAGTCAGATGAGGTTTCCTTACCAGCTCGACCCTGGGTTTACCACAGCAGAGTCCCAGATGCCTGGTTCCTTTAAGTCATTTAATCGTGGTGCACTAACACAGAAACAGCTCCAGCTGGTGCCTCTGGGGAGGGACTCCCAACAAAAGAAGCCCCGGGATTTTGTACCCGTAAGAGTCTGTGTGCCCAGATCCATGTCACTCCTCACATGCTCTTCACATCCCTTACATGTGCCTCTTGATCCAATGGTGCTATTTAGCCTGGGGTCTTCACATTGTTTATTTGGTTTGCCAGTGTCTCTGGCCAGTGCTGCAGGTCACTCTTTGCTGTGCAAAGAGTCAGCACCAGGTCACGGTCCCCTTGCCTGGGGCTCCCAACATTTTCCCCCACCCAAGGCACAACCTGCAGCTGCACACCCATCTACCAGCACTGGGTGTATTCCTCAACATTCAAAATGGCTGTGTCTTTTATGTATAACATACAGATGTATTGTATACATTAACTAATAACCACTTGTTTTTGAAGAGCAGGAACAAGTTGAAAATTTCTTAGAAATGCCTTCTCCCTATGCATCTAATTTTCTAATGAGTCCATATCTCCACTCCCACTCTACTATGGTTGAATTCAAGTAGTTTAAACACAGCTTCCAGTGATGCCACATTGTGTGCTAAGTGTTACACTGAGCAGCCGGAAGCAAAGATGTAAAGAGAAGGAGAAGGAGGAGAAGGAGGAGATGCCACTTGGCTAGAAAATGAGCCAGGAATCAGATGCCAGCCGGAGAAACAAATTGACTTTTACTGAAGAGGGTTGGGGTTTTTTTATTAAAAGATTAAAAAAGCAGATTGGCTGGCTGAAAAATGAACAGGTGTTGACTCTACTTAAATTCTGTTTTGAAGCATAGCCCAGGTTGAAGAACGAATAGAAATGATTGCTGAACTGTAAAAACACATCATCATCATTGCCATCAGTTATACCCATCAGAATAACAGCTCACTGTGAGTGAGCATAGTCACCTTACAGTCACACCAAGGCACGGTGATACAAGGCAGTCTGTTGCAGTGGACACATTTCTATAAAGAAGATCAAAGACAATGACAAGTTATGGCCTGATGCTAAATTTCACCAAGCTGGTCCCTATGAATTCAAATGGGCCTTAAAGAATATCTCTTTCCAAAACTCTTTGTATGGAGCAAGGGCCTGTGCTTTCCTTCAAATAGGACAATGCTATGGATCTACGGTCAGAGTAGCAGTGGGGTACGTATAGGTCAAAGTAATAATCCAAAAGTTCAAGAGTGAGATTTAAGTGTCCTGCCAAAATCCTCCATTTAGAAACTAAGATTCCATGCAAACTGGACTGGCTAGAGGAGATTTTTGTCTTAAAACATCAGCCTGATCAGCTGTGAAATAAGATGCCCAACACTTTCGTCAATGCCCACATTACTCAGGTTCTCAAGAGACAGATATACAGGTTGGCAATGCTACGCATGACAGACCAGCAGGCACTGAGCCTTTCTAACCACCAAGGGTCACTGTTGATTCACTCAAATAAACAGTGAGGAAAGTACTTTGGATTATGATAACAAGAACTGACTAGGTCTGAGAAGGCCTTCTAATCCCTAAGATGCTTGTCATGGCTTGATGATGCTCTTCTAAAATATGTCCCATGGTGACAGCAGTCCTGACTGCAGTGCACAGCCACTACGACAGGATGCCAGTTGGTTGCTGCTTCCCTTCAATTAATTACAAATTCCTCCTCAATCATTTACATCTCGCTCCAGAAAGATCCTTAACTTACACAAGCCCATGAACACTAACAGCAGCTTGGATAACTGACCTGTCATCCCCAAAGCCTATATTAGCCATTAGCAAATTACGACCTGGAATTTCTAAACCATCTTGTTGAGCGTAGGCTAACAAGGAGTCACTGGACCCTCTACCCTGTTGCTACAGATAAGAGCAATTCCCTATTTTTTTCCTTGGGAACAGCCTTTTTGTTGGTTTCTGACTTTTTTCCTTCTTTTAGGATAGTTCTCAAAGTTCTCTGTCCACTGGGCTAATATCAACTGATTTCACTACTCAACCTTACATTATTTTCCTTCTTGGGCAAAGAATCGCTATCATCTCATCATCTTACTTTAAAAAAGGAGGAAAAGGTGATTTTGAGCACCAATTTTCTCCATCTCAGGCTCTCTGTCTTCAAGTGCCATAGGGAAAGAACTTCAGTGTTAACAAGACAATGTGCTAATACACACCCCAGAGTGCTGTATTACCTCTGAGAGTGGCAGCACACCTTACACACATGTAGCATTTCAGCTTTTTTTTCGGTTTAAGAAGGAACAGTGTGCAGCCAGAAACCACTCCAACATGACTAATTTTCATGCTCCTGAATAAGCCAGCTGCTATACTGCAGCTTCACACCTGCAATTGTGTGCTGAGCTCTGCACAAGCTCTGCAAATGTTCCATCAGCTTTGGGATAACACTTGCGGAGTGAGGCGCAGTGAGCCTGCACTAGGCTGAGGAACCGGATGGAATGTTCTGCAACAGCAGCTCCAGGCTGAGTCAGAACTGGACACTGCAAAAGTAAGAGAAGCATATGGGAGTACTCCAAGCTCTCCCTGCCACCACCAAGGCAGAGAAAGTGGCACGTGAACCAGGGAAAGAATTCAAACACCACCCATGGAGAGTGACAAGCAGGTGACTGAAGACACAAGCATTTTTAGAAGCTGGTACAGAGCAGCAAGGATTGTGGCAAAAGCAAACTAAGATTGAAGAAAAAGGGGCAGAACAGGAAATTGCAACTGGCTGGGCAAAGGCAGAGAAACTGATAAGAAAATACTGTATTGGATGGAGTCAGGTGAGAAACCGTAGGTTGAAGGTACACAAAAGTTGCTAAGTGATCAAGTGCACAGGGACTGAAGCAGAGCTATAGGGAAGGGCCCTGACACTGGCTGTCTGGCCACATTGTGAAAAGACAGGCTTGCAACAAAAATAATCTAGAAAAAGAGGTAGAAGAGGTTGCCCTTTGAAAAAGAGGCACACACATAAATCCTTCACTCCACCTCCTGACCCAGTGGATACTTCCTAAGTCTCACTGATTCTCTGCTGTCAACAAATTCATGTGCAATCTACTGGCAAGACATCTCAAAAAGAGCACTCGTTCATAAAGATGAAAAAATTACAAAATTTGTATCTTATACTTTCGTTGATGTGAAGTCACTCACATGGTCCTCTGGTGGAGGTGGAGGAAAAGTGGCTACTCAGCTGCAAGTAAAGACAGGAAGTATCAGACTTTAGGAAACCTGCTGCAGGAATTGGTGTTAGCACATATGCAGCCACCTGGGATTCTCAGTCAATCAGGAAGATTGGCTGGATGAATATTCAAAGCCAAATACTCAGAGGACAGTGGGCAAGAAGCCTCTTTTGTTGTAAATTTTCAGAAGGAATATAAAGGCAGAAAACTATCTTTAACTCTTCAAATTACATTATACATTAATTAATTACATTAAATATTTCCTGCACATTTTAGATATATCTTACATCACTTATTTGTATCTCTGTTGAATTAGGGGACAATTCATTTATGGGTCAGTCACAAAAATCCCATTTACCCAGCATCAGCACGATAGCACTTTCACTTGAGATCACCCATTACAAAAAGGTGCAGCACGTTCACACTGGGGCATCAGCACACAGCAAGTCCCTGCCCTCCACACATTCATAGGCTTGTTTAGTGCCAAGACCCTCTATGGTCAGTAACAAGACTGGTCACGAGAGGAAAGCAGACCCATGGGTACAGACCATATTGAAGCTTAGCTGAGAGAAAAAAGGATGAGTCCTGGGGAGCCAGGGCCGAGAAACTGCATGATAAAACAAATACAGAAGTATAGTCTTGAACATCAATCTCATGCAGACTCACACCAGCAGTAGTATTCAATCTTCACTCTCCAGAAAGAGACAACTGGCTACAGCCTCCTATGCAGCAACTGAGTGAGGGTCAGCACCCCCTCCTTCCCTCTGAACCTCTGCTGCAGCAGTGCACACACACCAGCAGAACTTCTTGTCTGGGATTCAGAATTGTGTAACAAAACAGTGCTTGAAAAGCACTGACTGGGCCTGACAATTTGCATACAGACAATAAACCTTCCTTTAGGAAATGACAAAATAAAATGTAACCAGGAAAAAAAGCAAAGGCTTCAATAATTTGTATCCATTTACTAACGGCAGACTATTCTCCCCATGCCAGGATCCTCCCTTCCATCTATCAGTACAAGTAAGGCAGAGTATTTCTGACCTGCTGACGAGGTTGTAGCTGATCTCAAGCACAATGGACCCAAGTGAAAAAAGGGGAAGTATTATTGTCATTGTTACAAAAAAGATTTGAAAGATTGTATTCAGCAGCAAAGCAATACTCTGAAACGTGTACTACTGAGGGACTGTCACCATAAAAGTTTCAGCAGTAAATATTGTCTCTGCAGTATCAGAAATAGAAGATATTCTGTGTTCAGTGTCCAAATAGAATTAAAAAAAAAAAAAGTATCAACAAGTCAAGTTATATACATATATACACACAAACACGCACACACATAAATCTTTCATCAGTTGGGAATGTTTCCAGACTTTGATGCTCTGCCTTGTATTAACATTGCAGTTTCTCTCTGAGTTACCCCAAAGCTTTAACAGATGGTTGCAGCACTTGTATTAGCACTCACCTGAAACGTACAGAAGGGAAAGATGGTGAGGGGAAGATGGCAAGCAGCATAGCAAGGTCACAGTTGTTTAGGTAATAAAATAGAAAGCAACTGAGGCCATTTGACTCTCTCATCAAAAGCTCTCACTTGAGCACAAGACTGAATTAATTTCTGTCTTCACATACATACACAACTCACCAACTGCACTATAGATGGTTCACATACACATGAGGAAAAAACTGAGCCCAAAGAGATACTGAGTGGTTGTGCCAGCCACTCAAAGAAAATGTCCAACCACATACTGATGAAAGCTGCATTTGAAAAACACACTGGCTGCCCAGCCCTAGCTGCCATCATCCCTCCAGTCTCCTACTGTCATGACCAACTGGTCTGTAACTGGTTGCAGCCTGACAAATTGGTTCTTCAAACACATCTAAAACCAGAAGATCAATGAAGATACAGGGCAGGCAGCTTCTGCCACTGCACCAACATTCATCAGCTGAAGCAAGGAAATGCACACCAATCATTTTGTATAATAGAAGTCACCTTAACAAAACTTCGTCACAGCATCCATGTCACTTGCTGTCAAAATAAACACTTTCAGTCTGAATTCCCTTTAGATAGCTACAGAGACATCAGCCTCTGACAACATTTGATTCTGCTAACATTCTCTCTTAAGCTTATTTTGGATTTCACAACATATCTGCACTAGAGCTGCAAGTACCCGGTAACATTATAACAGCTGTTCTGGTGGACACTACCTTGGTGCTTCCTGTGGAGGGAAGGGAAAAAGGAAGGACAGGAAGAAGTCCAAGAAACGACAACTGCTTTGAGGTTCTGCAGCAGTTGGACAATTTTCCTGATAAAAGCCAGTAAAATGTCCACCTGCTTGGAAGAACGAAGGCTGAAGTCCCCACCACCCAGTGCAGACTACTGATAAAATTATGCCCCAGCATTTATTTATTTGTAGTAATACAACAGTGCTGAAACAGAAATGAATGGAAGAGTTCTGCCTAACTTTGAAATCGAAAAAGCATTTTCTAAGGCAGCAGGAGAAAAAACCCAAAACAACACATACCAGATTCCAGCCATGCATCCTTTCCTGCTTCTGTGTGATTTTATATAGACAATTTACTGAAGTTTACAGGCAGTAGCTCACCAACCTCAATACAGAAAACTGCTGGTTGTCAAGAAAAACAGAGCACAAACAGCATCTCTTTGCTATTCTGTTCCAGCAGGTCTACATCTTGTCTTTCTTTCCTTCTGTAAGATGTTTCTCCAGGGTAAATCAAACTCCAAGCTTCATTCAGGTCATGGACCTTCCACAAGATCATCAGCAAAAGCTTATACATATAACATGAGCCATCTTAACCAGTGGATCATGCCTGCTTTACGATCACACTACTACTTATATCCTTAACGCATCTCCAGATGATTAGGGTAAAAAATTAGAAAGAACCTCTTAATAAAATCCCTGTGAGAAGCAGACACACTGACTACTCATTCCTTCAGAGCCCTATGATGCAGGTATGTGCTCTTTCTACATAAAAAGATCACCAAATCTGTTTATGAAGGCCTTGTATCAGCTGTGATAACTATAAGCCATTTAAAGGTAAAATGCATCTGAGCAGAAGAAACTGGACAGCAAAATCTGCTGCCTGCTAAGCAGGAGGCCCTGTTTCCCCAGCAAAATGTTTAGTATTACTTGAGGCAGTGCCTATGCACATCAAGGTGGGCAAGTGCCTATGCTCACTGAGTGCCTGTCAGAAAACTTACTGCTGGCTATCTCCTGGCCTAAATTCTGATTCAGAGAACTACAAAGCAAAAGCGAGCAGTCAATATCCCAGATGATTTTAAGTCCAGACAGACCTGGGGGAACCATGTAAATGTATTACAAGCACCAAGATGTATATTAATGCCTGGAGCTGGCAAGGTCTCTTCTTATTTAATTGCCCACTCATGACTAAGCTAAGTGAGTCCATGTGGGACCATGAGGTAAAGATGAGTGGCTCTGTCTAGCCTCACCACTGAATGCAATACAACACTAATATAAAGAGCAAATCTTCCAAGCACAGATCACTATATTATCAGGCATTTGCTGACAGCTAAAATAATTCAATTTAGGGCAGAAATATACCTTGGAGTGCACACTAATCTGGCAACAATCTTGCTAGGAAATTTGCTACTGAAACGTCTACCTCTCCTATTTAACACTTGTTTAAAATGATGCTGTAGAGATTTCTCCCCAGTTCAAAGACACAACCACAATGTTAAATATATTCACTGCCTCCTCCTGTCATCAGAGATCTCATCAGGTAGAAAGACCAAAAGACAGACAGACAGACACAGACAGACAGATAGATAGACAGAGGATACTCCACTGCCATGTTCTCCCTGTTCTCTTATGTTCTTCATATCCATTTATTGCCTGTGACTTGACTGCAAGTTCTTTGGGGCAAGAACTCCTAGATAATAAGCCTTTGTGTAATGCATTATTGATGTCCGTGTGGGATTCTAGGCAAAACTGTGATACAAATCCTAAATGACAGTGGTAAGACAACTACTGGCATAAGCTTACAAGCCAAGCTGAGCCCTTTAGAAAAGTCTGGCCTCAGTGATAAATTCAGATTTTTAAATAACCCATAGTCCCAGAGCATTTCTGAGTGACTCATCTACACCAATTAATTTATTCTTACAACACCTAGGTAGACAGGGAAATTTAAGCTTCTTCACTTAAATGACTTTCGGATACTGAAGGATGCACAAAGATAGGGACTGAATTCAAGATCTACAGAACTTTGATCTTAACCACAAGAGTGTATGTTTTCCCATAGGGAACTACAGCCTGACTCCTGAGCTCAAGTCACACATCATCCCTATCATGCCCAACTCTCTTCTAATAATTAAGAAGTCATATGAATAAGTCACCTCCAAAGAGCAACATCCCTTCTTACATTTATGAAACAAGGTCAGAGAAAGTTAAATATGCAGTGTTAACCTGCGCAACCCAAAAGAGAGAATTCATTTAAAATGTGTGTTACTTAAATCCTAAAAGGGTAGGTATGAGCAAAAACAACAGATACACAGTATATGTGTAACACTGGGAGAGAGGGAGGAAGGGAAAATTCGATCAGAAATATTTATTTTCATCTTTAAACCATATTAACTGTCTTCCTGACACAGCAAAAAAGAAATGAACCTCTTAATTTATCCTCACAGCACAGTATTAAATAGGGAAGCTTTAGCTCTGCTTTACAGATGAAAATTTGACATGTATTGACTTAACTAAACATAAAAGAGTGAAACATCCAGCAAATCAAACAGCCCATCTGGCTGAGTACTTTTAGAAGCTATGTAACAAGATGGAAAAGCAAATAACCAATAAAACAACACATGGGGGAAATGCCTATATCACACCAGCCAGGAGCTCTGTGCAAGGGACAAGAAGCCTTCACCCTCACAGTGAAACTTGGAATTGCGTTCAGTTTCCCACAGACCTGACCCCAAGCCTACCATTTTTAGAATCCTGTTCCTGAAGGAAGTATAATATTTCCTTTTCATCTTGCCCATCTAGATGCTAAATTCTTCAACATCACTTACAGTGTGTTTGTAGGGAGCACAGCACAATGGGATCCTGACCAGGCACAAGGCCATCAAGCCATGTCATGGCAGGTATGATAATGCCTTCCAGTGGAATCACCAAGTTTGCACAATTATACAGGTGTATAATTACACTTTATAGGGTATTTGTACAGTCCAGGTGTTTGCCCAAGCATCTTAGAGTTAACTATAAGTACTGCCCTAAAACAACTTGGCCATTAAGATCATGTATGAGTGCTGCAAAATGTTATGACACTTTTCAGGGGCTTGCAGAGAGCAAGCATAGATAATATGTAATATGTTGTTATAAGCAGATATCTTGCAACTGTTCCGAGATAACTGTGCCTCTGATAATAAGAGCCAGTAATTGCATTTAACTCACTGAATGCTATTTAGCAATGTACTTCTCTAACAGAATTTTCCAAACAAGTCTCAAGAAACACACTGAAGTCACTTATTATAAGCAAACTCTTCACAGAGCAGAGCTAGAAATTAGGAATCATGAGTATATACACAAAAATTTGTAATTCTACATGGCTGCATAAGAGGCAACAACAACTGCCTGGTATATGTACATATGAAACGAAGGACACTGTTGCCAGAGCAGAATATATACACTTACAAGAGAAACAGCAGCAAAAAAATACAAGGGCCAGGAATCCTCTCCCGCGTATATGACTAGCCAGAGAAATTTCCACAACTTTCCCAAGAGATGCCTGTGCCATGCAGGAGAGGAGTGTGGGAACACTCACCCAGCAAAGACCCATGTCCACAGACTTGTGACATACACAGCCAGGCAGTCCTAGAAAACCACTGCCTTTTCATGTGGCACACGAAGCCACGTCAGTAAAGACACAACCACACCAATATCGTGATGTGGCTTTCAAACCTGGCACTACCTCCAACCAGCATCAGCTTAGTTTGTCCCACAGTTTTGAATGCACAGCTCGTGGTTTGGCTTTAGTGAAGCTGTCTATTAATTCTGCCCTCTCCCTGAACACAATGAACATTCTGGGAAAGGAAAAAAAACTAAAACATAAAACAGAGCTCCCTTGTACTGACAAAATCCATGCGAAACTTTGGGATAGAAGAGAGCCTACTCTCTTCCAGAGAGCCTCAACTGGTACAACAAGGCTAAAATTACTTAAGTCCAGAAACACAACATGAGCCATAAGAAACAACAGACTTATTAATTTTTGTTAGCATTCAGACTCTAAAGACATTGAAATGGCTACACTTGTGTGAAAGGGACCCCTCCCGGAAAGATCCAAAGTGTTTGACTATACAGAAATGATACCCAGAGATTTATTTTTTTTTTGTTAAGTATAGCCCAGCAGGGCAGACCTCTTCGAAGAGGCTTCAGACTCAAGTCTGCCATGGTGCTGAGGAAGTTAACTAAATAGGTGGACTTGAGGGGGGGTTTCATTTGCATTTATTTCCAAACGAGGTATCATTCCTGCCTCCTCCTGACTTAACAAACGTTGCATTTGGACTCTACAGTGAAGGAAAAAAAGCCCAATAGAATAGGAAAGAGAACAAGGATATGTAACAGAAGCAAGAAACCTGCATTTAAAGCAAAGCCTAAACAAACCCAGACAAAGCCACTTCAAGTGCCCCAAAAACAAAGGGCTTCAGATTTACAGAGAAAGCAAAACCTGAAATCATTCAAATGAAATCCCCATCTGGGAAAAGTTCACTGTGGTTTTGTCAGTGACATCAGCAGGGTCAGGATTAGCTGCTCTATGTGTTGAAATACACTACCCTTATTGGCATGTTCTCTGTTTTGAGGATTCTAGTTAGTACTGTGAAAATCTCATCTAAATTCTGCCTCTGTGCATCACAATAATGTAGTTGTAGCAACAGCAGCAACAGGAAAACACAGCATTTCAAAACATCCACAACTCGTCAGTACAAGCATTTCTGCTGAAACCTGAGCGTTTCATAAAATCAAGACAACACTGACAATACTAAAAAAAAATACAGGGTAAAAGTCATACAACCCCACAGGGTTTCCAGAAGAAAAAGGTTTTTGCTCAGCTCTTGTTTTTAAATTACTTTCCCTTATTTTAAATTCCATCCTTTCTTTTCCTAGATATTATATTTACACTTCAGATGTCAGAATCTAAATGAAATATTTCAGTTTTGAAATGTGAAACAAAAAAGTAGGCTGTAAGTCACATACCTCTCTATACACACTCGTGAGATTATGGAGTTCTCCTCTGTGGAATCTCAGCAATTTTAGATTTTGCACCCAGTCAGTAGGAAGCAGTTTCCTCAACGAATTTCCAAATGCTAGAGAGAGCTGGCCTTCCACCCTCCACATGGCTATTTCCACATCCCTTTGCATGGAACGATTTTAAACAAGAATGGTGGGCCAATTTCTAAGGACAATTAAGGAGAAATTCCAGAAAACCAAAATTTAAACTTGATTCTTTTTAACTAATGCTATAAATGAACTCACACAGACAACACCATAAAGACATGTCTAGTGAAGAGTACTGAAAAGTTCACACCACTGAAGAGTAGCATCCAAGGCTCAGAAGGCTCATGCAGGTTCCTTGAGTTGAGCAGCCTGTGCAAGCTCTAAGGCAATATACCACATTTAACAAAATAAACAAAACTGGCAACACGGAATGAGGATGCTTCACACTGCAGAAGAAAAATTTAAATTTAAAAAAAACCCCAGTAAAGTTAAACAACTAAATTGAGTTTTGTGTTACATTGCAATTGGTCTGTCTCAGAGATGACATCAGCTGTTGAGCAATAAGGGCTGCAGCTAGTGACGAGCACCTGTGCTTTGTCCAGATACACGTTGTAGAAATGTCCATAGAGAAACACGGCACTGTTAGCACAAGCTGCCTGTCTGAGAACACTCCACCTACACAGTTACTGCTCCCATTCAAACACAGCCTAGAGCCACACAGATTGACAAGTAATCTCAGCAGACAGTGCAAGACAGCACATCCTGTTGGCAGTCAGCAGAGCTAGAGCTAGAGCCAGTCCAATGTCAACAACCTTAAACATACACAAACATGGGTGTTGGGTTCTTTAGCACTGTTTTGTTCTACAAAACCAGGTGAGGTTGTTCTACTTACACACATATAAATATATACATATATATACACATAAATACATTTATATTCTTAGAGAAATACCTGAAGAGCACAGGACAAAATAGTGTGAACCACTGAATGAGACCTTGAAAGCTGGAATTCACTATGCTTATTACCATGTTTATGTGTTTCATAAACAGTGCAGTGCAAACTCATTAATCACTTTTTCAACAACTTTTCTACACTAACACTTAATAAACAGAACTAATCATTTTTTTCTCAGCATATGAGCTTTAGTCATAGAAAACATATACTTACGCAAATCATTAATTACTCTCGTCGACATCTACTATACCTGAAACACGTGGTCTTTTTCTCTCTTAATCAATACAGTTCCTACGGGCTTGGCATTTTAAGCACAGTTATTTTAAATAATTGCAATTGTCAACACCAAATCATGCTGTGTGCCTTTAGATAGCTGCAGAGGGAATTACTAGAGACAATGCATCAATTGCTAACGCCTGAACATGTCTACTGAGACACAGAGGCTCAGAAAGGACACGAATTCCTCTGTTCCTTGCTGACTTCTGCATATTTATATTGGTCTGCAGGACTGTTACAAAAGAGCACAGAAGACTACTTGGAAGCCATCATGAGGTATGAAGTCATCTGCTTCATACAACTCCCACTGAGGAGCATGCATACAGACAAAGCAATACAGTCTTCTCCTTCCTATTCCTAGTCACAAAACAAGCTCCTGATAAAGGGATCACATGCTGTAAGAATGTCTACTTTATTCTCTATTACCAGAAATAAAGGACTAAGGGAAGAAGGATTAATTATTACTTACACCCCCCCCCAATAAAAGGTTTCTTCTAAGTCTCCCACATATTATAAAGCTGCAGTGCTTCCAAAGCTGTGGGGATCCTGGTGTTAGCCTTTCCATTACCCACAACAAAAAGTATTTTGTCACCTCTGACTCTGAATGAGTCCTATTTCTAAAACAGCTGTCTTGCACCATTTTTCACTTAAGAGAAAGCCCTGAACAAATGGAGAGTACATTGACCCGGAGCTAAGAAAAATGTTGCTAAGACGCACAGCTTAATTGCATCTGTCAAAAATTTATTTGAGCTCACTACACCTGATGAATCATCACCACACACTTGTGACTGCCAGATTGAACTCTTTCGGGACAACAGAAGTCTTGGAACTCGTCCACCCAGAAATTCTTAAATAACAGTTCATAAATAATAACAGAGGTATTATATGGGTCTTCATGCATTATCTCGGATAAATTCCTTGTTGTGGCACTAAAACCACTGTGCTTACAGTCTTCCTGAAGTTTCACAGAAGGGTATTATCACTTCCTCCTTCTAGCCTTCAAATTTTACTGTATTGCCTGAAATGGATATCAATCACAGCCACCCTCCCCAGCTATGTTTCAGCTGAAAGATAAGTGAATTTTATTGGCTTATATTTATTTTTGTTTCAGGTTCAGTTAATACTTGCAGTATGTTATCAGTGATTTCATCTGCAGGATTAGTAATAGACAAGATACCATCATATAAATAAACTACATTTCAGTGACTTCATGATGAACTTTCTGGTAGAAAAAGGAAAACAATGTTCAAAATATGGTATTTCTATGAATCTTGCCGTGGTGTTGCAACAGAGCTTTGCAAACTGAGAGCTCAGAATAAGGAAAACCATACATATATTTGTCAGCTCCTTTGACTAAATGTTTTACTCAGATACACTCATCACAGCAGAACTCCAGATTACTTCTCTAAGCATGATTTGGTTTTCCAGGTACAGCTTTGTAAGCAGAATGTCACACCAAAAAAAAAGCATATTAGAATAAAGGAAGTCCCTGCTACTTCAGTGTAAGATTATATTTAAATTTCCTTCAGTTTTTTTACCATTTTTCTTCTCTTTTCAGTCTCATCAAGGGTTGCCTATAGTCTTTCAGAGTCTATATCAATACATATATATGGGCTATACAACCCCCAAATCCCTCCCCAGTGTCTCTCCCTGGCATCCCTCCTAAGCTTTAAGGCAGGTTCTGGCTACCAGTTTCCAGGAGTTTATGTGAAATGCAATTATATTTCCATGAAGGTGAAAGAGTCTTTTAGGTTCCACTTGAAATATTGTACAATGTGCAGCAATTATTCAACTCTTTTCAACCAAATCTTGGTTAAACCACACTTTATTACTGATCTGTCTGCTTTCAAGTATTCTACTTCTACAATAAGCCATTCATACAGCATATTGATATGGTTTATATGCTACCTAAGACTCTAACCTGTGTTTTTTAAATTGTCCTTATACTCTAGATTGAGGAAAAATTTCTTTCCTTAATAATCAACAACTGGTTCTGCTCTTTTACTGTTGAAAAAAAAAAATCTTACAGTCAGAGCTGCTTCTCTTTCACAACAGTTTAAGACTGTTCCACACTTCCAGAAAAAGTCACTTGATGTCTTCTTGATTGACAAGTTCCTAAAAGTCATATTCCATCTACAGCAGGTAAGACTTTGCTTTACCAATTGTAATAACTGTGACTGCATGTATGGAGATCTCCAACATTAATGTTAAAATCCTGATCAAAGAACTCTGCTTTGGTTCATTGCATATGACTGAGGAAAGTCATCTGACTCTTTTGTATACCAGTCTCTTTTGTAAAGTGGGGGACACTGACGTTTACCTCCTTATAAGAAAATCAAAAGCTTGTTAAGTATTTAAAAATTGTTGGATGGCAGATGCTAAGTATTTTGAATAGGATTTCACACCAGCAAGATTTTAATTACTGTGTTTCCTCATTTGCTAGATTCCCTGATGAACTAATAGGCAGACTCTCATTTATTCACAGCTGAATACCCAAAATGTCAACTAGGGCTGAGACAGTGTTGTACTCAAGTCTGTACTGAAGTCTGCTACATTACTTGCTTTTTGGCCTACACACCTGCAAGGACAGCAGAGCTGTTCTTCTCTGTGCAAGAGACCCCACATGACACTGACCACCATGACACACTCAACCAAATGGCATCACACGCGTAGCAGTGCCTTGAGCTAAGCTACGCTCGTGGGTTCTACGGCTAACGCTAACCTTTGCAAAAGCAGGATGCCCTAGGTGTGTCAATCAAGGAGACAGAGGCTTGTTCTACTTAGAGTAGATGAAGGTGCACTTCCATTTGACTAATCTGCAAACTAACACTGGACAAGCTGGTAAAGTACTGGACAAGCTGGTAAAACCTCATGCAATGCTATTGCCGCTTCCCAGGCTTCTCTCACCTTTCTACCAAGTTATATAGGCATTGTCTCTGCATGGACCTTTGAAAAACTCAACTGCACCCCAAACTGCTCTTCAAAGTGATCCTCAAGCTTTAAATGTAGTTAAGCAGCTTAGCTTCACTTCAGACTTACTCTCAGCTGCAGTTCAATTTAGCATGTACTTTATGTCACACTGACCCAGGAATTTTTCACTTGAGCTCAAGGTCTAGCTGTGATAGAATCAAATTTTGTGCAATAGTTGAAGAGTCAGTGACCGAGCTGAAGGTGACTCTCGAGGTTGAATTACACCTGTGTCACACAGAGTACTGACTTGGCTCTCATCTCAGCAGCAGCACTCTCCTCTCATATCATGCAGGCAGGCAGGTGTAAGCTGTCTCATGCATTCTAACTCATTGACCCCTGCCTCAGATTTTTTGCTGCCACAGGAGACAGTGATGTAAGCACCTGGGAAGTCACTGTCTGGCACCTCTGATTTTATATTACAAAATGGTTTGGATCAAGAATGCCATCAAATTGGATAATAGAGATTCTGAGCAGCATAAACCATGAAAACGGTCACTTCATTAGTACAATTACTATCTCCAGACTAGGCTGCTCCAGCCTCAGGAACTTTTTTCCTAGGCATTATATAAATTTGGGGTTCTATCTTTTGCCCCACAGCCTCCTCAGGCGACAGCAGAGCAGCAAACCTCATCACATGCTATTTGCTTATGTAAGTGAAAAGTCTCCTTGCCAAGGCAACAGCTACCAAAAGCTTTCACAGATGCTGCTTGTGCAGGATTACTAAAACAGTTCCTGAACAATATCCTTAATGAGGAATGGTGAGACTTAATTAAAGCATAAAATAATTAAAAGGCAATCAAGAGCAATAAGAAGTTTCTTATTATTTTCCTCTACATTTAAAATGTAAGATGTGGGGGAGGTGATTGCCTAATCTCCATGGTTTTCAAATGTCTTTTAGAAAATGAAAGAATGAAGAAAATATTAGATAAAGATGTGTAATATAGGTTTCAACAAAGCAATCAAATTATGGACTGATATAATAGAGATAAAAAGGCACACACTCGTCATGCAAATAAATAGCCCCCTCTCACTTTTCTCAGTATATAAACAAAACAGTAAGTCCTGGGATACAAACGCATAAATGCCCTGCCCATTGGTGTCAAACAGACCTTTGTTCCCTTGACACTCATTTTCATGGTCTGGGCTCACAGCATTTCCAAAACATAATTATTTCAAAAGAAATGGGTAGCTGGAGCAGGAAACATTCTCTAACCTTGAAGAAACACCTTGAGAGTAATTCAGTTTGAGCTGATTTTCCCTCTTTCTTTTCAGGAGGAAAAGACAGAAGGGCTTGAAGAATACTTTGTATTAAATTTTATAGCATTAACTCAGGATAACACTTTTACCATTACAATGAACAAGTGATTGAAATACAAATTCTTTCTGTTTCATTACATTAAAAAGCAAATTTTAATTATATTAAAGTCATTTTCTTTAAATCCTGAAAAATGGGCGTGGTTCGCTTTGGTTGTGTTTTTTTAGTTGTGGAGTTTTCTTGGTTGTTTCTTTTTTGGTTGTTTTTTTATTTTTTTGTTTGGTTGGTTTAGTTTGCCTTTTTTTTGTGGTGGTTGTTGGGGTTTTTTGTTGTTGGGGTGTTTTTTTCCTTTTAAACAGTTTTCCTACTATTTAAGCACTGGAAACAGCAATTGATTTGTAGGAACAAGTATATGCCAGACCTTGCAGCCACATCATGCAGGCTGCTTTGCTCTGTGTATTCTATCCTTGCTCCCAGCGTGCACGTGGTAGAGCACATGACAGTCCTTACAAAGTGAGCATGTGGGAGGAGGGTACAGGACATCCTAACTGCTCTTGCTGACTGACTCCATCATTGACTATTTCCTCAAATAATATATGCTCACTGAGGCCAAAGCATGTAGAGACAGGAATGCTTTTCCCTTATGAGCCTGCCAAGCAGGCAGTTCCTTGTCCATCTTCTCATTCCATAGAGCAAGAGGAGCCTGTGCTAATGATACAGCTCTCCTGAGAGTGATGATCTGCATCATCCCCCAGGTATAATTAGCCAGGTTTACACTTGCACCTCTTTGCGGAGTGGGGCAGGCCAAACAAAAGTCTGGTAGGAGAGAAAAATCTCAAGACAGGCTTGCCAGCCATCAAAACAAAGACAACAAAAGAATTTTGCTAAAATAATGAGAAATTAAAAGCTTGAATTGTGTCGTGTTTGCATTTTCCTGTGATTTACACACACAGGAAACTCTTCAAGACAAGCCACATCTCTCCCTCACTTCACAGCAATAAGCAAACTGGTACAGAACATGATTTGTTCAATACAACACTACTTCTACACAAACAATGAAACACACGCACTCCAAACGCGTACCTGCGACAGGCAGAGCTAAAGACAGAAGAAGGAAAAAAAAAGGCTTACCCAGTTTATGAAATGTATTATTTTTCTCAAACTTACACTGGCTTGTACCAAAGAAATACAAGCAGGCAAAACATGGATTTGCAAAAGAGTTTACATTTTTTCAGTTAAAAATCCAGGTGCTTGTTTGCTGTGAAACCAGAGAAAGGAAACCATCCTGGAAATAAGCTGCAAAACACCTCTACAGAGTCCTTTCCTCCTCATCACTGCTGGCACCCTTTCGCCACTCTCCTTTTCAGTCCTGCTAACTTCTGCCCTAGAAAACATTCATCAAAAACTAAGCCGAAGCTGAATGAGGTACTGCCACACCCTTTTCATTCTTCTATAACTTCTTCTCCTCCTACAGGGAACTTGTCCATTGGGATTATCACCTCTCCAGAGAGGAGCTAGCACACAGTACACATACAGCAGTTGACACACCAGCTTGGACCCTGGACAACAGGCTGTTAAGAGTAATTATTCAGAAAGCCAAAACCCATAGAATAACACTTGCAGAGGCTGCCATCTCTTGGACTTAAACTTATTGCTATCACTACGTTTCAGAAAGACTCCATGGCAAAATTTGTCATGGATATTTGTTATTTGGGGCCCAGGACATCATTCTTACAGAAGCTTGAATTGGTCTTAAGTCAGCTTTAAAATGTGGATCGAGTGACAACTAGTGGAGATTTTCCTAAGTGCATCACTGTAGATTTTTCTGCACGATGTAATTTGCATCGAGATCCCATTTCACTGAAATAAAACGGATGCAATCCAAGTATGTAGAAAATCTTTCCAGGAAAAATGTGTACATGTATATGAAGACATGAGGAATGTGAATGTGTTCCTGTGACTCTAAGCTGTCCAGTTACAGAGACTCACACAAACAGAAGCAACCAGCCCCACAGGGACATGGAAATAAAGATGGTAGGAGTCAGAAATTAGAAGGCAGCATTACCTTCCTCCTGATACACCCTTAAAGAGGATGTACCTTTCCTTTCCTTAAAGAGTTCCAGCTGACTATTAGAACCTTATGGCTCCTCAGCTAGAAGCTGAGATTGAACTATTCTGTTTTACAGCCCATAAATCTCTCCTCCATGGATTTCTCTAGTCTCTGTATCCTTTTAACACTCAACATGATGATGTAGCAATGAGTTCCACAGCTCCATTCTGTGTTACAGGAAAATGTATTTTTATTTACTTAAAATCTACTACTTATTTCATTGGATAGTTTCTAATGCCTTATTTATGAGAAAGTGAACAATCACTCACTAATTTATCTTCTTTCCTTTCCTCATGATTTCATTAGCCTTCTCCTGTGACCTCTAATTTACCTCTTTTCCAGGCTGACGAGTCTAGAAATTGATGAATTCATGCACGGTAGGAAAAAAGTCTTTCATTTTATTTGCCTCTTTAATCACCCCTGCACACAGAGCTTATTCTTCCAAAGACTTATCAGGAGCAACTTTCCAAAACCAGCATTAGTTGAAGTTTGACTCACTACCCTCATATAATTTGTGGGGTTTTGGGTAGAGAAGGGAAGAAGGTTATTTTCTTCTTACATTAAATACTTTTCATTCAGTGGTGATGCATTTTCACTGTCATTTTATCACCTGGTCACTCAGTATTGAGAGAATTTCTACAACACTTCAAACTGCTTTTACATATGGCTATCCTGATTTTTATAACACCATCATGATTTATTAGTATCAAGCTCTAGTAAAGTACTACAGCTCTAATACAGCCATCAAAATATTAGGAAAACAATCCTCCCACACAAATAGCTAGAATCAAACAAGGGCAAGAAATTGCAACAAGATCTTTAAGGAAATTTTTGGAATTTACCCTGCTCAGGTTTCCTGCCAAAAGCACCATGGTCCTGGTGCACTGACACTGAGAAAGCATGGCTGATGTTGTTATAAAAACTTCTGAATTTGGTAAAAGGATGGTGGGAGTGGAGGAGTGAAAGAATGGGAGGGGGAAGTGCCAACTATACACGTGCTTCAAGAATCCTCAATTAACATTATTCATTGCTGAATAATTCAGGAAGCTGAATCTTTAAAGTGCTTTGAATCACAACTGAAAGAATACAGAGAAAGTTGTAGATCTGTCAACTTTTACTATTATTGTCTCCTCTTGAGCATAAGTGTCCTGTCTTTAAAAAAAAATAAGGTACAAAACTAAGCTTCTGTTCCTCCTGACTGCAGAAGAAAGCCTAGCAATACTAACCCCAAATGTTCAAAAAGCAGAATACAAATTAAAAACAAAACCCAATACCATGAAATAAACTCATCATCTAAAAAAATATCTCCTGCTACTGAAGATATGAGTCATCATATGACTGTTTGTGGATTGGCTGTATCATTACAATGAGACTAGCAAATGTGTCAATTAATTTATTAATATTTGCAGTTTCAATTTTCATGGGTGATAGAGAGATATGAAATACTGAACAAGAAAACAGTTTAATCTCTCTCCAGAACATTTCATGTTTTTAAATCATCTCTCTATTCAATCAACATACTGAACGCAGCTAGCTCAATACATAAATGCAATAAATTAATGTGGGCTACAGATAAAATTCAGATTCTGCAGAAGCTCAAGTTTCTCAAGATATAATAAAGACTTCCTAGCTGCTCCCTAAAATGCCTGCAAATATTTTCAGACATGACTTCAAGCAGCAAACAATGCAGCGTTGTTCCCCTAAAAAAAAAAAAAATCACCGAGAATGGGCACACAGCATGTGTTCAGCCCTTCCAGAAGGTAATGATGTCACTACAAAGTCTGAGTGGAGATACTAAGACTCAGGTATCACTAAGGCTATGTTTGTGATATGGGGCAGTCACTCAGACATTGATGGGTAGATTGGGGCGGAATCACAAAGGCAGATTTGGAAGATAAAACGTTCACAGCCACTACCCTTCCACCGTGGGCAGCACAGTAGGGTATCTGGCTTGTTTGTTCAGGTAGAGGCATTTGTCCAGAGATCAGGACAGAAATTTGCAGAGCTCCAGCAAGCTGTCACACAGCCTCCATCAGCACATAGCTAGTTGTCTTCAATATATACAATTTCAAAACCTAGACTGTTAACTAGGAGTAGAGGGTTACGTTACATGAATGAGTGCCTGGTGTTCAAAACACAAGCAAGGAACATGTCACTGGATCTTGGTTTTGCATCCCTCTTTTGGTCTATCTGCTTGGCTCCCCAGGCTCACGAGGCTGCAGTCTGTTCCTGTGAACACTCACATAAACAAGTGCCTGAATTGTGACTACATCAGTGAACCATCCCGATACAAATCCTGCTCCTGTAATCCTCCTCCTGGCTGTCAGGGAAGACTGAGCTGATGATCTTTGTCTAGATGAATGCACACCCAAAGCACCCACTCAGCTCCACAGAGGATGACTGGCTGCCTGTCCAGTGCCCCATGAGATAAGAATAAGCCATAAAACACCAAGGAGTAATATAGTAAGTGACATTCACATAGCCAGGAGTAGAAACCACTGGGAAAAAATGGGGATAGAAAAGCCAGACACATACAAAAAGAAGCTGCAAAAAAATATCAACGGGACAAAAGGAAAGGTGTAACAGAAGACCGAGGGTAGCCACAGTCACCCATTTGTACCCTGGTCGAGAGGAACATGTGAGACACATGGGCACAGAGGGTCTGCACCACAAAGGCTTTGTCTCCAAGGCACAGCAAATGCTGCAACACTTATTAACATCAGGTTGCTAAAATATAAAGTGATCATTGCACAGGTGAAAAAAAAGGGAAGGCTCCTGGGAATACATCTCCAAGGAACAAAATGATCCTTATCTCATCAAGCAAAGTAAACAGAGCAGCACAGATTCACTGAGAACGATAGGTAATTAGAGGTACAGTCAAAACCTGTGGAAAAATCAATGGGAAGATTCACAGTCCCATGCAGATTCTCAATCAGAACCTTAGCTGTGATGCACATATATCAATAACAGAGCTGGATATATCATTTGGCCACACTAAAAAATATTTCCAAGCTTAGAAGAGAATTACAGTCAGCTAAACAAAAAGCATTAGATGTGGATTCTAGCTCTTCTGGGGGAGCACAAGCACTGAGAGGGGGTACAATATATGGTGTTCTATAAACAAAGACTAAAAAAAAAAATTCCATGTGAATTCCATGAGAAACACATAGATTCAACATTGAGGAGTTTATTCAATAATTCTACTTTAGAGTCTATGAAGTATACAAACAACTGAGGCACAGAGAACATAATGAGACAAAAGTAAGCCCATAAAATTGTCTACCAAGGGAGTGGAAGGGAGAAGAATTCTCTTGTAGGGAGGCTTTGGTTGCTGTTAGTACTGAAACCACAGCTGGCATTATTTCTCTCATTGATGAGGGAATGTGTGCTCCCTC